>NC_090935.1:627904930-628207960 GCF_040938575.1 Ambystoma mexicanum
TCATGTCTCCCACCACTCCCACCCCCCAGCAGTGCAGGGGCAGCCTCCACCAAGCCCCCACTCATGTCCCCTATTACCCCCACCCCCGCAGTGCAGGGGCAGCCTCCACCAGGCCCCCAACCATGTCCCCTATTACCCCCACCGCCCAGCCACCAGGGGCAGCCACCACCAGGCCCCCACTCATGTCTCCCACCACCCCCACCCCCCAGCAGTGCAGGGGCAGCCTCCACCAGGCCCCCACTCATGTCTCCCACCACCCCCACCCCTCAGCCACCAGGGGCAGCCTCCACCAGGCTCCCACTCATGTCTCCCACCACCCCCACCCCCCAGCCACCAGGGGCAGCCTCCACCAAGCCCCCACTCATGTCCCCTATTACCCCCACCCCCCCGCAGTGCAGGGGCAGCCTCCACCAGGCCCCCACCCATGTCTCCCACCACCCCCAACCCCCAGCCACAAGGGCCAGCCTCCACCAGGCCCCCACTCATGTCCCCCTGCACCCCCACCCCCCCGCAGTGCAGGGGCAGCCTCCACCAGGCCCCAACTCATGTCTCCCACCACCCCCACCCACCAGGGGCAGCCTCCACCAGGCCCCCACTCATGTTTCCCACCACCCCCTACCCCCCAGCAGTCAGGGGCACCCTCCACCAGGCCCTCACCCATGTCTCCCACCACCCCCACCCCCCAGCAGTGCAGGGGCAGCCTCCACCAGGCCCCCACCCATGTCTCCCACCACCCCCACCCCCCAGCCACCAGGGGCAGCCTCCACCAGGCCCCCACTCATGTCTCTCACACCACCCCCACCCCCCAGACACCAGGGGCAGCCTCCACCAAGCCCCCACTCATGTCCCATATTACCCCCACCCCCCGCAGTGCAGGGGCAGCCTCCACCAGGCCCCCACCCATGTCTCCCACCACCCCCAACCCCCAGCCACAAGGGCCAGCCTCCACCAGGCCCCCACTCATGTCCCCCTGCACCCCCACCCCCCGCAGTGCAGGGGCAGCCTCCACCAGGCCCCAACTCATGTCTCCCACCACCCCCACCCACCAGGGGCAGCCTCCACCAGGCCCCCACTCATGTTTCCCACCACCCCCTACCCCCCAGCAGTCAGGGGCACCCTCCACCAGGCCCCCACCCATGTCTCCCACCACCCCACCCCCCAGCAGTGCAGGGGCAGCCTCCACCAGGCCCCCACCCATGTCTCCCACCACCCCCACCCCCCAGCCACCAGGGGCAGCCTCCACCAGGCCCCCACTCATGTCTCTCCCACCACTCCCACCCCCCAGCAGTGCAGGGGCAGCCTCCACCAGGCCCCCACTCATGTCTCCCACCACCCCCACCCCCCAGCCACCAGGGGCAGCCTCCACCAAGCCCCCACTCATGTCCCCTATTACCCCCACCCCCCGCAGTGCAGGGGCAGCCTCCACCAGGCCCCCACCCATGTCCCCTATTACCCCCACCGCCCAGCCACCAGGGGCAGCCACCACCAGGCCCCCACTCATGTCTCCCACCACCCCCACTCCCCAGCACTGCAGGGGCAGCCTCCACCAGGCCCCCACTCATGTCTCCCACCACCCCCACCCCCCAGCTACTAGGGGCAGCCTCCACCAGGCCCCCACTCATGTCGCCCTTCACCCCCACCCCTCAGCCACCAGGGGCCGCCTCCACCAGGCTCCCACTCATGTCTCCCACCACCCCCACCCCCCAGCTACTAGGGGCAGCCTCCACCAGGCCCCCACTCATGTCGCCCTTCACCCCCACCCCCCAGCAGTGCAGGGGCAGCCTCCACCAGGCCCCCACTCATGTGCCCCTGCACCCCCACCCCTCAGCAGTGCAGGGGCAGCCTCCATCAGGCTCCCACTCATGTCTCCCACCACCCCCACCCCCCAGCCACCAGGGGCAGCCTCCACCAAGCCCCCACTCATGTCCCCTATTACCCCCAACCCCCCGCAGTGCAGGGGCAGCCTCCACCAGGCCCCCACCCATGTCTCCCACCACCCCCAACCCCCAGCCACAAGGGCCAGCCTCCACCAGGCCCCCACTCATGTCCCCATGCACCCCCACCCCCCGCAGTGCAGGGGCAGCCTCCACCAGGCCCCAACTCATGTCTCCCACCACCCTCACCCACCAGGGGCAGCCTCCACCAGGCCCCCACTCATGTTTCCCACCACCCCCTACCCCCCAGCAGTCAGGGGCACCCTCCACCAGGCCCCCACCCATGTCTCCCACCACCCCCACCCCCCCAGCAGTGCAGGGGCAGCCTCCACCAGGCCCCCACCCATGTCTCCCAACACCCCCAGCCACCAGGGGCAGCCTCCACCAGGCCCCCACTCATGTCTCTCACACCACCCCCACCCCCCAGCCACCAGGGGCAGCCTCCACTAAGCCCCCACTCATGTCCCCTATTACCCCCACCCCCCCGCAGTGCAGGGGCAGCCTCCACCAGGCCCCCACTCATGTCCCCCTGCACCTCCACCCCCCAGCAGTGCAGGGGCAGCCTCCACCAGGCCCCCACTCATGTCTCCTACCACCCCCACCCCCCAGCAGTGCAGGGGCAGCCTCCACCAGCCCCCCACTCATGTCTCCCACCACCCCCACCCCCCAGCCACCAGGGGCAGCCTCCACCAGGCCCCCACTCATATCCCCCTGCACCCCCACCCCCCAGCAGTGCAGGGCCAGCCTCCACCAGGCCCCCACTCATGTCCCCCTGCACCCCCAACCCCCAGCAGTGCAGGGGCAGCCTCCACCAGGCCCCCACTCATGTCTACCACCACCCCCATCCCACAGCCACCAGGGGCAGCCTCTACCAGGCCCCTACTCATGTCCCCCTGCACCCCCACCCCCCAGCGTGCAGGGGCAGCCTCCACCAGGCCCCCACTCATGTCCCCCTGCACCCCCACCCCCCAGCAGTGCAGGGGCAGCCTCCACCAGGCCCGCACTCATGTCCCCCTGCACCCCCACCCCCCAGCAGTGCAGGGGCAGCCTCCACCAGGCCCCCACTCATGTCTACCACCACCCCCATCCCACAGCCACCAGGGGCAGCCTCCACCAGGCCCCCACTCATGTCCCCCTGCACCCCCACCCCCAGCAGTGCAGGGGCAGCCTCCACCAGGCCCCCACTCATATCCCCCTGCACCCCCACCCCCCAGCAGTGCAGGGGCAGCCTCCACCAGGCCCCAACTCATGTCCCCCTGCACCCCCACCCCCCAGCAGTGCAGGGGCAGCCTCCATCAAGCCCCCACTCATGTCCCCCTGCACCCCCACCCCCCAGCAGTGCAGGGGCAGCCTCCACCAGGCCCCCACCCATGTCTCCCACCACCCCCAGCCACCAGGGGCAGCCTCCACCAGGCCCCCACTCATGTCTCTCACACCACCCCCACCCCACAGCCACCAGGGGCAGCCTCCACCAAGCCCCCACTCATGTCCCCTATTACCCCCACCACCCCGCAGTGCAGGGGCAGCCTCCACCAGGCCCCCACTCATGTCCCCCTGCACCTCCACCCCCCAGCAGTGCAGGGGCAGCCTCCACCAGGCCCCCACTCATGTCTCCCACCCCCCCACCCCCCAGCCACCAGGGGCAGCCTCCACCAAGCCCCCACTCATGTCCCCTATTACCCCACGCCCCCGCAGTGCAGGGGCAGCCTCCACCAGGCCCCCACCCATGTCTCCCACCACCCACACCCCCCAGCCACCAGGGGCAGCCTCCACCAGGCCCCCACTCATGTCTCCCACCACCCCCACCCCCCAGCAGTGCAGGGGCAGCCTCCACCAGCCCCCCACTCATGTCTCCCACCACCCCCACCCCCCAGCCACCAGGGGCAGCCTCCACCAGGCCCCCACTCATATCCCCCTGCACCCCCACCCCCCAGCAGTGCAGGGCCAGCCTCCACCAGGCCCCCACTCATGTCCCCCTGCACCCCCAACCCCCAGCAGTGCAGGGGCAGCCTCCACCAGGCCCCCACTCATGTCTACCACCACCCCCATCCCACAGCCACCAGGGGCAGCCTCTACCAGGCCCCTACTCATGTCCCCCTGCACCCCCACCCCCCAGCGTGCAGGGGCAGCCTCCACCAGGCCCCCACTCATGTGCCCCTGCACCCCCACCCCCCAGCAGTGCAGGGGCAGCCTCCACCAGGCCCGCACTCATGTCCCCCTGCACCCCCACCCCCCAGCAGTGCAGGGGCAGCCTCCACCAGGCCCCCACTCATGTCTACCACCACCCCCATCCCACAGCCACCAGGGGCAGCCTCCACCAGGCCCCCACTCATGTCCCCCTGCACCCCCACCCCCCAGCAGTGCAGGGGCAGCCTCCACCAGGCCCCCACTCATATCCCGCTGCACCCCCACCCCCCAGCAGTGCAGGGGCAGCCTCCACCAGGCCCCAACTCATGTCCCCCTGCACCCCCACCCCCCAGCAGTGCAGGGGCAGCCTCCATCAAGCCCCCACTCATGTCCCCCTGCACCCCCACCCCCCAGCAGTGCAGGGGCAGCCTCCACCAGGCCCCCACTCATGTCTCCCCCCACCCCCACCCCCCAGCAACCAGGGGCAGCCTCCACCAAGCCCCCACTCATGTCCCCTATTACCCCCACCCTCCGCAGTGCAGGGGCAGCCTCCACCAGGCCCCCACCCATGTCTCCCACCACCCCCACCCCCCAGCCACCAGGGGCAGCCTCCACCAGGCCCCCAATCATGTCTCCCACCAACCCACCCCCAGCCACCAGGGGCAGCCTCCACCAGGCCCCCACTCATGTCCCCCTGCACCCCCACCCCCCAGGAGTGCAGGGGCAGCCTCCACCAGGCCCCGACTCATGTCCCCCTGCACCCCCACCCTCCAGCAGTGCAGGGGCAGCCTCCACCAGGCCCCCACTCATGTCTACCACCACCCCCATCCCAAAGCCACCAGGGGCAGCCTCCACCAGGCCCCCACTCATGTCCCCCTCACCCCCACCCCCCAGCAGTGCAGGGGCAGCCTCCACCAGGCCCCCACTCATATCCCCCTGCACCCCCACCCCCCAGCAGTGCAGGGGCAGCCTCCACCAGGCCCCCACTCATGTCCCCCTGCACCCCCACCCCCCAGCAGTGCAGGGGCAGCCTCCACCAGGCCCCCACTCATGTCTACCACCACCCCCATCCCACAGCCACCAGGGGCAGCCTCCACCAGGCCCCCACTCATGTCCCCCTGCACCCCCACTCCCCAGCAGTGCAGGGGCAGCCTCCACCAAGCCCCCACTCATGTCCCCCTGCACCCCCACCCCCCCAGCAGTGCAGGGGCAGCCTCCACCAGGCCCCCACTCATGTCTCCCACCACCCCCACCCCCCAGCCACCAGGGGCAGCCTCCACCAAGCCCCCAGTCATGTCCCCTATTACCCCCACCCCCCGCAGTGCAGGGGCAGCCTCCACCAGGCCCCCACCCATGTCTCCCACCACCCCCACCCCCCAGCCACCAGGGGCAGCCTCCACCAGGCCCCCACGCATGTCTCCCACCACCCCCACCTCTCAGCCACCAGGGGCAGCCTCCACCAGGCCCCCACTCATGTCCCCCTGCACCCCCACCCCCCAGCAGTGCAGGGGCAGCCTCCACCAGGCCCCCACTCATGTCCCCTATTACCCCCACCCCCCGCAGTGCAGGGGCAGCCTCCACCAGGCCCCCACTCATGTCCCCTATTGCCCCCAACCCCCAGCCACCAGGGGCAGCCTCCACCTGGCCCCCACTCATGTCTCCCACCACCCGCACCCCCCAGCAGTGCAGGGGCAGCCTCCACCAGGGCCCCACTCATGTCTCCCACCACCCCCACCCCCCAGCCACCAGGGGCAGCCTCCACTAGGCCCCCACTCATGTCTCCCACCACCCCCACCCCCCAGCAGTGCAGGGGCAGCCTCCACCAGGCCCCCACTCATGTCCCCCTGCACCCCCACCCCCCAGCAGTGCAGGGGCAGCCTCCACCAGGCCCCCACACATATCCCCCTGCACCCCCACCCCCCAGCAGTGCAGGGGCAGCCTCCACCAGGCCCCCACTCATGTCCCCCTGCACCCCCACCCCCCAGCAGTGCATGGGCAGCCTCCACCAGGCCCCCACTCATGTCTACCACCGCCCCATCCCACAGCCACCAGGGACAGCCTCCACAAGGCCCCCACTCATGTCCCCCTGCACCCCCACCCCCCAGCAGTGCAGGGGCAGCCTCCACCAAGCCCCCACTCATGTCCCCCTGCACCCCCACCCCCCAGCAGTGCAGGGGCATCCTCCACCAGGCCCCCACTCATGTCTCCCTCCACCCCCAACCCCCCAGCCACCAGGGGCAGCCTCCACCAAGCCCCCACTCATGCCCCCTATTACCCCCACCCCCCGCAGTGCAGGGGCAGCCTCCACCAGGCCCCCACCCATGTCTCCCACCACCCCACCCCCCAGCCACCAGGGGCAGCCTCCACCAGGCCCCCACTCATGTCTCCCACCACCCCACCCCCCAGCAGTGCAGGGGCAGCCTCCACCAGGCCCCCACTCATGTCCCCCTGCACCCCCACCCCCCAGCAGTGCAGGGGCAGCCTCCACCAGGCCCCCACTCATGTCCCCCTGCACCCCCACCCCCAGCAGTGCATGGGCAGCCTCCACCAGGCCCCCACTCATGTCTACCAACACCCCATCCCACAGCCACCAGGGGCAGCCTCCACAAGGCCCCCACTCATGTCCCCCTGCACCCCCACCCCTCAGCAGTGCAGGGGCAGCCTCCACCAAGCCCCCACTCATGTCCCCCTGCACCCCCTCCCCCCAGCAGTGCAGGGGCAGCCTGCACCAGGCCCCCACTCATGTCTCCCACCACCCCCACCCCCCAGCCACCAGGGGCAGCCTCCACCAAGCCCCCACTCATGCCCCCTATTACCCCCACCCCCCGCAGTGCAGGGGCAGCCTCCACCAGGCCCCCACCCATGTCTCCCACCAGCCCACCCCCCAGCCACCAGGGGCAGCCTCCACCAGGCCCCCACTCATGTCTCCCACCACCCCCACCCCCCAGCCACCAGGGGCAGCCTCCACCAGGCCCCCACTCATGTCCCCCTGCACCCCCACCCCCCCGCAGTGCAGGGGCAGCCTCCACCAGGCCCCCACTCATGTCCCCTATTACCCCCACCCCCCGCAGTGCAGGGGCAGCCTCCACCAGGCCCCCACTCATGTCCCCTATTACCCCCACCCCCCAGCCACCAGGGGCAGCCTCCACCAGGCCCCCACTCATGTCTCCCACCACCCCCACCCCCCAGCAGTGCAGGGGCAGCCTCCACCAGGCCCCCACTCATGTCTCCCACCACCCCCACCCCCCAGCCACCAGGGGCAGCCTCCACCAGGCCCCCACTCATGTCCCCCTGCACCCCCACCCCCCAGCAGTGCAGGGGCAGCCTCCACCAGGCCCCCACTCATGTCCCCCTGCACCCCCACCCCCCAGCAGTGCAGGGGCAGCCTCCACCAGGCCCCCACTCATGTCTCCCACCACCCCCACCCCCCAGCCACCAGCGGCAGCCTCCACCAAGCCCCCACTCATGTCCCCTATTACCCCCAGCCCCCCGCAGTGCAGGGGCAGCCTCCACCAGGCCCCCCCTCATGTCTCCCACCACCCCCACCCCCCAGCACTGTGGGGCACCTGCCAGCAGGCCCCCACTCATGTCCAACTCATGCACCCCTGCACCCCCATCCCCACCACTGTGGGGCACCTGCCAGCAGGCCCCACTCATGTCCAACTCATGTACCTCTGCACCCCCACCCCCTAGCACTGTGGGGCACCTGCCAGCAGGCCCCCACCATGTCCAACTCATGTACCCCTGCACCCCCACCCCCAGCACTGTGGGGCACCTGCCAGCAGGCCCCCACTCATGTCCAACTCATGTACCCCTGCACCCCCACCCCCCAGCACTGTGGGGCACCTGCCAGCAGGCCCCCACCATGTCCAACTCATGTACCCCTGCACCCCCACCCCCCAGCACTGTGCGGCACCTGCCAGCAGGCCCCCACTCATGTCCAACTCATGTACCCCTGCACCCCCACCCCCCAGCACTGTGCGGCACCTGCCAGCAGGCCCCCACTCATGTCCAACTCATGTACCCCTGCACCCCCACCCCCCAGCACTGTGGGGCACCTGCCAGCAGGCCCCCACTCATGTCCAACTCATGTACCCCTGCATCCCCACCCCCTAGCACTGTGGGGCACCTGCCAGCAGGCCCCCACCCATGTCCAACTCATGTTCCCCAGCCAACATGTCATCACAATCTAGATCCCTGGTCCCTATCGTCAGCCTCCAAATGCAAAACACCCACCCGAGTATTGCATCCACCTACTCATAATTGGCAATTACATGACAGAACACCAATTGCAAGTTCCGAAACAAACACATTTCCCTCACATACACCCAATGGGTGTCAGTGAATCTCAAAAGCCATATCATGACATGCATTAAACCAATGAGATGATACTACACATTGAAGTGTGATAAAAGAATATGTATTGAAGGAAACATAAATAGAATCAAAAATAAAGAAACAGAAATGGGAATGTACAAAAATGAAAAGAAGCATGTCCGTGAAAAAAAGCAAAACCAAAAATCAAAATCCAAAGTAATGGTGTCCAAAGTCACTGTCCAGAAAACAAAATCCAATGGGAAATACAATAGAAAGCCATTGCTCCATGGTGAAAATGTGAAAGAAAAATACAATCCAACAGTGAACTATGTACATACGAACAAGCCAGGGTCCATTATCCCAACAAAAGAAAGGAAACCTATCTAACTACACTGACTAATAAAATAAACTATATACAAAAATGTGGCCAATGTCCGAAAGGTCCAAAATAAATTAAAAAAAAATGAAACCTAACACTACCTACAAAACTATGTACAAGGGCAGCGGGCTAGTTTGACGGCTCACTTGTGGATGTCCCGGGCCAGGGCATCATCGAACTCCTGCTCAATGTCCCGGAGGCGGTCCTCCTCCATGGCCCCAAGGGTCCGCAGGGCCGTCGACGTGTCCACCTCCAAACTCCTGCGAATTGCCTCGAGGCACTCGGCCCACCTCAGGGCCCTCCGCATGGAGTTCTCTGCCCTGACCATTGTGAGCCGTGCCTCTTCCGCCCGCTGCCGATCCGCATCTATGGCATGGCCCAATCGCTGCCACACGGAAGACACTCTCTGTCCTGGGTCCTCCTGCCCTCTGGCCGATGCCTGCCCCTCCGATGTTGAAGGCCCCGAGCCTTCATGGCTCCCACCACGTTGCTTCTGCTGCTGTGCCTCTGCCCGTGCACTGCCTCCTGCTGCCTGCACATCCTCCGCCGGCTGGGGTGCATTCATTGACGTGGCCACCCCTGCTGGACGTCCGACTCCTGACTGTGGCAGGGATGCCTCCTCCACTAGCCTGGCCGCACCGTCAGAGGCAGCTCCACAGGGCACCCAGGTGACTGATGGGTGGGAAGATGGCACGGAGGACGGCTGGCGCGTAGGGGGTTCAGTTGAGGAGGGGGGTCGTAGCAAGCCCCATCATACGGAGGAATCCAGCCTAGGTGACCTGTCCCAGCAGGCTGACGTGGTCAACGAGCCATTCGAGATGACGTGCAGTCTCCTCATGAAAAGACTGCAGGTCACCTCGCATGGCCCGTTGACGCAACGCCACACCACTCAGAACAGGCTCAACCCAGACCCGGATAGACACGTCCGCAGGCAGAGGAAGGCCAGTTGTCGTGAGCTCATCCCCTGCCTGAAAACGGGTCTGGACTTAGGCATCCCTGCTGGTGCAAGATGATGCAGGGACAGGATCAGGGACAGGATTGCACACAGGCACCTCTGCGGCGGCCTGTGCTGCCTCCTGTCCCTGGTCCTGCACTGCACCACTAGCACCAGTGGGATCCCCACCTCCAGACCCCGTCTCTGTTGCTTGCACGGCCTCCTCCTCCACCAAACCCCCCACCAACCTGGATGACTCCGTGCCATCTTCCCCCGTTGGGCCCTGTGGGGTCCCAGCTGCCCCTTCTGCTGCCGAGGAGTCCAACTCCAACCTCCGCCTCTTGGACCTCCCCCCGGCAGCTGCGGCCTGGGATGCGGCACCGGACTCCTCACTCCCCGACGAGATGACAACATGGGAGGGGAGCCGGGCCTTGCGTCTCCGGCTGGCGGTGGGATCCCTGCTGCTGTGCTCCACAGCACCTTCTCCGCCCTCTTCATCAGTTGACGCTGTAGACAGGGAGAAATAAAACACAGGCATCAGGGCACTGTACAATGGACACATACACACGTGACAGTTGTACATGAGTGGCATTGGCAAACCTCAGACATGTCATCACAATCCCCAACACACATGTCATTTCAACTCGCACACATGAGCCATACCACAGCCATATCGCAACTGCCAGCACCATCCATACACATACAACAGCATGAGCAGGCAAAGGTGAGCCAGACATCACATGCAACACAGGAAGTGCACCACACATGTACACACACCACCACACTTGCATGCATGTGTACACCTCTGCCAAGTGTCCCAGTGTTCAGATGGGCATGCATGTCACATCTGCCCATCAAGCTTCCACATACCGCTGTCACATGCATCCATGTTGCATCACTGTTGCACCCTTGTCAAATACACACACATGCACATGTACACAGTGCTGTTACATGCAGCTGAAAACAACATACATGCGTGACATCACGGACATGTCTACTTACATACACATTCATCCAAACATGTGTGCCCACACAACTGCATTTGGCATGCAAGTCTACACACACAAGCACCATCCATGTCTCACACATTCCAGCCCTCACATGTGTTAGCCCCACGGCCCTGTACACCCCCACCGATACTTGACCCCATACAAACAGATGTGTAACCTGCACACTACTGAAAAATCACCACACGCACAGCTCACAATCAGGATGCATGTGCACTTACCGCTCGACTCCAGACGGGTCAGCCTCTCAAGGACCTGGACGTGGAGCTCTGGGTATATGCGTTCCAGGACCCTCATCTGTTCTTCCGACAAGTGGCCCAGGTGCCCCTTGGCATCCGCTGCCTTCAAGAGGCGCCGGGCCTTGTTCAGGGTCCTGGACCTGAAGTCCTCCCAGCGCTTCTTGACATGTTGGAAGTCGCGGACTGCCACCCCCTCCGCGTTGATGGCAGTCACGATGTCCATCCAGATCCTGGTCCGTCCTTCATTGTTGGCGCACGAACTTCCAAAGAGGGCATCATACTGCCCCAGGACTTGCTCCACCAGGACACCAACTTTGGTGGCACTGAAGCTGGTGGCCCTTTGCCTCTCTGGCTGGGGGTTGCCAGTGCTGCCAGATGGTGTTGTGCCCGACATGGCAACCCCAGAGGCAGGAGTGGGTGGGCAACTGGGTCCTGGGGCTGGGCTGTGGTGCGATGGAATCCCAGTCGGGAGTCTTCAGTTCCAGCAGGGGTGGTCACAGCAACTGCACCCCTGGCTGATGTGCAGGCAGCAAATAGCAGGGCACGTGGGCAGCAGGCAGTCAGGCAGCAGCAGATGGCAGGTGGGAGCGTGCTCCGGGGGGCAGTAGTTCGGCCTTCTGGGCAGGAGCGTGGTCTTCCGTGTGCTTACGCGTGGCCAGCTTGATACGGAGTGATTTGGCACGTGAAAATCCTGCACGTCTGCGTGTAAATCGGGGAAAGGCCCTAAGCGCGTATGCACGTCAGCACGCATATGCGATTTCATTGGACCAAAGGCCCTTAGCGCGTGAGCGCATCTGTGACGTGAGGCACGCGGGTTTTTCCCTCATTACACGTGATGACAGAGCACACGTGGATTTCCACCAATCGCGTGTGGAACTTCCTGCGCACCCCCAGTAATACACGTACCCAGGCCAATCGCGTGTACGCTCACTTCCCTCCGATTACACGCGATGACACTCGGACGTGCAGTTTTACCACGTGTGCTCGCATATGCGATTTCATTGGCCCAAAGGCCACCATGCGCAGCTGTGACGTCACGCGCATGGCCGTAGAGAATGGCGCGTGTAAAAATTGAAGAGATACATGTCCGAGTGTCATAGCGCGTAATTGGTGGAAATGGCCTCATTGCGTATGCACGTCTGTGACGTGTGTATAAAAGGTACGTGTAGAACGCCATTTCCTTGTACGTGCTTTTCGTGGAGAGCGAGTGGGTGAAATCTGTACTTCTTGTCGGTTCACACGCGATTTACTTCACGGCGTTTCCAGTTCGTACTCCCTGTTACCTCTGACAGTTTTTTCTCTTTTCCTCTTTTTCATGGGCCTGTTTCCTCAAACAGCATTCCCTTCTACTGTTGTCCTGTCTCCTCAGACAGCGTACAATTCTTCTTTTGGCGGGGGTGTTGCCAATCCGCACACGGGCATATTTTTCACGCTTTTGTTCCTGGCGGACGGTGAGTCGCGCACGTATCTAACATCTGTGCTTGCCCCGTGTGTCGCGTACCCCTTCAGAGGTCAATCTAGGTTGCGTGTGACACGCATATGTTCATTCTTGTGTTCCTGGGTGCCACAGCGTAGTGCAGGTTTATTTTTCCACGCACGTGGTCTAGGAGGGGTTGCGTGCACCTTACTTCCCTTTTTTGGGGTGCCTGTGCGTTGCGTGACCCGTCATCTTTCCCCAGGGGTGACATACAGCCTTGCTAGAGCACTAGGGTATGATTACCATCTGGTATCCAAGCCCTTTGACCCCGAATTGCCCAGGACAATAGTTCACATCAACTCCCTTACGCACAATAACATCAGTGCCATGGCTGGGAGGCGAACAAGCCATAAGGGTGTCAAAGGTGGCCGAGCCCTAAGTGGTGGCCGTGGTGGATCCGGTAGGGGACGTGGCCGTGACTTGCAGGGTGCCCCTAGCCCCGTATGTGTGGAGGAGCAGTCAGGGACACCCATGCCCACCCCCCCCTGGTTGAGGTTACCGTGGCTGACACCATCCATGCTCAGCCCTTGTTGGACCAGCCCACTGTGGAACCAGACCTGGCACAGGGTGACTCCATGGCTGACTTCCAGGTCAGCAGGTCTAGGCCACGTGCGCCGGTTAACGTTGGTGTCATCAGGCCACGTGGATCAGGGGCAGCTAGGTCATTTGCTGCCCCGCGTAGGCAGGCTGCAGGGGCAGCTGCGGCTCCATCCACCCCACCTCTCACACACCCATCCAGGACAGTGTCGGTCCAAGTCCATCATGCTGACATTCCCCTTAACACCATCACACTTGAGATAATGCCTGCACCAACTCCCATGCTGAGTGTGCAATCCCACGCTCCTGCCCCTAGTGTCCAGAGCGGCGCAGGACACTCCGGATCCCCACCACCTTCCAAGCGGAAGAGGAAGAGTGCTCGTCCAGTAGAGGCGGATGCCCCAGACACGGCTACACAGTCCGGCCCGTCAAGGTAGCCCAGCTTCAATGAGGCCAAACTGAATGCACTTGTAGAGTATGTGTCCGCACATGACCGGGAAATGGTGATTGTTGCAGGATCCAAGACCACACCTGCACAACGTCAGGCACACTGGCAGACCATTGCGGACATCATAAGTGCCCTTGGAATCGTGAGGCGCACAGCTAATGATTGCTACAAGCGCTGGAATGACCTGAAGCGCAGGGCAAAGAATAAGCTGGCCTCAAGTCATGCCGCAACTCTAGTGACTGGAGGTGGGTCTCCAGCAAACGACATAGAACTCACTCCACATGAGCAGGTTGCTGGGACCTACGTCACGGAGGAACAGATCCAAGGCGTGTGAGTAGTGACAGATTACAAGGCATTGTCCGGTGAGTGCACATGCATGTGTGTGTCATCCATGTGCATGTTGTGTGTGGGAGGGCTTCTGTTTGGGTGCCAGGGGAGGGTGTGTGTGCCTGAGTGGTTTGGCTCACCCATGTGCCTCTTCCTAAACATTCTTGGTAACAGCATTTGGGTATAGCAGCATCCCTTCGGCCAACATTAGACATCCAGCCCAACACCACGCCAGTTGCCCTTGGAGTGTCATCTTGCCACTACACTGTTGCTTATTTACCTCTGTTTATTCAGGCAGATTGTTTGCATACCACCACTTTTACTCAGGATTTCTCAGTCCTATTGTCACATGTCTGACATGGCTATGGTACAGTGGACTGGCTCAGTTTTGTGGACATGATTAGTTTGGACACGTCCCTGTGCTATTGGACCATTTTTGACTGGCAGCTGCATGTTAAACATTAGAACCATTACAATGAAAATAATCAATCATATGAACAAACTGGACTGAATGAACAATTGGTGACCTCCTCTCCCTCTTCACTTCATGGCTAGGGTACATGCCATCTGTGTGATGGCATGTGTATTTGACCTGCCAATCACTGGCCAATGTGTGATGCCACTGCTAGGCAGCATGCAGCAAATGTGTTCATCTTCCATCTTGGTGTCATCAATGTGTGCCACCTGCCTCCCCATCACACGCAGTGACGGTGCATGCATGGGAGTGTTTTAGTCATGTGGGACATGTGTCAAACAAGTACTGTTTCTGTAGCCTCTCAAAGACATAAAAGAAAACAAATGGAAACAGGCATTAGCACTATGGCACACAATGAGGGTGCCATAGTGCTAATGCCTGTTTCCATTTGTTTTCTTTTATGTCTTTGCAGGGGAAGACGCACCTAATACTGCTGGGGTTGTGGAGATGGTGCAGACCCAGGAGGGGTCGGAGGGCCGACCGACCACCAGTGAGGGACGTGGTGTGGTGGTGGGTGAGAACCCACAACTGCTGCAGGTCGTGCTCTTAAGGGGTGTCTCTGGCTGCACCTCCCCCGAGCTGTACTCAGGTGTTGATTCGGATGATGAGACCTACGTGTTGTCGCAGGTGAGTGTTCCTGGGAGGGATTCTGTTCTGTCCGACCCACCTGCACCAGGGTTAGAACCCTCAATGGGGATGTCAGGGTTGGCAGGTACGCCTTTGGTGGTTACGGATGCAGCGTCACACTCCGCGACATCTGATCCTGTTCCTGGGCCAGCAGATCAGAGGGGGAATGCAGTCCTGCAGCCTCAGGCAGTGCCGGCACAGCAAGGCGCAGTTCGCCTTGCCCCAGACAGGTGTGGTGCCCGCCGACGTGGTGGCCGTACGCCACCTGGCAATACCGCATGGGAGCAATCCATTTACGGTATGGCAACCCAACAGGCAGCATCATCAGAGATGATGGCTCAGGCCATGGATAGGGTGGCCACTTCCATTGTCCCCCCCGAAAGACTGATGGAGCGACTACAGCAGGCAACTGACTCCATCTGCCAGTCACACAGGGAGGACATGTTGGTGTCCGACAGGGACAGGCGGGCGGCACTGGTGACACTGCGGGAAGCCATCTCCATTGAGTCCCAGGGCCACAGGGAAGCCCTGAGGCTGGAACTCCTTCACCTCAGGACGACTCTTGTTGAGCTTGAGGCTTCAACAAACCGAAGGACAGAACAGCAGCTGGAGCGTCTCACCCGTACGCTCTCAGCTGAGATGCAGGCAACTAGGGCGGAGGTCCGGGCATCCCATGAGTTGTTGCATGGGGACCTCCGCACACATCCTCCAGAACGAGACCTACCACACCCGCATGCTTGCAGCCATGGAGGAACAGACTAGGGCTTTGCGTGGGATGCCTCCCATAGTGCCACCACCTCCGGATGCAGCTGCAGAGAGTGAGAATAGCGACAGCAGTGATACTCCCACAATAGGGTAGCCGTGTAGGCCATGAGCCCATAGAGGTGTTTTTTTTTCGCAAGATCCACACAGGTGGGTTTTGGTGTGCACCCTGTCCTCGGACTTCCTGGGTGGCCTCCCCAACCCCCCCGGGCCCATTAATGGCCATTTATTTTTTTTTTCCTTTTTTTTTTGGGACAGTGTGTTGCCTTGTGTGGCTCCCGTGGGCATACGCTGCATTGTGGCTGGGCACATGCAGGCTTGTCATGGATTTGGTTCAGATGCTTGGGTTTTTGTCACACACACCCCTCCTGCTTCCCGTTTCCATGGGCTTGCAAAGGGTGTGCCCAAGTGACATTGACGTACATGGTGACATTGGACTCCCATGAGCTGTGTGGGCAGTCTGTAGTCAATACTGTGTATACATTCATAGTGCATATTGTTGTTGTATTGTACACTGTGTGGTGTATTGATATGTTCCTCTGCATCCATCTCATCCTCCATATTTGCAGGTACATTCCTCATGTCTTCACAATGCGGTCCACCTTGGAACTGGAGTCCATGTTGTAAGCAGTGCACCTACACTCTTGCGTGGCGCTAACACTGTATACTTGCAAGTGTTCGGAGGGCTGTCATCATCAGGTGGTGAGGCCTCCCTCCTCGCTTTCCGCAAAGCAATGAAAACCATCCTCTTCTCATAAGGTCCTTCGTAGCGGCATGAATACCAACCATAGGACCCACTGCTTAATCTGTATTGACCAATCAAATAAGCTGTAATGATACCTATGTCTGTGTTTGTATGCAATGTGCCATTTACTGCTACCACGTCTGTACCCCTGTAACTAAGCTCATGCAAGTAACAGCGCCTCAATGCCCTTGGGCTGCTTGCGCGCTATATAAATATAAATAAATAAATAAATAAATAGCTAATTTTTAAGTCTGTAATGGCATGTTTAAGGTAGGTTGGAGGTTGTGTAGGTGATTGGTATTCTTGGTAAGTATTTGGTAATGTGGGTTGTAGGTCTTGCATTACTGTGAGCGTTTCATGTGTGGACAGGTTTCCATTAGGGACACTGTAGCTGCTGACACTTGGGGCATGTTGTGGGGATTCATTTCTTTCCTCTCACATTGCATGACATGCCATGGTGTGTTGTGTGGCCGTGCCGGGGAGGGGGTGGGTGACATGGCACTGTTTTCATGTAGTATTTTGCAAGTGGGTATTCATTTCTGCAGCATGGAACTGTCTTTTCATGACACTGCATTGGTGGTGTTTGTGTAGGTAGGGATGCACACATTGTGACACTTCCACATGAACAAACTCAGGCTGCTATGGTTCTGACAGTTGACAGTCCCTTAGTTCGTCTTAATTGTCAGGTCGAGTCATCATTGCTTATCAGATGGTATGTGCCAGGCCTGTGTGCACTCCACTGGGGTGTGATTTCTATGTGAAGTAATTAGCCACCAGCTGCGTACGGGCTGCCTCACCCCGTGCCCTCTCCCCTCCCATGCGCAGCGGGCGTGCATGTGGTTGGGGATGTGGGGGCACCACCATGTCCACGGCCAGGCCCCGGCGTGTTGCAGGACACATGCTGCCACTATGATCCTGCACACTACTGGGGGCGCATATAACAGCTGCCCGCCAGACCGGTCAAGGGAGCGAAAGCGTGACTTAAGCACTCCGAATGTGCGCTCCACTATGCCCCGGGTTGCAATATGGGCTGTGTTGTATCTTACCTCTGGAGGCGTGATGGGGTTTTGAATTGGCGTCATCATGTGGGTGCTCAGAGGGTAGGCACTGTCACCTGGTGAGGAGGTGATGGGTATCATTAGTGGGGTAGTGACATAACTCTGCATCTGACATGCATGCATGTGCAGTGGCATTCATACTCACCAAGCAGCCATGTATCGCCATGCCGGCCAGCTTCTAGGTCCCATCTTAGGGTAGACATTCGGTAAATGAAGCTGTCGTGGGTGGACCCTGGATAGTTGGCATATACTGAGGTGATGATTCCCTTAGAATTACATACTACCTGCACGTTGATGGAATGCCAGTGCTTGCGGTTCCTATAGATGTGCTCAGATGACCTGGGGGGACGTAGTGCCATATGGTTGCAGTCAATGGCACCTAGCACTTTTGGAAATTGTGCCACACCCTAGAAATCGAGGGTGGCAGCCTGCCTTTCTGCAGGTGTCCTGGGCAGTTATATGTGCCTACGGACTGATGGGCGTGCAGTGATGATGTTCAAGACCTGGTGTAGGCAGCGTGACTGCGTGGCCTGTGACACCCCACCCACTATGGCACTTGTCCGCTGAAATGATCCTGTGGCCAAGAAGTGCAGTACATTGAGGACCTTCTCCAGGGGGCTGAGTGCTTGGGAGCACAGGGTGGGTGATGTGAGGTCATCCTCCCACTCACTGACCAGGTCCAGTATTATGTGTGGGGGAAACCTGTACCTCCCATACACCTGGTCATCAGGCATGCCAAAAAGGCTGGTTCTGGGAGTGAAAATTCGGGCCCTCACTATCCTCCTCCTCCTCCTTTGGTAACCCACGGCCACTGCTGCTAGGAATGGTATATTCATCCTGGCGTATGAGCTTGTTTGTTGTTTGCGCGCACTTTTATGCTGCGCGGGTCGACGTACGCCTGCTTCATGCTGGCGTACGTGTCTCAGGATTGGACCATTTTTCGGCACGTCGTAGGCGAACGTGTGAATCTTCCCGCCCACACCAGGAATACACGTAGCACGCTCTCACAGGCACAGTCGCGGGTAAATATTCCCGCCCACCCCTGGAATACATGTAACCCACTCTCACAGGCCCAATCGTGTGTGGAAGTTCACGCGCACCCCGAAGTACACGTACCCAGGCCAATCGCGTGTGTGACTTCCCGCGCATCCCGAAGTACATGTACAATCGCGTGTGGAACTTCCCGCGCACCCCGTAGTACACGTACCCAGGCAAATCGCGTGTGGAAGTTCACGCGCACCCCGAAGTACACGTACAATCGCGTGTGGAACTTCCCGCGCACCCCGAAGTACACATACCCAGGCAAATTGCATGGCTGGGGGGTGGGGGTGGTGGTAGACATGGGTGGGGGCCTGGTGGAGGCTGCCCCTGCACTGCGGGGGAGTGGGGGTAATAGGGGACATGAGTGGGGGCCTGGTGGAGGCTGCCCCTGACTGCTGGGGGGTAGGGGGTGGTGGGAGACATGAGTGGGGGACTGGTGGAGGCTGCCCCTGGTGGCTGGGGGGTGGGGGTGCTGGTAGACATGGGTGGGGGCCTGGTGGAGGCTGCCCCTGCACTGCTGGGGGGGGTGGGGGTGGTGGGAGACATGAGTGGGGGCCTGGTGGAGGCTGCCCCTGACTGCTGGGGGGTAGGGGGTGGTGGGAGACATGAGTGGGGGCCTGGTGGAGGCTGCCCCTGGTGGCTGGGGGTGGTGGTGCAGGGGGACCTGAGTTGGACATGAGTGGGGGCCTGCTGGCAGGTGCCCCACAGTGCTGGGGGTGGGGGTGGTGGGAGACATGAGTGTGTGCCTGGTGGAGGCTGCCCCTGGTGGCTGGGGGGTCGGGGTGGTGGGAGACATGAGTGGGTGCCTGGTGGAGGTTGCCCCTGGTGGCTGGGGGGTGGGGGTGGTGGGAGACATGAGTGGGTGCCTGGTGGAGGCTGCCCCTGGTGGCTGGGGGGTGGGGGTGGTGGGAGACATGAGTGGGTGCCTGGTGGAGGCTTCCCCTGGTGGCTGGGGGGTGGGGTGGTGGTAGACATGGGTGGGGGCCTGGTGGAGGCTGCCCCTGCACTACGGGGGGTGGGGGTAATAGGGGACATGAGTGGGGGCCTGGTGGAGGCTGCCCCTGACTGCTGGGGGGTAGGGGGTGGTGGGAGACATGAGTGGGGGCCTGGTGGAGGCTGCCCCTGCACTGCTGGGGGGTGGGGGTGGTGGGTGACATGAGTGGGGGCCTGGTGGAGGCTGCCCCTGGTGGCTGGGGGGTGGGGGTGGTGGGAGACATGAGTGGGGGCCTGGTGGAGGCTGCCCCTGGTGGCTGGGGGGTGGGGGTGGTGGGAGACATGGGTGGGGGCCTGGTGGAGGCTGCCCCTGCACTGCGGGGGGTGGGGGTAATAGGGAACATGAGTGGGGGCCTGGTGGAGGCTGCCCCTGGTGGCTGGGGGGTGGGGGTGGTGGGAGACATGAGTGGGGGCCTGGTGGAGGCTGCCCCTGCACTGCTGGGGGGTGGGGGTGGTGGGTGACATGAGTGGGGGCCTGGTGGAGGCTGCCCCTGGTGGCTGGGGGGTGGGGGTGGTGGGAGACATGAGTGGGGGCCTGGTGGAGGCTGCCCCTGACTGCTGGGGGGTAGGGGATGGTGGGAGACATGAGTGGGGGCCTGGTGGAGGCTGCCCCTGGTGGCTGGGGGGTGGGGGTGCAAGGGGACATGAGTTGGACATGAGTGGGGGCCTGCTGACAGGTTCCCCACAGTGCTGGGGGGTGGGGGTAATAGGGGACATGAGTGGGGGCCTGGTGGAGGCTGCCCCTGACTGCTGGGGGGTAGGGGGTGGTGGGAGACATGAGTGGGGGCCTGGTGGAGGCTGCCCCTGACTGCTGGGGTGTAGGGGGTGGTGGGAGACATGAGTGGGGGCCTGGTGGAGGCTGCACCTGGTGGCTGGGGGGTGGGGGTGGTGGTAGACATGGGTGGGGGCCTGGTGGAGGCTGCCCCTGCACTGCTGGGGGGTGGGGGTGGTGGGAGACATGAGTGGGGGCCTGCTGGCAGGTGCCCCACAGTGCTGGGGTGTGGGGGTAATAGGGGACCTGGGTGGGGGCCTGGTGGAGGCTGCCCCTGCACTGCTGGGGGGTGGGGGTGGTGGGTGACATGAGTGGGGGCCTAGTGGAGACTGCCCCTGCACTGCTGGGGGGTGGGGTGGTGGGAGACATGAGTGGGGGCCTGCTGGCAGGTGCCCCACAGTGCTGGGGGTGGGGTTAATAGGGGACATGAGTGGGGGCCTGGTGGAGGCTTCCCCTGACTGCTGGGGGGGTACGGGGTGGTGGGAGACATGAGTGGGGGCCTGGTGGAGCCTGCCCCTGGTGGCTGGGGGGGGTGGGGGTGGTGGGAGACATGAGTGGGGGCCTGGTGGAGGCTGCCCCTGACTGCTGGGGGGTAGGGGGTGGTGGGAGACATGAGTGGGGGCCTGGTGGAGGCTGCCCCTGGTGTCTGGGGGGTGGGGGTGGTGGGAGACATGAGTGGGGGCCTGGTGGAGGCTGCCCCTGACTGCTGGGGGGTAGTGTCATGATCTCTGCTTCCAAAAGATCAGGACTTGCCCGACTCCCGTGGAAGCAGACCCATAACCCCGGTTCCGAGTGCCAGCCAGTCCCAATTGGGACCTTTTGGACCCTGTCCTGGCGCCAGTGGCACCAGGCTCATAAAGATGCCCAGTCCCAGCGCTGGAAGCGCCGGGCTCATAATGCTTGGGTGGACTTACCTGCAGCAGACCATGCTGCTTACTTACCTGCCAGTTGAACCCCTGATCCTCTTCTGTTTGGGACTACTTTTCCTGTTGGGTGGGGCAGGAGCCACTCCCTAGGTTCAGAACACTGGAACTCTTCTGGAAAGCAGGAACTCTTTTCTTACCTAGGCGTGGCTGTGGAAGGAGACACCTAAGCACTACAGGAGGCTATTTAAACCACACCCGATGGATGAATCTTGCTTTGCGTTATTCTGCATTCTCTGCAGCAGAACGCTCATCGTGTCTTCTGCTTCTGATCCTGGGCCTAAGGGAACAAAGGCTTACCATCCTGGAATCCAGTCTTCAGCAGCACCTGTAAAGACAGTCTTCAGCAGCACCTGTAAAGACAAAGAAAGAACAGGTTAGCACTACGGTCTTCAGTGGCAGCGCATCTCTTACCTGGTCCATCGGCTGTCACCAACGCCTCGCGCTGCATTCCGGCATCTGAAAGACAAAGGCTTACCTACTCTTCGCATGCTCCGGAGGTCTTCGCACTGCATTCCGGCATCTGAAAGACAAAAGCTTATCAGCTCTTCGCACGCTCCGGAGGCCTTCGGCGCTGCATCCTGCATCTGAAAGACAAAAGAAGGTGCGTTTAAAGACATTGGGCAACTTTATTACTCACGTGCCATTACTCCTTCCCACGCCGAATCCAGTGGGTATTCCAGCACCCTTCAGCTTCTCTAAAGCTCCGAACTTGTACCTGCAAGATAAAAGGGACAGTTAGTGCGCATCGTGAAGCAGGCTACAAGCGCTTACTTACGTGCTTCCAGGCGCTTCTATTCCTCACGCGGGTTCGATCCTCAACTCTCATCAGCCCGCCATCCGCCATCGCCGGAACCCTGCAAAACAAGAGATATCATTACAAAAGACTTTTAAGACATTTGAAGTGCCCAGAACTTAACGTTCGTGCAGTTAACGACGGACAGCAGTCCTCTGAGGTCAAGAGGCCTGCACCCTTATCCAGTGAAGAAACTGGTTACGGCACCCTGCCCCGAGGCAGATGGAGAGCTCGGCGTTCACTTACCTAAGGTGAGGGTGTTAACCTTTGGGGTTCTACAGGAGAAGAGAAAGGGAAGAGGAGAGAGGCACCCAATAACCCCAGTTCATTAATCCCATATTTTCTATCTGCAGACATCTTACTCTTCGAGTCAGACATACAGTGCACAGAGGTCCAGCCCAAAGAGCCAACCGTGTGTTACACATCACCTTTGAAGATACGGCATTCACCCAGTCAAGACCGGCGCCTCTGCGGGAATCAGGTGAGCATTACAGAACGCAAAGCCTATCGCAAAACTCCCACCCAGGCGCTATGGAAACCTCGGATACCGACCAGCTAGCCCAGTTACTTGGGGAACTAAGAGCAGAAGTGCATGCAGCCCGTCAGGAAACGAATGCTCTAAGAAGGGAACTGATTATTTCCAACGAGCGAACAGACGATCTCGCTAGACAATTGCCACAGTCACAAGCCGGACAAACTCCGTTACCCGCATCAGGGGCAAATCTTCCTTCAACATCCTCTACGAACCCAGTGCAGATCAACCTACCTGGGAATGTACCTCTGGCTCCGCCCGAACGATTTTCTGGTGACCCAAAGAGGTTTGCAGTATTTATTAATCAGTGCCGGTTGCACTTCTTATGCCGGCCAGCAGCCTTTCCAACTGATCAAGCTAAGGTAGCTTTCGTGCTTTTGTACCTTAGTGGCAATGCGGCAGACTGGTCGATCCCTCTAGTTAATCAAGATGATCCGGTTCTCCATGATTTTCAAGCTTTTCAGCTCAGTATGGAAAAACTGTTTGCAAGACATTCACAGGGGCAGGCCTTGGACAATGAGCTCCTTTCATTGCGACAGGGTAATCAAGACCTTTTGGCTTATATTGCGTCTTTCAACAGACTGATAGTGGAAACTCGATGGCCTGAGGACGAAAGGATTACGCTGTTTTATAGAGGTCTACGTGGAGAGCTCAAAGATGTGTTAGCCCAAGTAGTGAATCCCCCGCAAGACTGTTCGGACTATATTGACTTAGTCGTTCAAATTGACCACAGACTGCAGAACAGGAAGGCCGATCGTTCCAAGTTTGATGCTCGAGTATTTTCCAAACCACCAACTCCTACCAAAGGAGTAGACTCCGGGGAACCCATGCAAATAGGGGGCCTGAAAGGACCACTAACACAAAAGGAGCGGGAAAGGAGAAAACAGCTGCAATTATGCCTCTATTGCGGAAACTCAGGGCACTTTCTTCGAGACTGTCCGGTGAAACCAGCCAAGAAGGCAGTAGGAGCTGCAGTTACCAGGGTCACAAACTCTGAGCAGGGAAACGGCCTCGCCCGACAAGAATAGAGGTCCTCTTGCCGAGCGTTAAAACAAGTTCCGTGACCTCGCATTTCGTGATACCTATGGTCCTCATTAGCCCTGAACATCCGGATCGATTACATGCGATTGAAGCTTACGTCGACAGCGGTGCCATCGGCAATTATGTGGATCATGAAATGGTTTTGAGGATGAATCTGACTCTTTGTCCAAAGGCTATAAAGGACGTCATTACTATGGTGGATGGTACGGAGATAGCCTCCGGACCAGTAACGCATACCACCCAAGAAGTGACGCTAGTAAGTCAAGATGGACACCATGAGAAGATCGTGTTCGATGTGATCAAGGCCCCTCAGTTCCAGATTATTCTAGGAATTCCTTGGTTAGAGAAGCACAATCCTCAGATCGATTGGCGAGCAAGAACGGTTCAGTTTCCAGAATGTGTCTCTACTTGTCACCCTCGACCTGGTGTTGCACTGGCAGCAATTTCCTCGGAGGCTCCCCAGTTACCTCCTGAATACCTAGAATTCCAAGATGTTTTCTGGAAGGATCAGGCTAACTCTCTACCTCCTCATAGGTCTTATGACTGCCAGATGGACCTGATACCTGGATCTACTCCTCCTTGTAGTAGAATTTATGCCCTCACCGAGCCTGAGAATCTTCACCTCCGACAATACCTGGATCAATACCTAGCAAATGGGTTTATTCGTCCTTCCAAGTCCCCTGCTTCCTCAGCTTTGTTCTTCGTTCCAAAAAAAGAAGGGGACCTTAGAACTTGTATAGATTATTGCGCCCTGAACCAGATCACCGTTAAGAATAGATATCCGTTACCTTTGATCCCTGAACTCCTGGACCAAGTCAGAAAAGCATGCATATATACAAAGCTGGATCTTAGAGG
Source organism: Ambystoma mexicanum (assembly GCF_040938575.1). Taxonomy (NCBI): domain Eukaryota; kingdom Metazoa; phylum Chordata; class Amphibia; order Caudata; family Ambystomatidae; genus Ambystoma; species Ambystoma mexicanum. The sequence goes on from NC_090935.1 coordinate 627,929,277, forward strand.
AGCCTACCACTTGGTACGAGTAAAAGAGGGCGATGAATGGAAGACGGCCTTCCGCACCAAGTATGGGCTATTTGAATATCAGGTCATGCCCTTCGGGCTTTGCAATGCCCCGGCCGCCTTTCAATATTTTATGAACGATGTCCTCAGAGAGCTCATAAATGTGTGTGTTGTTGTTTACATTGACGACATCCTCGTTTATTCTTCATCGGAAACTGAACATCGGAAACACGTGAAAATGGTCCTCGAGAGATTGCGTCAACACAAACTTTTCGCTAAGTTGGAAAAATGTGTTTTCAACGTGACTGAAGTTGAATTATTGGGATTCATATTATCACCTAGCGGAGTGCGTATGGATTCAAAGAAGGTCGATGCAATTCTCAAATGGCCATCGCCATCCTCCGTAAAAGGTGTTCAAAGCATGTTAGGCTTCGCTAACTTTTACCGCAGGTTTATCCCCGAATTCTCTCGAATAGTCCAGCCCATCACCGCCTTGTTAAAGAAAAACAAACGTTTTGAATGGTCTACCGAGGCGGAACAAGCTTTCCAGAATTTGAAGACTAGATTTATCTCTGCACCGATCTTAAAACATCCTCGCCCAGAACTCCCCTACATCGTTGAAACTGATGCTTCGAGCCTTGCCATGGGGGCAGTTCTATCACAAAAGGATCCAGTAACCAATCAGTTGCATCCCGTGGCATTTTGGTCCCGCAAATTCTCGCCTCCTGAAATCAATTACACTATTACTGATAAGGAACTTCTAGCTATCAAGTCCGCCTTTAAGGCTTGGCGGCATTATCTTCTGAGGGCCCAACACACCGTTACTGTGATTACAGATCACCGAAACCTGCAATATTTGAAAACCGCAAAAGCTCAATCCTCTAGGCAACTCCGTTGGGCACTATTCTTTGCCGAGTTTGACTTCATAATTACCTATCGACCTGGTACAAAAAACGATAAAGCTGATGCCCTTTCTCGGATGGGAGTGGAAGAACATTTGATCAATCCTAAACCTGTACCTATCATTCCCGAACAAAGAATTCTAGGTGTAATCGCCACACAATCCATAGAGGAAGTTAAGGATAAAGCCAGGCTACTGGTAACTCCAGCAGACATACAGAATTGGCATCTGCAGGGAAAGGACTTTACGGTGAACGACAACCTATTATATTTCCAAGAACGGTTATACCTGCCCAGCACAGATTTACAGAAAAAGGTAATCTCTTGTTATCACGATTCTTTAATGGAAGGACATCCCGGTATGACCAAGACCTCGGAAAAGATCAAGCGCTACTTCTGGTGGCCGTCTTGGAAAAAAGATATCAGAGACTTTATAATGTCCTGTGGAGTATGCGCCCAAAACAAGAGTCAAAAGGAAAAACCAGCCGGCCTCTTACGCCCTATTGACATCCCGCCTCGCCCTTGGCATACGCTTTCTATGGACTTCATCACCGATCTACCTCCATGCTCCGGATACAATACGATCCTAGTAATCGTGGACCTATTCTCCAAGATGGCGCATTTCATTCCACTCAAAGGCTTACCAACAGCAGCAACTCTGGCCCGAGAATTTCTCTAAAACATCGTCCGACTGCACGGTTTTCCTTCAGTTCTAATTTCGGATCGAGGTAGTCAATTTATTTCTCATTTTTGGCGAAGTTGCTGTCGGTCGGCTCAAATTGATGTGAGACTTTCGACCAGCCACCACCCTCAAACCGACGGACAAACCGAGAGGACCAATCAAACTCTGGAACAGTATTTGCGCTGCATGCTACAACACACTGAAAAAACTTGGAAAGATATCCTTTGGATAGCCGAATATGCCTACAATAACTCTGTCCACTCGGGAACTGGGAAGACCCCGTTTTTTCTTTTATACGGTAGTCACCCTCGAACCTCGGAGTTGGATCCACTCCAAGATCTTGGAACACCAGCAGTAGACCACCTGCATTCTACAATCACCCAAGCCTTTAAGGAAGCCGTTTCTCACCTTCAAAGGGCTAAAGAACAATACAAGAAAGGAGCAGACCAACATCGGAAGGAAGCCCCCCAATATCAAGTAGGAGATCAAGTCTGGTTATCCACCAAATATCTACCTCTAAAAGGACCAGGCACATTCAACCCAAGATACCTTGGTCCCTATTCCATCACTACCATAGTAAATCCAGTAGCGGTCAAGTTGGACTTGCCCCCTCACATGAAGATACATACGGTCTTCCACGTCTCTCTATTAAAACCCGTGCAACCTCAAACCCGACTAACTACATCTCCAAAACCTATTCTAGTTGATGGAGAACTCGAGTTTGAAGTCAAAAGCATCCTGGATTCCAAGATCTCCAAATCTAAACTATTTTACCTGATTGACTGGAAAGGCTACGGTCCCCAAGAAAGATCCTGGGAACCTGCAGAATATGTCCACGCGCCTCGTCTAATCAAAAGATTTCATCGAACATTTCCTAACAAGCCCAAAACCCCGGAGAAGCCCGGTTTGGGAGGGGCCTTGAGGGGGGGTGCTGTCATGATCTCTGCTTCCAAAAGATCAGGACTTGCCCGACTCCCGTGGAAGCAGACCCATAACCCCGGTTCTGAGTGCCAGCCAGTCCCAATTGGGACCTTTTGGACCCTGTCCTGGCGCCAGTGGCACCAGGCTCATAAAGATGCCCAGTCCCAGCGCTGGAAGCGCCGGGCTCATAATGCTTGGGTGGACTTATCTGCAGCAGACCATGCTGCTTACTTACCTGCCAGTTGAACCCCTGATCCTCTTCTGTTTGGGACTACTTTTCCTGTTGGGTGGGGCAGGAGCCACTCCCTAGGTTCAGAACACTGGAACTCTTCTGGAAAGCAGGAACTCTTTTCTTACCTAGGCGTGGCTGTGGAAGGAGACACCTAAGCACTACTGGATGAATCTTGCTTTGCGTTATTCTGCATTCTCTGCAGCAGAACGCTCATCGTGTCTTCTGCTTCTGATCCTGGGCCTAAGGGAACAAAGGCTTACCATCCTGGAATCCAGTCTTCAGCAGCACCTGTAAAGACAGTCTTCAGCAGCACCTGTAAAGACAAAGAAAGAACAGGTTAGCACTACGGTCTTCAGTGGCAGCGCATCTCTTACCTGGTCCATCGGCTGTCACCAACGCCTCGCGCTGCATTCCGGCATCTGAAAGACAAAGGCTTACCTACTCTTCGCATGCTCCGGAGGTCTTCGCACTGCATTCCGGCATCTGAAAGACAAAAGCTTACCAGCTCTTCGCACGCTCCGGAGGCCTTCGGCGCTGCATCCCGCATCTGAAAGACAAAAGAAGGTGCGTTTAAAGACATTGGGCAACTTTATTACTCACGTGCCATTACTCCTTCCCACGCCGAATCCAGTGGGTATTCCAGCACCCTTCAGCTTCTCTAAAGCTCCGAACTTGTACCTGCAAGATAAAAGGGACAGTTAGTGTGCATCGTGAAGCAGGCTACAAGCGCTTACTTACGTGCTTCCAGGCGCTTCTATTCCTCACGCGGGTTCGATCCTCAACTCTCATCAGCCCGCCATCCGCCATCGCCGGAACCCTGCAAAACAAGAGATATCATTACAAAAGACTTTTAAGACATTTGAAGTGCCCAGAACTCACCGTTCGTGCAGTTAACGACAGACAGCAGTCCTCTGAGGTCAAGAGGCCTGCACCCTTATCCAGTGAAGAAACTGGTTACGGCACCCTGCCCCGAGGCAGATGGAGAGCTCGGCGTTCACTTACCTAAGGTGAGGGTGTTAACCTTTGGGGTTCTACAGGAGAAGAGAAAGGGAAGAGGAGAGAGGCACCCAATAACCCCAGTTCATTAATCCCATATTTTCTATCTGCAGACATCTTACTCTTCGAGTCAGACATACAGTGCACAGAGGTCCAGCCCAAAGAGCCAACCGTGTGTTACACATCACCTTTGAAGATACGGCATTCACCCAGTCAAGACCGGCGCCTCTGCGGGAATCAGGTGAGCCTTACAGGTAGGGGGTGGTGGGAGACATGAGTGGGGGCCTGGTGGAGGCTGCCCCTGGTGGCTGGGCGGTGGGGGTGGTGGGAGACATGAGTGGGGGCCTGGTGGAGGCTGCCCCTGCACTGCTGGGGGGTGGGGGCGGTGGGTGACATGAGTGGGGGCCTGGTGGAGGCTGCCCCTGGTGGCTGGGGGGTGGGGGTGATGGGAGACATGAGTGGGGGCCTGGTGGAAGCTGCCCCTGCACTGCTGGGGGGTGGGGGTGGTGGGAGACATGTGTTTGTGATCAGTGGTGCATGGTGACATGGGGGTTGGCTGGTGGGCATGGCCATGGTGGATGGGTTGCCTGTGGGACATGAGCAGGGGTGCAGGGTAGTACCCTGTGGTGTGGGCTGCCTGCAGGGGCCGTGGAGGGTGTAGAGGGAACACCTGGGGGGACCCACATGGCCAAATCACGTGTAGCATTCCCCGGCACCACTGAAATATACGTACCCTACAGAAATCGCGTGTGGAACTTCCCGCACACCCCGTAGTACACGTACCCAGGCCAATCGCGTGTGGAACTTGCCGCGCACCCCTGAAATCCACGTACCCAGCCAAATCGCGTGTGAAACTTCCCGTGCACCCCTGGAATCCACGTACCCAGCCAAAATCGCGTGTGAAACTTCGCGCGCACCCCTGAAATCCACGTACCCAGCCAAATCGCGTGTTGAACTTCCCGCGCACCCCTGAAATCCACGTACCCGGCCTAATCGCGTGTGGAACTTCCCGCGCACCCCTGAAATCCACGTACCCAGCCAAATCGCGTGTGAAACTTCCCGCGCTCCCCTGGAATCCACGTACCCAGCCAAATCGCGTGTGAAACTTCCCGTGCACCCCGAAATACACACACATGTTATTTTTCAGTCAGCGGGTGTCCGTGTTTGTGGGTACCCCTTTGCACGTCATTTGTCCTGGAGGGCCACAGTATAGGACATTCATCATAGCTGTATATAGGTGCTATTTGTTGGCGCACCTTTTGGCGCACATTTTTTACAGGCGCAGGGACGCCACCGCCTGCTTTCTTGTGGAGGTCGTGTTTGTGCCTGTGCGCTGGTTTGACTGTGCGCTGTTTTGCCCTATTCGATTCCATGAATACGTATTGTAGGCGAGTGTGTGGGCGTTCCGTGCACTTGCACCCTGTACCCTGTGGTGGGAGACATGTGTTTGTGATGAGTGGTGCAAGGTGACATGTGGGTTGGCTGGTGGGCATGGCCATGGTGGATGGGTTGCCTGTGGGACATGAGCAGGGGTGCAGGGTAGTACCCTGTGGTGTGGGCTGCCTGCAGGGGCCGTGGAGGGTGTAGAGGGAACACCTGGGGGGACCCACATGGCCAAATCACGTGTAGCATTCCCCGGCACCACTGAAATACACGTACCCTGCAGAAATCGCGTGTGGAACTTCCCGCGCACCCTGTAGCACACGTACCCAGGCCAATCGCGTGTGGAACTTCCCGCGCACCACTGAAATCCACGTACCCAGCCAAATCGCGTGTTGAACTTCCCACGCACCCCTGAAATCCACGTACCCGGCCTAATCGCGTGTGGAACTTCCCGCGCACCCCTGAAATCCACGTACCCAGCCAAATCGCGTGTGAAACTTCCCGCGCACCCCTGGAATCCATGTACCCAGCCAAATCGCGTGTGAAACTTCCCGCGCACCCCGAAATACACGCACACGTTATTTTTCAGTCAGCGGGTGTCCGTGTTTGTGGGTACCCCTTTGCACGTCATTTGTCCTGGAGGGCCACAGTATAGGACATTCATCATAGCTGTATATAGGTGCTATTTGTTGGCGCACCTTTTGGCGCACATTTCTTACAGGGGCAGGGACGCTACCGCCTGCTTTCTTGTGGCGGTCGTGTTTGTGCCTGTGCGCTGGTTTGACTGTACGCTGTTTTGCCCTATTCGATTCCATGAATACGTGTTGTAGGCGAGCGTGTGGGCGTTCCGCGCACTTGCACCCTGTACTTCCCCCGTGACGCCCACATTTTGGCAAGTTGTTCCCCATTCCGAGTGTTACGCCCCGTGTTCCGCCTACTTTTGTTGTGTGTGCCGCGCTATGTGCGATTTTGGCTGTGGCCTGTGCGATTTTCGCTGTGACCTGGCGCACGCGGTTAGATGGCCTGTGCGCCAACGTGCGCCGCCACTTTTTTAGCGCACATCAGATGGTTTTTTCGCGCACGCCCTTCCATGAATCGATGTGCGCTGCTTTTCGTGCGATTTTCGCTATTCCACTGTGAATCGCACGTTTTTGCCCACTTGCGCCGCGCTAATTATTCCATGAATCGGCCTCACATGTGTTCATTTGCAAATGTATGGTGGGCTAGGAAGAGTATGTGTAATACGTGTGGTGATGGGTGCATTGCTTGCCGGCAGCGTCTAGTTTCCATCCAAGAAATGGATCATAGCAACATCAGCCTACTCTTCTTCGCGTGATGTTGAGCACGTTTTGTTGCCTACCGGCACTTTGCATCCTACGTCATCTGTGTCCCTCATCGTGAGCGGAAACCAGGAAGGCTCCAGCTGGCAGGGTGCAAGCTTAGTCGGAATGTGCATACTCTTAGGTGGCTAATATTTAAATTGGCATTTTCCTCGGGACGCCGGGAAAGCTGCCAGGCTTCAGGCACAGCCGGAATGTGCATGCTCTTTGGCTGAGATTTAAATTGGCATTTTCCTCGGGATAACAGGAAAGTTCCTGTGAAAGCCAGGCTCGTGCAAGACACCTCTAAAACCCATTATTATGCAGGACCTGATCACAAAGGGAGCAAAATGGGCCCTTTCTCTAATGGGAACTAGCGTTCTCAGCGAGAATAATCGAAAACCCTTTATTATTCAGGACTTGACCACTAGGGGGCAAAAACAGGCAATTTCTCGAATGGGAACTAAACTGCTCACAATAAAGTAGTTATTTCCCATCTGAGAAATGGCCCTAGCAACCAAAGGTCAATTTGTGAGATGAGAACTAGTATCAACCATTGCAGGCCAGGACTCTGGCATTGAGATTCACATGACCTCTCCTCTGCAGGAGCGAAATCTGTTTAGCTGAGTTGTGCTTAACTGCAGGTGTAAGGGTTCTAGTTATCAGAAATGCTGTACATCTGGGAGCAGTACGTGGAATGGGTGGTACATGAAATGTCTGCCTCACAAGATGCTGCACAGTGGTTCTGACAGACTAGAGGGTTGTTTCTGTTCTTGAAGACCAGTTGTAAAGTGGGCTGTGTATATTAAATGAGTTTCATTGCATAGGTTCTGTCATAGAAGTGGTGTTTACAAGGACTCTGTGATGTAGGGGTGAACCCACACAAGGCATGCTGTGCAGGTGTAACTGCAATGCTGTGTGTGCCACTGCAATGCGGTAGCCCATGCGTCAACTTTGTGGGAGTCTTAAGTACTCCGCTAGCCACATGGCCTTCCACCACATAGTTTTATTTTAAGGGAAAATTCAAACTAATGAAATACAAAGCAGATGGAATTCATTATTAAGTTTTTAGGTTGAAGATAGATGCTGATTGGATACGGCATGAAGTGGACATTTCGGAAAAACGCCTAAACTCTTAGGCATAGCGTTTTGTGTTTCACATGTGAATGATGTTAATGCTATTTATTCAGCTGCATAATGAGATGAAACCAAGAATTCCTGATAATAATATTATTGTTATTATCAAAGCAAAGGATTTTATTCAATAACCTTTTCCTCAGGTTGCTGTTCTCTTGCTAAATCTCCCCTACTTAAGGCTTTGGAAATGTACCTTTGTTGTGCTTGTTGCCTGCCTCAGTTGTGAATGGAGGCAGGGTGGCTTGTTGCCTGCCTCAGTTGTGAATGGAGGCAGGGTGGCTTGTTGCCTGCCTCAGTTGTGAATGGAGGCAGGGTGGCTTGTTGCCTGACCCAGATGTGAATGGAGGCAGGGTGGCTTGTTGCCTGACCCAGATGTGAATGGAGGCAGGATGGCTTGTTGCCTGCCTCAGTTGTGAATGGAGGCAGGGTGGCTTGTTGCCTGACCCAGATGTGAATGGAGGCAGGGTGGCTTGTTGCCTGACCCAGATGTGAATGGCGGCAGGGTGGCTTGTTGCCTGCCTCAGTTGTGAATGGAGGCAGGGTGGCTTGTTGCCTGTCCCAGATGTGAATGGCGGCAAGGTGGCTTGTTGCCTGCCTCAGTTGTGAATGGAGGCAGGGTGGCTTGTTGCCTGACCCAAATGTGAATGGAGGCAGGGTGGCTTGTTGCCTGACCCAGATGTAAATGGAGGCATGGTGGCTTGTTGCCTGTCCCAGATGTGAATGGCGGCAGGGTGGCTTGTTGCCTGCCTCAGTTGTGAATGGAGGCAGGGTGGCTTGTTGCCTGACCCAGATGTGAATGGAGGCAGGGTGGCTTGTTGCCTGACCCAGATGTGAATGGAGGCAGGGTGGCTTGTTGCCTGTCCCAGATGTGAATGGAGGCAGGGTGGCTTGTTGCCTGACACAGATGTGAATGGAGGCAGGGTGGCTTGTTGCCTGACCCAGATGTGAATGGAGGCATGGTGGCTTGTTGCCTGCCTCAGTTGTGAATGGAGGCAGAGTGGCTTGTTGCCTGTCCCAGATGTGAATGGCGGCAGGGTGGCTTGTTGCCTGCCTCAGTTGTGAATGGAGGCAGGGTGGCTTGTTGCCTGACCCCAGATGTGAATGGAGGCAGGGTGGCTTGTTGCCTGTCCCAGATGTGAATGGAGGCAGGGTGGCTTGTTGCCTGCCTCAGTTGTGAATGGAGGCAGGGTGGCTTGTTGCCTGTCCCAGATGTGAATGGAGGCAGTGTGGCTTGTTGCCTGACCCAGATGTGAATGGAGGCAGGGTGGCTTGTTGCCTGCCTCAGTTGTGAATGGAGGCAGGGTGGCTTGTTGCCTGTCCCAGATGTGAATGGAGGCAGGGTGGCTTGTTGCCTGTCCCAGATGTGAATGGAGGCAGGGTGGCTTGTTGCCTGCTTCAGTTGTGAATGGAGGCAGGGTGGCTTGTTGCCTGACCCAGATGTGAATGGAGGCAGGGTGGCTTGTTGCATGCCTCAGTTGTGAATGGAGGCAGGGTGGCTTGTTGCCTGTCTCAGTTGTGAATGGAGGCAGGGTGGCTTGTTGCCTGCCCCAGCTGTGCAGGGTGGCTTGTTGCCTGCCCCAGATGTGAATGGAGGCAGGGTGGCTTGTTGTCTGCCCCAGCTGTGCAGGGTGGCTTGTTGCCTGCCCCAGATGTGAATGGAGGCATGGTGGCTTGTTGCCTGTCCCAGATGTGAATGGAGGCAGGGTGGCTTGTTGCCTGACCCAGATGTGAATGGAGGCAGGGTGGCTTGTTGCCTGCTTCAGTTGTGAATGGAGGCAGGGTGGCTTGTTGCCTGGCCCAGATGTGAATGGAGGCAGGGTGGCTTGTTGCCTGCCTCAGTTGTGAATGGAGGCAGGGTGGCTTGTTGCCTGTCTCAGTTGTGAATGGAGGCAGGGTGGCTTGTTGCCTGCCCCAGCTGTGTAGGGTGGCTTGTTGCCTGCCCCAGATGTGAATGGAGGCAGGGTGGCTTGTTGTCTGCCCCAGCTGTGTAGGGTGGCTTGTTGCCTGCCCCAGATGTGAATGGAGGCATGGTGGCTTGTTGCCTGCCCCAGCTGTGAATGGAGGCAAGGTGGCTTGTTGCCTGCCTCAGATGTGAATGGAGGCAGGGTGGCTTGTTGCCTGCCTCAGTTGTGAATGGAGGCAGGGTGGCTTGTTGCCTGACCCAGATGTGAATGGAGGCAGGGTGGCTGGTTGCCTGACCCAGATGTGAATGGAGGCAGGGTGGCTTGTTGCCTGTCCCAGATGTGAATGGAGGCAGGGTGGCTTGTTGCCTGACCCAGATGTGAATGGAGGCAGGGTGGCTTGTTGCCTGACCCAGATGTGAATGGAGGCAGGGTGGCTTGTTGCCTGCCTCAGTTGTGAATGGAGGCAGAGTGGCTTGTTGCCTGTCCCAGATGTGAATGGTGGCAGGGTGGCTTGTTGCCTGCCTCAGTTGTGAATGGAGGCAGGGTGGCTTGTTGCCTGACCCAGATGTGAATGGAGGCAGGGTGGCGTGTTGCCTGCCTCAGTTGTGAATGGAGGCAGGGTGGCTTGTTGCCTGTCCCAGATGTGAATGGAGGCAGGGTGGCTTGTTGCCTGCCTCAGTTGTGAATGGAGGCAGGGTGGCTTGTTGCCTGTCTCAGTTGTGAATGGAAGCAGGGTGGCTTGTTGCCTGCCCCAGCTGTGCAGGGTGGCTTGTTGCCTGCCCCAGATATGAATGGAGGCAGGGTGGCTTGTTGCCTGCCCCAGCTGTGCAGGGTGGCTTGTTGCCTGCCCCAGATGTGAATGGAGGCATGGTGGCTTGTTGCCTGTCCCAGATGTGAATGGAGGCAGGGTGGCTTGTTGCCTGACCCAGATGTGAATGGAGGCAGGGTGGCTTGTTGCCTGCTTCAGTTGTGAATGGAGGCAGGGTGGCTTGTTGCCTGACCCAGATGTGAATGGAGGCAGGGTGGCTTGTTGCCTGCCTCAGTTGTGAATGGAGGCAGGGTGGCTTGTTGCCTGTCTCAGTTGTGAATGGAGGCAGGGTGGCTTGTTGCCTGCCCCAGCTGTGCAGGGTGGCTTGTTGCCTGCCCCAGATGTGAATGGAGGCAGGGTGGCTTGTTGTCTGCCCTAGCTGTGCAGGGTGGCTTGTTGCCTGCCCCAGATGTGAATGGAGGCATGGTGGCTTGTTGCCTGCCCCAGCCGTGCAGGATGGCTTGTTGCCTGCCCCAGATGTGAATGGAGGCAAGGTGGCTTGTTGCCTGCCTCAGATGTGAATGGATGCAGGGTGGCTTGTTGCCTGCCTCAGTTGTGAATGGAGGCAGGGTGGCTTGTTGCCTGCCCCAGCTGTGCAGGGTGGCTTGTTGCCTGCCTCAGATGTGAATGGAGGCAGGGTGGCTTGTTGCCTGCCTCAGTTGTGAATGGAGGCAGGGTGGCTTGTTGCCTGCCCCAGCTGTGCAGGGTGGCTTGTTGCCTGCCCCAGATGTGAATGGAGGCAAGGTGGCGTGTTGCCTGCCCCAGCTGTGCAGGATGGCTTGTTGCCTGCCCCAGATGTGAATGGAGGCAAGGTGGCGTGTTGCCTGCCCCAGCTGTGCAGGATGGCTTGTTGCCTGCCTCAGATGTGAATGGAGGCAGGGCGATGGACCAGTTTTTGTGAAAGTTAAGGGCATTTAAAGAATCTGATTGAATGAAGTGGCTGCATCCGCTCAGGCATGGCTGCTTACTATTGATATAAGCTGGGTGTGTTGTAAGATGCCTGTTGAGGTCGCCACTGTGTGGTAAGATGTTTCACTACAGAGCAATCATGTGCCCACATTGAGCCTTTTCTTCCACATAGGCCCGCTACGTCTGGCGCAGCATCCCACATTTGGTAGCAACACTAGTTACACTGCCAGGAACAGTCTGCCTTATTTTGAGTAGCCACCATTTGAAAGTAGATGATGCAAAACAATAGACCCTACATGTGGGATTATGATTGGGATGCGCCTAATAAGTAGGGCACGTGCCACCTGCGTGAACTCTAATGGACACTGAAAACGACACACTTAAAAACATTGTATGCATGTAGTATATGGGACAGAAAGTGGTGTTAGATCTTGAGAAAGCTAGTGGTATTTAGGACACTGCACTTATACCCTACTAAGAGATTCATGCACTACACACTGCACAACAACACAGAGGCAGTAGTAGGACGCTTCCTAGCCATAGGTCGTGTCCCGTCGACTGTGCTAGAGAGGTGCAGATAAGGTAGAGCATCAGGATGTTGGGGAGGGAAAGAGGAGGAGCTGAAGATGAGTGAGGAAGTAAGGGGGTAACAGGATGCCTGTGTTCTTCATGTGTTGAGGTCATGTTCGCTGCCTCTCAGAATGCAGAATATTGCTCCCAGGGTAATGACCTGTGTCCCCAGATACCTTTTTGTTTCCATCCTCCGATCCTTGCTGCACACTGAGTACAATTATTAGGCTGAATTTCCTTTTTGAGTGAAATTCTTCCCACTATGTGAGTCCCTCAGCATTTTTGCTGGACTATTGGCTTTGTGGATTGATTCTCCTCAGTGGGAACCTTTTTCCACTCTCCCTTATTCTTTTACTCTGACATTGGGAACACTTTTTTAAAAATCTCTTTTTGATACTTTTTAATGGAGTTATGCTTTCCTCCATGTTTTCTGGCATCTACGATGTATTATTGGAGTATACAGCACTTTCCGTGCAGTGTTACTGGGGAGATGCTTGAGCGTCCTTATTTTTATTTTACCTGTGGTAACACGTTACCAGGCAGGAGGACACTTTTTTCGTCCCATCTGTATTTTATTTTGGGAGATAGGCACACCCCATCTTAAGTGGAGTACTGAGTGGAAACATTGTATCCTTTTCTCACTTTCCTTGTAACATTTAGTTACTGATGCAGGTTCATCTGATTGGCTGGCTGCAGTGTACGTTGTTGCATTACTTTTTATGGACCTTTGTCGCAGGCTGCCATTGCTCCTGTGGTAAGGGACACTAGGGTCAAAATTTGCCTAAAATGGTGGCTGTACTTTTCTAAGCCCTGTTTTTGATAACTTGGTCTTTCATCAGCAATCCTATACCTACCTGGATTGGGGATGTCTTCATGAGTCTTTGCCTTTGGCGGGCTTCCCTTGGAAAGCCCGCCACGGCTCTATGAGTGCATGAAAGGACAAGAAGTGGGGGAGATGACCGAAAGGACTGTAGTTTTTGTCCTGCAGTGTGACTGTCTAGAACCAGAGTGTGCTGGGAGGCTGGCTATCCTCATTGGTCAGCCATGCCCCAAGTTTGAATGAATGTATGACAGGTGATTGGTGGGCTCAGCCAGTTTTCCTGCATTAAAGACGACGGTCCCAGAGCAGAAATCCAGAGTTGACCACTGGAACTCAGGATCTGAAGGAGAAGGATGTCCACAGCCATGTCCAGTGACCGAGAGAGCTGTATGAGTAACAGCTGCAGTCCCAACCTCAACTTATGTTTGACAAAGAAAGCCCTGAAGTGGGTCACTTCCTCCATTGGACTGGTGGGCCTAACCAGTCCCAAATCGAACTGCATTGTGCGGCCTACCTGGAAGAGCTGCGACCTCCATGTCCCTCAATTTGCCAATGCCCGGGGTCCTGTGCCATTTTGTGGTGCAACATCTTTTGAAATGCGGTTTCATCTGAAACTTTGTAGACATCCTCGTGGGGCTCTCGAGGTTGGATTCCACTCCTGAAAGTCCTCTCTGCCACGACAAGGACTGAGAACCAGAGAAAAGTCTATTGCACGACAACCGTCCTTCAACCGAGCCTTGAAAAAGTTGCCAATGAGCCAGTGCTGCGAAGATCTTCTGCTGGGCATCCAACCATCAGACCCATTGCAAGTTCTTTTCTTCGGTCACCAAGGCCATAAACCCTGAACCGGGGTCTGCTTTCACCTTTCCTTGGGGACCCTGCTGCTGCGCAAGCTTCTTCACTTACAAGGTACTGTTCAGCGGCTAATACCTGGGACCTGCTTTGTTCATTTTATTCAGTGGGTTGAAGTTAAGCTGTTACTTGCATCTCCTCCCAGGCCTAAATTGAGCTATATTGGGGTGGACAACTCTACAGCTCTATACCAAAGTAATCTCCTGCTACTTACCCGTACACTTCATACACTCTGCGTTGTTTGCTGCATACCTGCTTTTCTTTCCTCTGCCCTTGGTGACTGGACCCCCAATACCCTGTTTGACTCTGTGAGACTCTCCTAGAAGAGGGTTGGACTTCTTAATATTGGTTAAGCAGGAGTTAACTAAAGTACACAAGTTGGTCTGAAGTTTACATACCTGTTGCAGAAGTTTCTACTACTTAGTGTTACTTTTACAACTGTTCTAAAGTATATTTCTATCCTTTAGATATTGCACCAATTCTTTGCTTAATGCTACTGCGTGACAGTATGCTTATTTTTATATAATTGCTAGTGTGTAAGTGTTTCCTTGAACTAAGTGTATGCTCTGAGTACTGTGTGCCCTCTACAGCCCTCATCCGTCCTAGACAAAGCCTGGCTGCTCACTCATTGCTACCAAACCTTTGATTTTTTCACGCTGTTGGGGTAGTCAGTAAAGGTCCCAATAAGGAGGAGGTGTTCATGTTGTATGTGCATTATTTGTGAACGGGTATGCGCCAAAGTTAGTGCAAGGCTGCAGTTTTTTTATATGTATCCAGTGTGGTTAAATGTGAATGGGATGTGTTGCTTTAAGTGATACTTTGTGTTCAATTTGATACATATTAGCTTTGCACATTCGTAGAAAGATAAATGCTAAAACCGTCCAATGAAATATAAAACACAATCCAGACATGGTGTGCTATGAAGTGCCTAGAAGGTGGGCAACACGTTTTCCTGATGTACATGCAAGAAAGGGGATGGGTAATAAAGAACCCATTGTGAAGAAAACATAAAGAAAGCATAACAGTAATTTAATATGCATGCACACTGATATACATACGCAAGGCTATTATAAATCTTCATGTAGTGGGCTTTTTTATAAATGGATTAAAATGCAGCAGTCAGGGTTTGACTTTGAGAAACTGGTTTTTCAGTGTTTTCAGAGGCCAGAGGGTGGGTAACTAAGTAACTATTTCCTTAACCCATGGTCAGCTGAGCTATGAAACCAGTCATGGTTTTTATGACCTTGTAGTATTCAAAAGCAGATGTAATCTCTTTTAAGTGCATGGGAGCTTGACAGAGGGTTTCGGCTATTTGTTTTGATAAACAATAAACATAGGGTGAAATCTGTTTATTCTGCTCTCTGTCATGTCATTTGAAGTATCCGTGCAAACCATATGCAAATTACATTTAGGATTAAGAGATCTCAGACCAGCTCTAACTTGCAATGAATTAGGTTTGTCTGTAAATGTTTAATCTGTGTGATGATGTCATGACCTACCACGGACAAATCCTAAAAAGAGGTGTGTTCTACACATGAGCTAAGCTAAAGATGATAGTTAAGATAACAATGACCAACGAGAATGGAGGAATTGGAGAAAGAAGGGATTTATTTGTTTAGATTTTGACCAATCATGTATGGGGGCGGATTGTAATAAAAGAGATGGGAGTGCTTTAACTGTTGCAAAAATGTATATAATGTGTCAACTTGTGTGGCTCAGGGAGACTTGGGTTAGTTTGACTCGACAGAGTCATCAAGCTCTTCCCCAGACGATTGTACAATAAACCTGCTTTACGTAAAAAACATGCACTCACTTCTTACGTTGTAGGCCTGCTTGGTTAAGGTGATTAGGGGCCCACCCATACATTTACCATCCGACTAAAGGACCCCAGGCTTTCCGAGAAGTTGAGGGCCTCCTGTCTGCACAACTCAGCTGCAGTACCTCTCTGTGGGGACCAGTATTCTGTGCACTCTGAAAAAGAGAGATTTACGGGTGCCATTTTGGTTAAAGGCCTGTCTGTTCCCCGGAGGCATGGTACTGTGGTCCAGCTGTGCAGGATGAATTGACGGAGCACCACATCGGAGTGGTTCGGTTTCACATGAGTGCACTTTTGGGGATAAATAAAGAGGAAAAATAGGGGGGAAAAAGGGTTGTTGCTTTGATGTAAGGGGTTTGGTAAGGGCAGAATCAGAGTGCGTATGTGGAGTTAGTTGATGTTACGGGGATTGAAAGGGTGAATGCTTTGAAGGAGTGAATGAACTATTTTATGTTGTAAGTCCTCTGTATATATTTTTACTTAGTTTGTTATTTTAGAGGTGTGAGGCAGTATCGTAACCAGCATGTACATTGTGAGGTTTGTCCTGATACCCTTCAGTTTGCTTGTCTGGTTGGCTGGAGCCCTCACCTAGAGGTGAGATGGCATCTTATGATAAGCCATTCTTCATTCTGTATTTTCAGTGTGGGAGGAGCCCTCGCCTCGTTTTTCTTGGTTAGTCAAAGTAGTGAAGGGGAAACCCCTTGTAGTCAGGGAAAGATGGCATTGTAGTAGAGAAGAGCATACTAGTGATGGACAGAGCAAGAGCAGTAGAGTTGTAGTGGAAAACATTGCGCTCCTTCTATGCGAGAGTAAAGGAGATATTGCCTGGCATGTGTTTTTTTGGATAAGATGCTGTCTTTTGTATAAGAGTGAGAAATATAATTAAAGTAAATAGCTAAGTGAGGTGATTGTGGTGAAAGGGAGTAAGGTGAGGGATTGTGGGAGAAGACTAAGAAACCGGGAAGGGGTGAAAAGGGGGGTTCCTTGAGTGAAAATCTTGTGCCGCAGGTTCAGCTTTGGTGTTATTTTTTGTGGAAATATTTTGGGGTAAATTGGGTTGGAGTATGGCGACTCTGCTGAATCATTTGTGTCAGGTACTTCCGGGGTATATGGTGAAGATTGTAAAATAGACCACACCTTGTGCTAATTTAACTCAAGTCTATAAGTCTTACATACTTTCCAACCATTAAAGATAAACGTTATACCACAAGGGAACGGTATCGGAGAACATTTTGACTACTTATGACAGCAGAACATATATTGAGCAATGCACCACACTCATACAGACTATCCCTAATAAGAGGGACACCCTGTCCCCATCCTCATGGGAACCTCCCCCTTGGCAGCGGATGATGTACCGCCTATCTAACAGGGATCGAGAGAACAATACCCCTATCCAACCTTCATTCATACATAACAATAGTATACAGTAAAAATCAAGTCAGGTTACTGAAATATTTGATGTAAGGAGACACAGTATCATATGCTTGTTTCTCAATCGAAGTGACAGGGACCTATCCTCCCGTCTGGAATTTCAATCTGAATTTAATCACGAGTTTACGCGGATGGCCCTGATCACTGAAGACCTCATGTGATAGAGGCTTAGAAATAGCTCTAAACTAAGAGAGCATTACGAGCTAGAGGCTACGAGAGCTTACTAGAACTAAAAAGTCTGTTTCTAAATGTATCCAAATATTGTGCTGGTGAACATTGTCTTCAGCATGAGCTCACTCTTGCCCGGTAGGGTGACCGGTTTCGATGATAATGGCTGCTGTAATCATCTTCTTCAGGACCATGCCATTTACATAAAGTATGATTCTTATCTCGGATTCAATGTAGTAATTCGATGAATACCTCTGCTTCCTACCGTGAAATATAAGGTACAGAAAACAGGGGGTAAGTATCCCCCCTGTGGTGTCTAGCAGCTTTCTGGATGCAGGTTACTAGTGTGCACATTACTTGTATTAGGTCTAATTAATAGTGATGGTGCAATCATTTAAAAGGATCTGCAAAGAGTGACCTTATAAACACACCATATGCATCATTGCGGGATGGGGGGAAGAGAAAGGGGTGGGAAGGTGGGGACATTTTTATATCAAACGTATCCTTATAACCCCTCTATAAAGGTCAAGTGGTGTGTCAGTTATTTCTTGCACCTAGAGGCTAAAAGCGCTGGTATAATGTACTATACACCGCTTGCATAAATAAGATTGGTGAGGTGTAGCTGCAACGCACTTGCCCCTCAACAATATGGTGCAAGGGCTCTCTGCTGAAATGCGAGAGATCATTTGTTTACCTTCTTTTGTCTGTCCGCTGCATGGAATTACAGAGAATATGGTTGATATTGCGTGTAGGCAGGAAGCTCAATCATCAAATGCATCAATACATCCTGAACAATGTCACCTAGTCAATCCTACGACATTTGCAGCTGAGCCAGTGAAACCTGATGACATTGTTCATGATTCTGCATCTTACGAGGGAGAAGAGGAAGAGAGAATGAATGTTAAGGAGGATGCTTTGGAGGGAGGTGAGGTTCTTTTTGTTGATGGGGCCTCAATAATTAATCAGTACACTGGTGAGAGGCTTACAGGCGCCGCCGTTGTAGACCTTGTGGATTGAATAAATGGTTGCCTTTGCATTACTCAGAGCAAGCAGCGGTACTAGTGGCACTTATAGAGGTGCTAGAAATAAGTAAGGGGAAGGCAGCCACAAATTATTCAGACTCTCTGTAAGTAACCTCCACTGTCCATTCAGGGTTATCAAGGTGTTAGAGAAGAGGGTTCAGGAGATCTGATGGGACCCCTATAAAGTATGCTGCACTGCTATCCAAGACTAATCAAAGCGTTAACCCTATCCACAGAAGTTGGCCTTGTAACGTGCACTGCACATACTAATCGTACTAACCCCATAGCACTTTGAAATGATGCTGCAGACAGGGCTGCAAAGGAAGCTGCCTATTTGCCATATTACAGATTCCTAGAAAATGGATGTATGTTCCAGCATGTACAGTTGCCAGGTCCATACACTGCAGTCCCAGTGCTTCAAATCATAAAAATGCAAGGGAAAGCACCTAAAGAGGAACAGGAGGTTTGGGCGACGAGAGGATGTACCCTCTTGCCCACGGATTTGCTGTGACGACAGGAGCTGACGGGAAAGGTATTAATGCCTGAAGAACTGATTCTTGTGTCTCTAGAGCAACTACATTACCCGTTTCACACTTCTGGACGACAAATTGCAGCAGAGCTCCATGAGGAATGGTTCATACCGAACCTCCAGGAACATATAAGTAGATTTATAGGAAACTGCGTGGTTTGTAAATAATGCAATCCTGGAAACACCATGAGGTCAGTAAGGGGAGTTTTGCTGAGGCCCTCTGGGCCATTTTGGGAGCTCCATATAGATTTTGTAGATATGCTCATGTTAGGAAAGATTTCGTAATTGTAGGGAATTTTCCTTCCATGTGGCAACCCCTAAACTTTTTGCTATTGTTTTTAACCTTGTTCTTGACTTTGCCAGAGAAGTACAGCCTTCTGCCGCACTTCTCTGGGCTTTCGCTCCTTTTCTTACGGGGAAACTGACATGCCCTTAAGACAGTCAGTACCGCGGAACGCTGTTTCCCGTAGTTTCTTTTATCATGTTGCGGCTTTAGTGCAACATGACACAAGAGGGCACTGTAAGCTAAGTTACAGCTCTCTTGGGTCTCTAGCCTTCTACAGACCCTAGATACTCTTTTAGGATGGTATTTGATCGGTGCAAGTCATTCAGGGACTGGAATGGTGGCAGCGATCGTTTTGTTTATTTTGAGCTCCTTTTGGCGTTCTGAGCACGTTTTTCGCACTGAACCCAAAATGGTGGCCTGGCTCCCAAAATGGCCAGACCACGAGGCTCCTTTGTCCTGTCCACTGACCGTCTTGCTCCCTTCACCTTCCCCAGTTCGGGCGACCCGGGGCCTTCCTTATTTGGGCATGTACTTTCCCGCGAAACGTGGTTGCTTTCGCGGGCTTCTACATGTCGTTTGTGTGCCTCCAGGGTGTGGGCTGGGATGTCTGGTCCCAATACACATCCTGGGTGCCAGAGAGTCTGGGGTGGTGTGAATGCCTGGGACCACCGTGGTCCGTGATTGGTCCACGTATGGTATGTGTGTTGATGAGCGGATCTCCCATTGGCTCCCCTCCGTTTTGGCGCGAAGGGAACCGTGGATAAGAGGGAGCTGGAAACACCACTGCCATGTCGATCTCCTGAGTTCTCCCGAACGAAGGAATACAGGAGCCAAGTATCCTGCAACCACGAGGCTGGACCGAGGAATCGCTGGTGACCCGCTGAAGGAATCCTCCTTTGCACTGCTGTCGTCCTGTGAAACCCTTTCCTCCTTGGATCGAACCAGAAGGCCTGTACTGGTGCTTCGACCTTTGGAATAGCAGGAACAGCTATTCCCGGCGACTTCATCATCTCCTGCCAAGTAAGCCTTCGGAAGTGTCTCTGGGCCATCCAGTTGACTGACCAGCTTACAAGGGAGTCCTGCTCTGCAACTGCCGCCAGGTTGTGTTGTATTTCGAGTCCTTGTCACTCTCCCACGCTTCGTACGCTTGGCGTCCCCAGGTCTGAAGGGAGGAGTGTACATTTGGCTTGAATACACACAGCCGCTCCGTTGTCCTGCTGCGGCAACAAAACTGTGCTGGTTTCGTCGATTGGGACGTCTTTTTGCTCTACACGACTACGAGGCGTTCCCTGCTCTTCTGAACCTGCCAGCTGCTGAAACTAACGTGGAGAAGCCTGGGTCTGCTTGCTTCGGGGACCGGTGAGTAGTTTAGCTAGGATCTGGTCGCCCTCCTGCAGTATCCCATTGCTTTTCCCTGCTGTGTAAAAACAGCACCCTTTTGGCCGTACTCGCGCTCTGCTTCTGCCCACTGTGGAGGCTGCGCTTGAGTTGCAGAACCTGTTCTCCTTCTGCTGTGCACTAACCCGAACTGCCTGACTTCCTACGAAGAGCTTCCCCTTTTGCCCGTTGGCACCGGCGTGGCAGGTACTTTGAGCACAAGGCTCCACTCTTCGCAGGGCTCGGACTTCCATCTAGTTAGGTGCCTCTGAAGGCGAACTGAGTCTAAAGCGTTATCGCACTGCCTGTTTTCCTTTCCTTTCAGGTGGACTACATATTTCGTGCTTTAAACGCTTGCGACTGTGTATTTGTATATATATTGTGTTGATATGGTATGTGTTGGTTTAATATTGTGATATTGTGATTTTCTCGCTACGGTCATTATTTTAAAGGCCTTAAAATAAATGTGTTTATATTTTTGATATAACAACTGTTTGGAGTAGTTTGTAAGCGCTCTTGCTTTGTGTGCTCATTGCGGGCTTTCAGTCACCCTCACCCCTCTTGAGACCTAGTCTTGACCGCCGCGATCGCTACCTTGATTGGTCTGGCTTGTCCAGAGGTTACCCTGTTCCAAGTAATTAGGTTGGCCTTCTGAACTTCTGCGCCACCAGGACAGAGTTCAGAAATCCGTCTTAACAAATTGGTGTACAGCGGTGGGATACGACTGAAGGTATCCAGTGTTGCGCTCGAACTAAGGCATTTCAGGTTATTCCAAACAGTACACGTAGTGAATTGTTGTAATATAACTTTAAAAAGGCCATAGTCCTATCAAACAGTATGGAAACAAATACGTTGTTAACTTTAAATGCTTCCAAATCAGAAACGCTGAAAAAGATGTGTGCGGAGAGAGGTGTTTCCTCTCAAGGCACAAAATTGGAAATGATCCAGAGAATCGTGGCGTGGCAAGAAGCGCAGCTTGACTCTATAACTTCCGAGGACAGTGCAGAAGGTGGTGGGGCTGCTCTCACTGGTAGAACCGACGGTTCTGCCGCTGCACTGATCCATCGCGACCACGAGGACAGGGAGGATGTAATGTCTAATGTTTCCTCTGCCAGTGCTGATGGGGAGGCTATGCTTGAATTCAAGAAGCAAGAGCTGCGGTTTAGGCAGCAGGAGCTTGAATTCAGCATAGCCAAACTAAAAATCGAACAGGCAGAAAAACAGAAAGACAGGGATCACCAGTTGGAACTGGCCAAGCTTCAGGTTGCAAATGGATCCAAGGGTCCTAGACATGGGTCTGGGGCTTCCTCTCATCCACGGTTTCCGAAAGATCTGCTCAGTGTGTATGAAGAAAGGAATGACATTATGGACTGGCTGAATGCGTTTGAGTATGCATGCGAGGTCCAGGAAGTTGACAATGCTGATAAGATTGCGTGGTTGCTCAGTAGACTGCCCCATTCTGGCTGCAGTGCCATTATGGAAATGTCGAAGGCTGAGCGGGCTGATTTCGCAATGTTAAAGCAAACTCTCATTTTAAAGTTTGGGAAGACTCCGGCCCAATATTTAAAGCGTTTTCGAGAGTATAAGAAAAAGGAAGGTGGTACTTGGGTATCTTATGTCGCTGAATCTTTGAAAAACTTAACTGGCTGGGTTGAAGGTTATAAGGTTTCTACCTTCGAAGGCATGATCAATCTGGTCATGCTGGAACACATTTTTGCTTCTTCTTCCCCGGAGCTTAAGCAGCATTTGGCCGATTCGAAGGAGATAGATCCTAAGAAGCTGGCCATTGCAGCAGACTTATGGGTGTCACATCGAGTGTCCCATAAGGACAAAACTCATCCTGGTAAGCAGGAGGAAGGGAAAAAGTCCAAAGATATGGAGGGTGGGGAATCTGCTAAATCTTCTTCCCATAAGGGCCACAAAAAGAAAAACAAGGGTAAGACACAAGAGAACTCACAGGGTAGTGGAGGTCAGCCTCCAAAACAGAACTCTGGTTACAATAAGCCTCCCTACGTAAACAGACCCACTGGGGCTTGTTTTTCTTGTGGAGCAACTGACCATGTGAAGGGGGATCCCCGTTGTAAGGTTAGACCTTTGGGGGTCCACTCCGCTAATCTGGCCTTCTCCTCCTACGAGGAAGAAGAGATTACAGGAGCATCCTTCTCCTCAGACTCATTTCCTAGCGGAATAGAGGCTGAGGTAGTTTTAGTGTCCCTGGGTTCCTGGGAGCCTAAAGTCGCAGAGGCTTATGCTAGGATTCCAGATAATACCAAGCACTACTTTAAGGACAGTGTGCTGATCAATGGAGTGGATACTCCAGCTCTTAGGGATAGTGGGTGCAGTCGAACTGTAGTGGATTCTACCTTGGTAGACTCAGAGGAAGTTGCCAGAGCTACTCTGATGCCCACTAAATTGGCTGGCGGCCCCCTCCGTATGTTTCCCGTGATCCCTGTAAATCTTACTTTAAATGGTACAGCAGTCAGGATTCCAGTGAGCATTCAGAGAAACGCCCCGGGAAAGGTCTTGTTGGGTAATGATCTCAGAGCTTTAGGGCTCGTAGGAGACACTGCCGAAAGACCCTACACACGGTCTCAAGCACGGGCAGCATTGGCCAAGCCCAATACGCCGCCCCAGCCAAAGGGGAAACCCAAGGCGAAAGGAGTCTACAAGTCAAGACGAGGGAAAGAGAATATTCCCCCGAGCTCGCCTACCACTGCGGTGGAGGAAGTTGGTCAATCGCCCGGGCCTGACGAGGAGGTGGCGATGCCTGAAGTATTCGACCCCAACGATCATCCTGAACTAAAAGACTTGTTAGTTGAAGGAGGTCCTGATAGGGACGAATTCAGTAAAGGCCAACGTGAGTGCCCATCTCTGGAAGGCCTAAGGAGACAGGCCTGCTCCCAGCTTGAGGGTGAACCTCCTGGGAAGCATAGGATTTATTGGGAAGGTGGACTCCTGTATAGTGAGCCCACAGAGTCTACAGAAGGAGACCATAGGAGGTTGGTGGTTCCCCTTGCTGTTAGGCCCTTCCTCCTGCAGTTGGCGCATGAAGTTCCCCTTGCTGGTCACCTTGGTATGAAGAGGACCAAGCAAAGGTTATCCATGCACTTCTACTGGCCCAAGATGGGGGTGCAAGTAGAAAGTCACTGCAGGAGTTGTGCCTCCTGCCAGTTGTCTGGTAAGGTTGGCGCGACAATCCAAGCTCCGTTGGTACCGCTCCCAGTTGTGGGGGTACCATTTGAAAGGGTAGGGATCGACATGGTTGGTCCCCTTGACCCGCAAACATCCTCAGGCAATAGGTTTATCCTGGTGCTGGTCGACCATGCAACCAGGTATCCTGAGGCCATCCCATTGAAAACTGTAACTGCCAAGTCAGTTGCAGAAGCTTTACTCGGCATATTTACTAGGGTTGGCTCCCCTAAAGAAGTTGTGTCGGATCATGGCAGCAACTTTATGTCGAAGTATAGGCAGGCTATGTGGAAAGAATGTGGGGTCACCTACAGGTTCTCTTCTGCATACCGCCCCCAGACCGATGGTCTGGGGGGGCGTTTTAACAGGACGTTAAAGAGCATGATTGGGGCTCTGGAGGAGCCTCAGAGAAGAAAATGGGATCTTCTTGTTTCATGCTTACTGTTTGCCTACCGTGAGGTACCACAGGAGGGTGTTGGCTTCAGCCCCTTCGAACTTCTGTTCGGTCATCCCGTACGGGGACCCTTAGCCATCGTCAAAGAGGGATGGGAGATGCCCACTCCCCCTGTTACTACCAATGTAGTTGATTATGTGCTAGGGCTCAGAAAATGGATGGTACTTCTGATGGGCTTGGCTAGTGATAAATTGAAGGCAGGCCAAGCGCTGGTGAAACATTGGTACGACCAGAAAGCTTCCCTCATCAACTTTACACTTGGTCAACAAGTCCTGATCATGAATCCCATAAGGCCTCGAGCTTTACAGGACAAATGGTCAGGCCCTTACCCAGTGGTGGAGCCCCTGGGTGAGGTTAACTATTCAGTGGACCTTGGAAGGCCTGGACAGGCTCCAAAAGTGCTTCACATGAATAGGCTGAAGGCTTTCGGCCCAAGCGTCGAAATCGCAGCACTGCTACTGGCTTCAGATGTTGACGAAGAGGAGTCTGAACCTCTCCCTGACCTGTTCCCAAGCAGTCCTTCAGTTAGCTCTTTTGAGGGTGTCCGAGTGGCCCCTCACCAAAATGGACAAGGCTCAGTGGTTTACCTTGGACATGAAGTAGGTGGAGGGAGGAGACAGCCTCTATCCAGTAAGGTACAAGCAGTACAAGACTGGCCTACCCCCACTACGCAAACCCAAGTGAGAGCCTTCTTAGGACTCACGGGGTATTACCGCAATTTTGTGGCAGACTATGGCACCATAGCTGCTCCTCTGACTGCCCTCACAACTCCGAAGAAACCCAAGAAGGTAACTTGGACTGACGAGTGTGAGAAGGCCTTCAATGGCTTAAAAGACTCCTTGTGCCAGGCCCCTGTGCTCAGGGCCCCTGATTATCAAAGACCTTTTATCGTGCAGACGGATGCCTCTGACACTGGGATAGGAGCTGTACTATCACAAGTAGATGAGAAGGGTAAGGAACACCCTATCGGTTTTATTAGTCGCCAGCTTAAGGACAGAGAGCTCAGATGGGCCACGGTAGAGAAAGAATGTTTCTCTGTTGTGTGGGCCCTAAGGAAGCTGAGGCCCTACCTCTATGGGACCCACTTCACTGTGCAGACTGACCATAAGCCGTTAAAGTGGCTAATGAACATGAAGGGGGAGAATCCAAAGTTGCTTAGGTGGTCCATAAGTCTACAAGGCTTCGACTTCACTATTGAGCATAGGCCAGGTGTCCAACATAGCAATGCTGATGGGTTGTCCAGAATGTTTTACCGACCTGAACAAGAGACTCATCCAGGGGTGGATTAGTTCCCCCTGTCCATAGTCTGGGAGGGGCGAGTGTTAGGAAAGATTTCGTAATTGTAGGGAATTTTCCTTCCATGTGGCAACCCCTAAACTTTTTGCTATTGTTTTTAACCTTGTTCTTGACTTTGCCAGAGAAGTACAGCCTTCTGCCGCACTTCTCTGGGCTTTCGCTCCTTTTCTTACGGGGAAACTGACATGCCCTTAAGACAGTCAGTACCGGGGAACGCTGTTTCCCGTAGTTTCTTTTATCATGTTGCGGCTTTAGTGCAACATGACACAAGAGGGCACTGTAAGCTAAGTTACAGCTCTCTTGGGTCTCTAGCCTTCTACAGACCCTAGATACTCTTTTAGGATGGTATTTGATCGGTGCAAGTCATTCAGGGACTGGAATGGTGGCAGCGATCGTTTTGTTTATTTTGAGCTCCTTTTGGCGTTCTGAGCACGTTTTTCGCACTGAACCCAAAATGGTGGCCTGGCTCCCAAAATGGCCAGACCACGAGGCTCCTTTGTCCTGTCCACTGACCGTCTTGCTCCCTTCACCTTCCCCAGTTCGGGCGACCCGGGGCCTTCCTTATTTGGGCATGTACTTTCCCGCGAAACGTGGTTGCTTTCGCGGGCTTCTACATGTCGTTTGTGTGCCTCCAGGGTGTGGGCTGGGATGTCTGGTCCCAATACACATCCTGGGTGCCAGAGAGTCTGGGGTGGTGTGAATGCCTGGGACCACCGTGGTCCGTGATTGGTCCACGTATGGTATGTGTGTTGATGAGCGGATCTCCCATTGGCTCCCCTCCGTTTTGGCGCGAAGGGAACCGTGGATAAGAGGGAGCTGGAAACACCACTGCCATGTCGATCTCCTGAGTTCTCCCGAACGAAGGAATACAGGAGCCAAGTATCCTGCAACCACGAGGCTGGACCGAGGAATCGCTGGTGACCCGCTGAAGGAATCCTCCTTTGCACTGCTGTCGTCCTGTGAAACCCTTTCCTCCTTGGATCGAACCAGAAGGCCTGTACTGGTGCTTCGACCTTTGGAATAGCAGGAACAGCTATTCCCGGCGACTTCATCATCTCCTGCCAAGTAAGCCTTCGGAAGTGTCTCTGGGCCATCCAGTTGACTGACCAGCTTACAAGGGAGTCCTGCTCTGCAACTGCCGCCAGGTTGTGTTGTATTTCGAGTCCTTGTCACTCTCCCACGCTTCGTACGCTTGGCGTCCCCAGGTCTGAAGGGAGGAGTGTACATTTGGCTTGAATACACACAGCCGCTCCGTTGTCCTGCTGCGGCAACAAAACTGTGCTGGTTTCGTCGATTGGGACGTCTTTTTGCTCTACACGACTACGAGGCGTTCCCTGCTCTTCTGAACCTGCCAGCTGCTGAAACTAACGTGGAGAAGCCTGGGTCTGCTTGCTTC
The DNA here is from genome assembly GCF_040938575.1 of Ambystoma mexicanum. NCBI lineage: Eukaryota > Metazoa > Chordata > Amphibia > Caudata > Ambystomatidae > Ambystoma > Ambystoma mexicanum. Next base: position 627,955,674 of record NC_090935.1, read on the forward strand.
GGGGACCGGTGAGTAGTTTAGCTAGGATCTGGTCGCCCTCCTGCAGTATCCCATTGCTTTTCCCTGCTGTGTAAAAACAGCACCCTTTTGGCCGTACTCGCGCTCTGCTTCTGCCCACTGTGGAGGCTGCGCTTGAGTTGCGGAACCTGTTCTCCTTCTGCTGTGCACTAACCCGAACTGCCTGACTTCCTACGAAGAGCTTCCCCTTTTGCCCGTTGGCACCGGCGTGGCAGGTACTGTGAGCACAAGGCTCCACTCTTCGCAGGGCTCGGACTTCCATCTAGTTAGGTGCCTCTGAAGGCGAACTGAGTCTAAAGCGTTATCGCACTGCCTGTTTTCCTTTCCTTTCAGGTGGACTACATATTTCGTGCTTTAAACGCTTGCGACTGTGTATTTGTATATATATTGTGTTGATATGGTATGTGTTGGTTTAATATTGTGATATTGTGATTTTCTCGCTACGGTCATTATTTTAAAGGCCTTAAAATAAATGTGTTTATATTTTTGATATAACAACTGTTTGGAGTAGTTTGTAAGCGCTCTTGCTTTGTGTGCTCATTGCGGGCTTTCAGTCACCCTCACCCCTCTTGAGACCTAGTCTTGACCGCCGCGATCGCTACCTTGATTGGTCTGGCTTGTCCAGAGGTTACCCTGTTCCAAGTAATTAGGTTGGCCTTCTGAACTTCTGCGCCACCAGGACAGAGTTCAGAAATCCGTCTTAACAGCTCATAAAATGTAACAAGTACTGGCACCTTATTCTAGTGGTTTCTCCATTCTCCCGGTTGCTCGAGGTTGGCTCCTGCGTGCATCCTGATGCTAAGGGGGTCATTATGAGGTTGGAGGTAAGGGGTTAACGGCGCTGGTAATGGTGCCGGTACCGTTAACCCCTTACCGCCGCATTACAAGGTCCTTTAGCGGGTCTCGCTAAGGGCGTCTGGTTTTACCAGGCGCCCTTAGTGGGAGCCGCTAAAGGACAGGCATTTTAATAACGGGCCCGTTATTGATGGGCCCGTTATTAGCCTGCTCCCCATTCCCATTGAGCCCTATGGGGGCTTGAATAGGAAAGGGGATGGTTTCCTGGAATGAGGAATTACCGGGTCCTCCAAGGTTGGAATGGCTCGATAATTCCTCGTTCAAGGAACCATGGCTACCTCCAACCTCGGAATGAGGCCCTAAATCTGCAGCAGAATTTCTGTTGAGAGAAGTATTTCCACGGTGGGGAATTTTGAGGTCTTGAAATCCTACAATGGGAAACACTTTTTTAATGCCTTGATCGCAGAAATAACTTCACTTTTGGGACTAAATCACATGTTATGTTCTGTGTACCACCCACAGGCCAATGGGATCAAACAGGGCCCTTAAGGCCCTGCTAGCCAATATGAGCCACAATTAAAAAAAAACAATGGTTGCACTGCCTGCTCCTAGCACTGTTTTATTTGAGAAATCAGCCAGGGAAAGAGCATCACCTCAGCCCTCACAAGATCGTGATGGGGCGTAGATTACAGATACCTCTTTCACCTGCATCCACTGCCTCAGATGCACATAAGACTGCAGAGGTCGAAGGTGAGGAGATTAGGGAGTACCTTAGGGCTTTAACCAAAAGTGTTAAGATTATGGGCCTCATTCCGAGTTTGGAGGCAGCCAGGGTGCTATTAGCACCCTGGCTGCCTCCAATACCGGTACCAACTCCGACCTGGTTCAATGGGGACTTACCAGTCCATTCCGACCTTGGAGGAACCGGTAAGTCCCCATTGAAAAAGGCAACCCCCATTCCCATTTGAGCCCCCATAGGGCTCAATGGGAATGGGGAGGGAGCTTATAACGGTACTGCAATTTGCGGTACCGTTATTTGCTCCCTTGTCCCTTTGCGGCTCCCGCTGAGGGCACCTGGTTAAACCAGGCGCCCATAGCGGGACCCGCTAAGGGACCTCGGAATAGGGCGCACAGGGATTACCGGCACTGATGTCCTTAATGGTGCCTGGTATCCCTTTCTGCCCACCTCGTAATGAGGCCCTATATCTTCACAGGTTGTGTCTTCTCACCAACAGTCTACAGGAGAAAGTATCAAGGAACCGGCAATCAGCACAAGCAACTGTTACTCCCAGGAGACTGGATCTACATAGAGATTTTTGTTCGCTGCTCGAGTGAACAGCGTTTCCATGGGCCGCACCGGGTGATATACGTGACTCTGACTGCTGTGAAAGTGGAGGGCAACAAGAGCTGGGTGCACATTAGTGATACTTGAACAGATACCGGTACCCCTCCACTGAGACAGGAGCAGGCTCAAAGGTGTGCCTTAAGGATTCACAGTTCATTTCGGTGGAGAAGGGGGTATGGATAGAAATCTAGGAGATGAATTGTTGTGTTTTAAAAGAAAGAAGAATAAAATGTGAATTTACAATATTTATTAGGATGATTGTGTATATATCTTTTGTGGTTTGTTTGCCATCATGTTCAGAGATGGCAAACAATGTGGATGTGAATAGTTGAAATGTATCCAGTCTCATGAAATGACATATTGTTAAGATCAAGAAGAAATGTTGATATTGATTTCATGAATAATGAGGACGATGTAGATATAAACCCAATAGTAAATGCACGTGGTTTTGCAGCAAGCAATGTATTTTACAGCCACATGAAGAGGGTTGGGAGTGAGAGATCTATAGGTTTTTACTACATCTGCTCGCTCATCCCTCAAGCTTCTGGTGTCTCAAAGGTGTTTATGCTAAATGAAGTAGAGTTAGCAGACACACTGTGTCTAGTGCACCTAGCTGTGTGCAGGGTCTGAGGGCAGTTTAAAGGGCAATCACTCACAACATCCATTTTACCTGTTGACAAAGAATGTTCAGCTACAGATCTTAAAGAGTAGAATAATGTTTTGGTGTACGCAACAAGTCCAACTGAGCTTTGAAGGGACTATTTCTTGTAAAAACTGATGGGACCAAGGGGTGAAGAGTTGCAGAGCTGGAGGAATGAGGGGATTCCCAGACGAAGGGGTGGCACGGGTAAACCAAGAATGTGGAAATGTCTGGCAACTTTATCTGCAGCATTTGATATGACTCAAGGTTAAGATACATACACTTACCCATTTTTCTCTGTGTTTTAAGGGCAATGTCATGGTGCCCGTTGGCACAAATGGGAACTGTACATGCATGCTTTGCATCGCTGACTTTGCTGGAGCTACGGCTGCTCTTCTGAACATTTTTGGGACATGTGGTTTGTGTGCGTACAGGCAGTTGCCTGAACGCAAAACAGGTGTGTGTAGTTTCACCACACTCCATGTGCCAGTTCTTGTCATTCTCAAAGAACATTTGGTCCTTTCCCACCCCATGCCCAAAGTCACATCTGTCCCCCCTCTATGCCCTGGCCTATTGATTGCCTTGAGTATAAAATTCACAACTTGAATGATAGCAAACACCTCTTGGTCAGGGGCGAAATTGGTCAGGGAAGACACCTTGTACAGAGATACATTTACAATCTGCAATAAATGTACTAAAGCCATTGTAGAGAAATATGTTTAAAAGGATGAAGTACTGGTGGCATCCAAATATTTTGAAGATTTAGGTAATCCCAAGATTGACATCAATGTAGACATTGAAACTAAAGTTCTTCCTAAAAGACTTAAATCAGATGTTCAGTAATTACATTATTGACAGATATGTACAGATACACATGCCAGTGATGATGTTGGTTTGGTGTCGGGTAGAAGATAATTACACCATAAGATACTGGGGCTCACTCTTGACAGAGAAGGAGGATCTCAAGGGCATTCTTGAAGCCAATAACCCTTCGAATGTCCATAACTGTAGGACGTTCCAGTGAAGTGAGTCAGGAGGGTGAAGGAATGAAAGCAAGAGACAGAACAGAGTGGATGGGGCAACTTCAAGCTGGGGAGAGCTCAAGATCATAGAATTCGTGGGGTCCTGTATCGGGAGATAGATTCAGCAATGTGTGGGGGGACTAGACCATGGATGCATTTAAACACATTAACAAGGAATGTGAAGAGGGAGTTATTTTAGGTATTTTGCATGGCTTGCAACTACCACTTACAAGTGGAGAGTTGAGGGGATAACGATCACAGGAGATTGAAGAGGGAAGGGGTAGCACAGTTTAATGCTGTTTTGAGTGGATAAACAAATGTTGGTATATTCGTATGAGGAGGTGGGAGCAGTAATCAATCCTGCCGAAGGCCAAAATGGCAATGAGTCTGTTGGTCGAATCACAGGTGATATAGGGATGATTTTCTGGTTGTTCTGGAGATTAAGCTGGCCAATCAAAGGAGTGGAGGAGATAAAATGCTGAAGTTTCATTTAATTTAATTTATTTATGTAGTGCTTTCACCAAAGTGCCTGATGTAACTTATCAACAGTACAATGCAATGCAGGAATGGGTTACAATGTCCTGTTAGGTAGATCCCAGTAGATGGGCAAGAAGAGAGGAGCAACAAGAATACAAAGAGGGCGAGGTGCAAAAGGAAAGAATTAGAGAGATCCAAAATGTAGGAACAAGCAGGGAGAAGGAATCAAATCGAGAGACTGCGCACAGAGGTTTTAAAACAGATTAAAAAAAAGGGATGTGAATGGAGAGAGCAGGTAGGAGTATATAAGGAAACCAGGGTGGACTGATACGGAGAAGTCAGACTTTGCGTTCATTTCAATGCAATGACTAGGAAATAGGCTAGCAGACGAGATTCAAAGGTCAGCTAAGCAACAGAGTATAAAGCATGAGAAATAGAGGTTCACAGGGTAAGTTGGAAGAGAGTGTGGATGGCAGAGTTATAGTTAGAACACCAGAGTGCAAGACGATAGGCAGGAAGACCGATAAGAAGGACTGAACAGTAGTCAGGTCTAGAAATAACAAGAGGGGCAATTAGAAACTTAGTAGCACTGAAATGTCAATAATAGTCACATTTTAGGTTGATGTCAAAGGGAACACCCAGACAGCAAGCTTTGGGTGGAGTAAGGAGGCCAGGAGAAAGGGATATAGGAGAGGTGTTAAAGGATGTTCAATTGGGGCTGGGAAAAAGACCACTTCGGTTTTAGAGAAGATGAGCCACTGGCAACGTGCTGCTGACCAGTGAGAAATGGCAGATAGGTAGCTTGTGTTGTGATAGGATAGGTCAGGGGTGAGGGAGTGGAAGGAGAAGCAGATCTGAGCACCCTTGTCAAATAGCTGACATGTGAATCTAAAGCAGGATTGTGAATTTGGGTGTGGACACAAGGTGCACAAGGACCTACCCTTGTGGGACCCCTACTGGTAGGTGGCAGGGGAGGAGGATCCAGTCTTAGAGGAAATGGAAATGGAGCAACCAGCCAGGTAAGAGGCCCCATCCAAGTGAAGACAGTGCATTGAAAGCAAAAATGTGGTAGGGTCTGTCGGAGGGGGTGATCAACTGTGTCTAATGTGAGAGAGAGATCAAGCAGAAGGAGGCTAGATAACAAAGGTGAGCCATGGTGAAGGATTTAGAGCTCTGAATAAGTGCTCGATCCATGACATGTGTGCTGCAATACGAAAATAGGAGGGAGTCTCTGAGTCTGTTGGCCTCCTGGTAGCCAGTGATGCAGATCCCCTTTTCTGCCTGCAAGGGAAGGATGTGCTCCGCCTGCTTCTTCATTCTACACTACGCTTTGAAATGGGCTCTTAGCCTTGTTGAAGATGGCCGTCGACTTGTTTACCTTCCTGAATGTTCGGAGGTGCCTGGAGAGGCACTCACCACCATGCAGCCTATCGATTGGCTGCTTCCCATAACAAATCCACGCTCCTAACGGAGCCGGGAGGCGAAACTGGGCCTATTTGAAAGGACCATGTGCAAGGGCCCTGTCTTTCCCTGTCCTTGCCTGGAATGGCCCCCTCCCTGCGTAACAAACAGCCATCGTCTGACACCTTTGTGTGCTCTGCAGCACCCTGTCGTTGCACAGGTAAGAGGCTCTCCTCTATTGGCTATCCCTCTCAACCTCTAATGTGCCCTCCAACCTCTACTGCCGTATGGTCATTCTAAGCTGCGCCCCTGCAGCCACCTGCATCTTGGATCCCATACCCTCGTCGTTTGGAATTTGGTATGAATTGTGTGAACAACTGAAAACCCTTGCAGAACCAGTCAATCCTACCTTTTCCCCCTTACTGATCGTTGTGCCAACATACCATGCAGTTTCGGCATCTTCGGCTCCACTTCCCTAACAAAATAAAAAACAAAAATAAACGCTCTTGTTACTGATGGAACTCATTACCACGGAGATCTCCACCTTTACCATGTGAACAAGTACATTTCTACTCATGAACTTACTCATCCCGACAAAGACTATGGGCCTCATTCCAAGTTGGGCGTTAAGGGATACTGGGCCCCGGTAAGGGGGCCGGTGCCGGTAATCCCTTACCGCCTTACTATGAGGTCCCTTAGCGGGTCCCTCCTTTAACGCCTGGTCTGACCTGGTGTTGTGGACGGGACCGGTTAAGGGACCAGGGCGCAAATAATGGGCTTGACATACGCCAGCCCGTTATTTGCACCCTCCCCATTCCCATTGAGCCCTATGAGGGCTCAAATGGGAATGGGGAATGGCATTTTCAATGGGGACTTACCGTTCCTGCAAAGGTCGGACTACACCGGTAAATCCCCATTGAACTAGACCGGTGCCGGGCCCGTTATTGGTGGCAGTCATGGCGCAAATAGCGCCATGACTACCACCAACCTCAGAATGAGGTCCAATTACTCAAAGTGTGTTATGCAACTTTTCGATTCTATCATGTGCTACCTTGCTTATATGCTGCACTACTACATACACCGCTTCTGCCTTCTTCACCCGTTTACGGTAACAGCTTCACGCTAGTCTCTATATTAAGTATCCTCTTCACCATTCACTACCGTATACATATCCTCCCCATAGCAAGACCAACAGTATTTACCTTATCTCATTGTCCTTATACCATGTCCCCAACAACACCATGAAGCAGCTCGCCTTAACAAAATGCGAGCTCTCTATAATACCCGTGTTCTGGTGTGAATGCCCCCCCCCTCCCTGGTCGCCTGTGTTCTGGCAGGAATGCACCCACCCTCCCCCGGTCGCCTGTGTTCTGGTATGAATTCCTCCCCCTCCCTGGTCACCTGTGTTCTGGCATTAATTCACCCCCGCCCCGGTCGCCTGTGTTCCAGTGTATGTGCCCCCATCGACTTGATTCCGCAGTTGGGTGTAGTTGCCGCCCTGCTTTTTGGGGCTGGCATCATGTACCTGCCTTTTTATTATGACAATGCATCTGTGTGTAGCTGCCGCCGTGTAACATGTGGCTGGCACCATGTATTTGCCAATTGATTTGGTCCATGCATCTGTGTGTAGTTGCCGCTGTGTACCATGTGGCTGGCACCATGTATTTGCAAATTGATTTTGTCCATGCATCTGTGTGTAGTTGCCTCTGTGTACCATGTGGCTGGCACCATGTATTTGCCCATTGATTTTGACCATGCATCTGTGTGTAGCTGCCGCCGCGTAACATGTGGCTGGCACCATGTATTTGCCCATTGATTTTGACCATGCATCTGTGTGTAGCTGCCGCCGCGTAACATGTGACTGGCACCATGGATTTGCCCATTGATTTTGTCCATGCATCTGTGTGTAGTTGCCGCAGTGTACCATGTGGCTGGCACCATGTATTTGCCCATTGATTTCAACCATGCATCTCTGTGTAGTTGCCGCCGTGTACCATGTGGCTGGCACCATGGATTTGCCCATTGATTTTGTCCATGCATCTGTGTGTAGTTGCCGCCGTGTACCATGTGGCTGGCACCATGGATTTGCCCAATAATCCTCTTTAATTTTGTAATTTGAAGTACTTAATGTAACTGCAACTGTAACCATAGCCTTAAGTTAAAGCGCCTTGATACCCCAGGGTTATGGTGCGCTATTTAAATGTCAAAATAAATAAATAAATACAAATAAATTAAGATGAGGACTACACGTTGGTTCCATGTCATTTCCATGAAATAAATGACTTTCTGGTAATTTACTTCGTGGAAATTACTTTCACTTTTTACTTTGACTTTTTTTAAATGGGGGGTTCTCCCCAAACCCGCTTCTGCGTTCACTCCCGACCCCTAACCCCAACCTCTCCCCCTTTCGCCCCTTAACTATACAAATGCATATATGGTCGATGTAATTTCGAAGTAATTACCACGAAGTAATTCACTTTGTGGAAACAACGCAAGACCTAAACGTCTGGCATCTTTAGAACAGCGAGGAAAGGAGACGGATCAATAGTTGGCTGGTTTGTTGGAGTTCTGTGGGGGTTTGGAGGTTGTTCAAAATAGGTATCACGGTGGCCACATTGACACAGCCTGGGAAGATACCAGATAAAAGTACAAGGGTTCAGTCGGCGAGCAAGTTCTCAGCTTGCTGACTAAAATTACATTTTCAATGCAGGTGTGTTTTTTGTTCAAACGAGAGCTTTGGAGGTGTGTTTTTAATTTTCAAAATCTTGCTACCATTTTCTGTGTAAATGCAACTTTCTTCCTCAGTCTGCTTCAACACAATGGAACGAGGAAACAACTTGCAAACCTTAATTTACTGCCCAAATATTACTATCCAGTCGACGGGGTAAACGCGCCCCTCCCCTCTTTCTATGAGCCTATTCTTGGTGAAGAATGGCCAGCCTTCAAACAAAACCACATTCTTTACAGGGGACACACTTTCTTCTCGCCCGGGGAATGCACAATCTCTTTACAAAGAATGCACAGTCTTTGAAAGAAAATACCCTTGGTTTAACAAAAACCCAGCCCTTCAGCTGATTGGCAACAGGAATGCTGCGGCCCTTAATTGATAGGTTCAGGGTGACAGGGCAAATGCAGTCATAAAACCTCCTGTAGCCCGCGCAAGCTTGAAGATGACGCATTGTGTGCAATGAAAAGGCCTCCATTACAGAAAAGGCCGCAGCTCACACCTTCCTAAATTGCTTGAAATATGAGCGAAACATCAGCTACAATACGTGACATGCGAAGGGCATGAATTATTGAGGTGAAAACGTTTGTGGTGCCACCTGTGCTGCTCTGACATCCATCTCTTTTAGGCTGAGGTGATCTCTGTGAAGGTCAAACGCTTTGAAACTCCCAACCGCTTTGCGGTGGGATTGTATTACGAGCATTACAAAACAACCTGCGATCCTCGCCCAATTGCCCCCTTGTGTGCTGTGGAAATACCAGAAATTAACAGAGCCCTTGGGCAGGCAGGTCGATTCACCAAAATGGCAGGGGTAGTGGCATCACAGGAAGTGATGTCACTTGACCTTTGACACTGATGGCATCAGTTACATTTTAACCCTGTTGACATTACCAAAAGCGGCTTCCGGGAGTAAAAAAAGTACGTAACCGTAAACATTTTAAAATACCAAATACGTACTGTAGTAGATAAGAATATTTTAGATACCAACCACCTTTTAACAAGGGTGCTGCCTTCATATCATACGTAACGGGCCCCTGTGAATGTACAACTGTTGAATATATAACTATTTTGTGCCGCTATAGATTACTATTAAGCAAATGTCCTTTCTTAATATGGCCACACAGGATGTTGATTTTATCAACACAAAGTGAATACCATGATATACAAAATAGAATTTGTATTTAAAAAGTGTATTAAAATTACAACATATATGTTTCAGTGAACCAAAGTGACATGTGCACCCCAATAAAGTGACTTGTGCAATATCGGCGTACTCAGTTTTAGAAAAACGCTAAGAGATTTTACATGTATAACAATGTTAATGTTTTATTGATAAAGCTTATATCGTGTAAAAACCACTACAATCTGGTTTATATATGGTCTTAGCCTATTGATGTAATGATCATATGTCTTGAGGCACGATACCCAACATGTTTCGTTCTATCTTGAATAGTTAATTTTAATGTGGAAACTTCTTCAGGGGATTTATATCAACTCCATAGCGTTAATGATTTCAAAATATTTTTTAGACCAGGTGTTCGCCATAAACGTGTTCAGCGAGTACAAGTACTTGAACAATGATCAAAACCAGTCCTAGTATTTTCCTGCAACATAATGTAAAACAGCCTGGATTAGTGCTGTACCAATTCTTCCATTATGCAATTATCTTGAAAGTAGATAAATAGACTAATGCTTACCACCAGTCTCTCATTACTGAAGTACTGGTGTGTCAAGCGCCTGTAAATTAGGCCCACACCTAGAAGCAGAATAAAAACAGACATCCTTACTTAGGTGCCAACTAACTGACCCACTGGATGGCAATTTTATAATAGCTCGAATATCTCAATAGAAAAGAGTGGCCAGGACTTGGGTTTGCATCCACTTGTGCAAGATGTTATTATCCAGCAGTGGCCCTGGAGTGTCCTTAGTTTAAAAGCCGTGAAAATATAATGAAGAGACATAGAGGTGAACGGGGAGGGAAAGAAGAACACAAAAGAGAGATATCCCGAATCAGATGTGTGATTTTAGAAGTGCATTTACTCTTTATTATATTGTGGGTCTCACTTTTTAAAATCTATTTTGGCGTGCTCCAGATGCCCCACGTGGTATGTGTAGTGGTCGGGTCTCAAGTGTTACCATAAATATGTCTCCTGACCTTCTCTTGTTAAAGATAGTGACAGGGTTCTACGATCTGCAACACAGTGTGCATCACACGTTTGTCAGCCATATATGCACCTCAAGTTCGCAGCAGTTGTATTCCTAATCTCATTAATATGCCCCAGTCTGTGTCCCCTCAAGTTAATAACTTACTTGGTTTATGCGTTATGGTGAACGCCTCGCTCTTGGTCCTTTTGACTGCTAGCTCAATCTCATTGCAGGTGTCTGTTGTTAGATCTATGTACACAATTGCGTACATCGCGTGACCACATTTTGTGAGGATACGATCTTCACTAAGTTGGGCTCTTTGGCCTCTGCGCTTGTGGCAGCCATATTTAGGCATCTGAACTCAATATTACAGACTTAGAAATCTTCATTTTTCTGTTCACTCCCAGAGCCACCAAGGCATATCAACAACGTGTAACTACAACATATTGTTGGTTATGAATACTCTAGTGCAATTTGTTTTAGTACTCGTCATGTTGTGTAAAATATGCTTTTCATGATGCCTATTTGTATTAAGCCATTAGAAACAAGTGTAATTAGAGTGGGTGAAGATGATATGGTATTCATTACTTCTTAAATTGGCAGCATTGATATCTGATAAGATGGTTCTCATACAATACAGAAAACAAGGTTGGTTTAATAATTGCACTGCCACATATTGTTTGAGATTATTATTATTCTTTTGTCAGTACAGGAAACCCATTTTTCTATATTGTCATCTGCAAAGGAAAGCACATAGCATATAGCCTATGCCATTCTATGCTGTTGTTTAAGCCAATTGAATGGCTTTTTTTCAGGTATATTAGAAGCTGTCCATGTTTGGAGAGTCTGTCCTTATCTTGAGCTATGTCTCTGCATGGTGGACTCACATTAGTACAGTCCATTGTAATTCGTTACATTTATGTTCCATACTAATAAAATGTCCAACCATAGGTGCGTTAAGTACCTGGTTGTGTATGCAACTCTTGTGCTCACTTATTCTTATTTTCACCTTTCGTTTGGTTTTTCCTATGTTTAGTTTATTACAGGGGCATCTGATTGCGCATATGACCATTGAAGTGTTACAGTATGTTAATGTCTTCTGTAGCCCCGGTTGGTTCAGGCCAAACTCTATGGTTAGGCTTCTTTTTGTCTGGGCGCAGCAATTGCAATGTCCACAGGGGACATGTCCTTGTGGTTTAGGCATGCCACAATTTTCTGTGATGCTCATTTGATTTTCTGCCGGCAAGCGGACGTCATTTTTAGTAAGCATCTCTTTTAGGTTCTTCCTTCTTCTGAAAGCGCATCTGGATGGAGACAGGGGCATATTGCCTCCCTGTAGATTCCGCTAGTTTTTCCTGATAATGTTTTTAATCTTGTTTGACAATGGGTTACACATGTTGGCAAACACAATGTTATCCTGTTTGTCTTGTTTTGGGTTATATTCTAACAGAGCTTCTCGGTTATTATTACTCACCCTTTTACATGCATGTTTCGCTATTCTTTTCGGGTAACGTCTCTGTATTAATTTGTTGGTCAGTTCTTTTGCTTCAGCAACGTATGATGATTTACTGGTGCTGTTACGTCGCAAACGTAGAAATTGGCCCACTGGTACTTTCTCTCTTGTATGCGAGGGTGGAAACATGAAAATAATAAAAGAGTTTTTATCCATGGCCTTGTGATAAGGTTTTACGAGAGTTTTCTCGTATGGGACTGCCACAATTGTACTATGATTTGATTTGAAGTAACGGTCAAGAGCGGATTCTGGTTGTTCAGCCAACTGAAGAAATCATTAAATGTTGATGTATCACCATGCCATACCAAAAGGATTTCATCGATATAGTCCATACCAAAAAGATTTCATCAATATAGTGCCTCCATAATTTGATATGTTTAATGAATGGGTTGTTGTCTTTGATTATCTTACTTGTCTCAAGCCTTCCGACATACAGGTTGGCTAGGGTAGGTTCTAAGGCTGACCCCATAGCTGCCCCATGTGTCCGATGGAAAAACTTGTTATTAAACATAAAGTAGTTTTCAGTTAGTTAATTCTGTACACCATAAGATGAATGAATTGGGCATGGGACTACTTTGTTCCTGCCGGTTGAGGGACTCCCAGAACTACCCCTGTTTTGCATATTAAGTAACTTTGGGTTTCGCCCTAAGTTACCAGGGGAATCCAGATGTGGACCCCTTGCTCACTGTTCTTAGAGAGGCACAGCTCCACCTCACTGATGAGGGCCGACTAGGCTGAAACACATGTCTTGGGTTGCTGTTGGTACTCTTGTTCAGAGGAGAATTTCCTAGCATTTTGGTGCTGGACTGCTCCCGGCAGGACAAAGACTAATATGCAGGGATATTTCTCCTCTGTGAATGGGACAGTGAGCTAAAGACTTGGTTGAGACTATGCCGGGGGGCCATCCACCCAAGAACAGGTCAATGGGCCATGTTTGTGCCGGTAGAGGGACTCCCAGAACCCCCTTGTTTTACTTTGTTGTCTATTCAGTGACAATTTTTCGATCATCTCTAGAGTGGCAACTTGTGGTATTCGTGTATACAAAGCCACTATATCTAAGCCTACCAAGAGGTGTTTGGTCTCGTCAACAGGGTAGCCTTCTATTAAGTTGATTACTTCAGTCGTATCTTGAATGAATTAACTCATTTTGAGTACAAATGGTTTCAAAGAAAATCAGCAAACGTGGACAGTGGTTCGAGAATCGTGCTTGTACCTAACCGACAGAGAGACGTCTACCGTAACACGAACACCAAGTAAGTTGTTAACTTGAGGGGACACAGACAGGATCATATTAATGAGATTAGGAATACAACTGCTACGCACTGCAGTAAATATACGTCTGCCAAACGTGTGATGCACACTGTTTTGCAGATTGCAGAATCCCATCACTATCTTTAACTTGAGACGGTCTGGCGAAGTTGTTACTCATTTATGAACTTCAGAAGAATGAAAGGCTGAGTTGGCCTTTTCAGGATTTGAACCTGAGACCTGCAGATCACACACAGATCGCAGTAGCGAGCGCTCAATCCGCTGAGCTGTGTTACCGCTTTGCTATTAAAAAGGTAAAGCATGTCAAAACTGGCTGCGCAATGAAGGCCAGACACGTAATAACACTTATCATGTTTGCTGTAACCTTGATGATGCACAGTAACAATATTCCAGACCACTGTACGACATACATAGACTGGCAGCACCAATTTGACAATCTAACCACATAATAACACTTATTATGCTTACTTTATCATGGCTACCCAAAAAAATATACAATGCCACAGTAAGGACTGGCAGCACCCAAATGCAAGTCTAGCCAGGTAATTCATGGCAGTATCATGATTGCTTTATCAGAGATGGCCAGTACAAAATGTCAAGCCACAGTAAGAAATGGCTAATCTAGCTGCAGCAAAATGCATGTCTAGACACATAATAGCACTTGTAATACTTACTTCATAATAGATGCCCAGAAAATATGCCATGACACAGTAAGAAATGGCTAGACTGGCTTCACCCAAATGTCAGTCTAGACAGGCAATAACACTTATCATGCTTACTTTATCAGAGATGCCCTGTCAAAATATCATGCAACAGTAAAGAATTACTAGATTTGCTGCACCCAAATGCCAGTCTAGACATGTAAAAAACACTTACGTTGCTTACTTTATTATAGATTCCCTATAAAGATGTCATGCCACAGTAAGAAATGACTGTACTGGATGAACCCAAATGCCCGTCTATACAGTTAATAAACACTTATCATGCATACTTTATCATAGATGCCCTGTATAAATGTCATGCCACATTAAGAAATGACTAGACTTCCAAGTACCAACATGCAAGTGTAGAAGCTAATAACACATATAATGCCTGCTTTATCATGGATGCCCTCCTGCCACATCCCCTGTCCCTCCAACTCCTCACCTCCAACCCCAAACTCAGCTCCTTGGCCCAACATTACCTCTGTGTCCCTCTTCCTAATCCCAGTACTTATGTATGAGGCAAGGTGCTTCGTACTGGGACAAGGATGAGTAGGACTAGGAGAAATGAAGATTACAGGTAAGCGATCTGGGTATTGAACACAAGCATACCATTCACATGCTCATTTACAATGCACCCATATTCCATTCACTCACACACCCAGTCACCCATACATCATGCACTCACACACATGGCATAATATACATAGACACACCCTTCCTTGCATGCACACATGCACACACATTACAATACCCCACCCCCCACTTTCTTACCTTTTTCCAAATCCATTGCTGCTCCAAGGAACTCCTCTGCAGGTAGGCCTCTTTCCCATGCTCCACGCACGCAAGGAACCAGCTCTGGTTCCTCTAATGCGCCGAGCACAGGAGACAGAGCTTTCCATGTCCTGTGGGGTGTGGGAGGAGAGGGTTATTTTTAAAGTCAGTCTAACTTAAAAAATACATTATTTCCATGACAGTTTTCCGTAACTAAATAATTTCTGACTTCAAAAAGGAATTAATGTAAAGAGGGTTCTCTCTGCCTGTGAGACCCCAGGAGCTAAGGGTGCACATGCGTTGCTAGGGGTCACAATTTCGACCCCTGGTGACCTCACTTGACGTCACTGCCATTGGGGTTAAATGTGGGCCCAATTCTTATAAATGCATTACAACTGAAAAATGTAATGAAGTGCAACAACACTTTTGTGCATTCCTACTAATTCAAATTGTTAGCGAAAATGGCAACTAACATGAATTGCCGCCTTTTTTCATACAAATGGAGCTGCTCGACTTATGGCAAATCTTCCGACCCTATTGTCCACAAAATGCTGCCTTTTTATGTGCATTTTATACGTATGTAAAGTTACAACATTGGCCTGGTGGCGGAAGCTGACAAAGACTTTTTTGCAATGAGCATCGGACACAGTTCCTCTGGTCTATGCTGTCATTTCGGAATTACTTTTTGTTTCTGTCTTTGAGCGATACGTGTGCGTGAACATGTGTAAATAAAGACGGTATTAGAGGAGGAGAATCTGGTTACGGCATTCACCGTTTGAATGTTTCTGTAACTAAGCTACACTTTGCGCAAGTTTCTACCATCTGTAGGAAAGTGACAATAACTAACGAAAGTACATCGTTCTGCCAGGTGTCAGTTTCCATTTTGAGTTCTGTTAACCAGTCGTGTCAGAATCCTGCAAGCTCTTTTCTTATCATTGAATTCGAATAGTCGCTATTTAACCAGCTACAGTAACCCACCCTGTGTTGTTGGTGGAACTCTTGCCTTCCTTCCTGCTATCACTTTTTTCGTTTGTATGTAGTTTCAGGGTTCTGCGCATAGAAGTACAAACCCCTTTTGGCTGTTCGAAAGATTTAAAGCAGCCATCTCCACCTCGAAGGTCAGCGTGTATCGTTCCCTTTTAATCCACTCGATAGAATCTCTCCTGGCAGTCAGTTAGGAGTTTGTCCAAATACGCTTGTTGTCAAATGCTTACATGCCCTTCTTCAGTCTCCTCGCTACCAGCTGCCTAGTTCTTCTTGCTTATCACATCTTTGTTGTGGAGTGGAGTTCTAGCTTTGGGGTTGTAGCAAAAGGAGTCATTGGTCAGTTTGTTTTCCAGCTCAGCCTAGATTATACTCTTATCACTCTATTTTGCCAATAGGATCACTGTTTGGTGTAGTACTGAGGCCAATGAGTAGTTTTTGATGCAATGTAACTTAAAACTACCTTTCAGTGTCCACATTTTGAGTTACTGGAGTGATAATTTTGACTGCTTGCCTCACAGCAAAAAGTATGACAACTTCTTGTCTATGTGAAGAAAGACCTTTCTTTGAACTGGTGAGTGTAAGTTTGACAGAGCATACAAAATCTTGACAAGGAACAGAATTTGAATGAATTGATGTTTAACTCTTGAGTCGGCTCAAAGGAAGGCCATCTTTCCATGTCTACAGCCAATGTCTGCAGTAGCGGGTCCACATTTACTGACATTATTCTTGCCTTGTCATTTGTGAACTTGATTCCTAATACGGGAATGAGTGAGCTGCCTTTCTCAAGTGTAGCTCTACCAGCTCCCAGTCTGGAGTTCCCAGAGCGTGGGCAGGCCCGGCTGCAGATGTGTGGGTATCCATTTCAACATGATGGTTTGGGGACCCTTGCTTATAGCAAAAACAGTCTGAGGTCCCCATTGGGTGCATACATTAAAATGGCGACAAAGATAAGGTTCATTTTTCTTTTTTTAAATATTTATTAACATACCAATTGGTTAATTAAAACCTTATGCATGATAAAGAGCACGATAAAGAAAATCAATTATAACAACATATAAAATGTAAATATAAAATACACACAATAATAAAAATAGAACGATCAAATTCATTAAACAGACATGATAACTTCATATTCATAAAAAACCTCATCATATAAATCATGATCTAAAATGAGTCTTCATAAAAATCATAAAACATCATTTAACATCTCTTTTCTAAACGTAATGTGCAGCACCAACGTGAATCGAAGTTTCAGCAGAATAAATAGCAGCTCTAAATTGATCTGATGCATTCATCCTAAAATCACAAACCAAATTCTTATAGCCCCTATGAAAGTAATCCTGCAAACAATAATATGATGTTAATATGTGTCTGTTTATATTTCATGCTTGCAAAATTGACATTTTCTATCTTCGTATGGGATGAATGACCAAGCCCCAGTATACTCATAACAGGGTAAAATATTCAAACAAAGGCGCATTATAATACATCTTTTAAAATCCTAACTACAAAATTTCAGCAAATATGTACAAGGTTTTGCTATATTAAAAACCTGCCTAATATAAAGTGCATATAGCTTCTTGTTACTGAAAATCCCCAGAGTATTAATCATGCCCCACTGTAGGGCCTTCCTTTTCAACTGTATATAAAAAATAAGAATATGGGCATTGTCCAGTCGAATAGTCGGACAAATATCCTGCAAAAATGTCTGCACCTTTGATTGGAGCTTTAACGTTAAATTGTTTTCTTGTTCACCTCTAGTGACCTTGGCTAGAATTCCAAAGAACATTTCCTGGGTCATTTGAGAAAACATTGTCTTAACATACAATTTAGTGCATTGTATCTTCCACAAAGTAGCGAGGGAAACGAATCCTAATTCACTTCCGATGACTTCCATAGGTAATGAAACTGGGCTCCATAATTTCCCATCTAATTTGTCAAACCATAGCAGATATTTTTCCTCTAAATGTTCCCATGCATATAGAATACCAGCCACAATGCTACTTTTATAAATCTCTAAAAAGCATTCAATGTAGTAGCCACATCTTTTTGCAAGATATCGCCTGGTCCCATTCCATTTACTTATCATTTTGTCAGCTGATGCATTTTCATAGATCAGTCTTGATGGTTAATTCACAATAGGGATGCTTAAATGGGGATAGGTATTCACCACCTCCAATAGCTCATTGTGAACCCTCCAAGAGAGAGGAGACTTTCTCTTCTTTCGCACCTGAGCACCAATTATCCTTAACTTGTTTTCTTAATATTGATGATGAGATTATTTTGTGCAGTGAATTTATGCAAGGCATTTAGCGCCCTCTGCAATCCAATGCCCGTCTTATCCATTATGACAGTATTGTCTGCATATGTCATCCCTCTAATCCCTATGTCTCCACTTTTAGGTGGAAAACAGTGTACATTACTCAATATAGCATTCACATCCACTACATAGATATTTTACAATACAGGGGAAATTGCATATCCCTGTTTTAAGCCTTTGTTAGTGATGACTGGAGATGTAATAGTCCACCCCTTTCCAAACATATTGACACTGTTGTATTCGTGTACATATTTCTTCTAAAATGCAGCACTTTGGGGCAAATCCCCCAACCCTGCATTTTCCCCCAGAGCCTATCCCGATTAACACAGTCAAAGGCCCCAGAGAAATCAATGAAGCACACATACAAACTTTGTTCCCTGCATCGGAGGGTGTGAGATATTATATTATTTCAAGTGAACATATTATCCAATGTACTGAACCCTGATCTAAATCCAGTCTGCTCCAGGGAAAGAAGGTTATTATCTCTAATCCACCTATTAATAATATTCAGTAGAATTGTAAAAGAAATCCTACAACCTGAACCTGACATGGCAAGTAACCGATAGTTGGAAGGAGAAGAACGTATGCCTTTCTTAGAAATGGGTATTAAAACACATTTTTCACCAACTACTGGGTATTTCACCACTTACCCAGATAGAGGTAAACACTTTCAGTAACAACTTTGCCCATTTCTCTAGGTTGCATTGAATGACTGCATTTGAGAACCCATCAGGTCTTGGTGCTCTAGAGGCTTTCCAACTGTTGATGATCCTCAAAATATCTTCATGATCAAAAGGACATTCCATCAAATTGTCCCTCAGAAAAATGCTAGCCAGTAAATGATCAAAGCATTCTACAAAATAAAGTTGATGAACATATTTAGTCCATTCATCAGCAGATATGCCATTTGCATCTTTATGATCATCATCAGCTAAATATTGTCTATACAGGGACCACAATGTCTTAAAATCATTGGTCCTAAACAGTTTAAAGATCTTCCTCCAATTAGCATTATTAATATCATATCTATGAGCCCGGGACTACTTCTTAAACGTTGTACGTAAGGAAGCTATTGTACTAGATCTCTCCTCCCAGCTCAGTATTTTGCTGCTTTTCATTCTCCTAATTTCTTTGGTCAGCATTTTCTTCCTACTATGTACTACTCTATCATAGTTATTAGCATGTTTCTTACCTGTGTGTTGTGTAAACAACACTTAGTCAAAACCATCAAAACATTATTAAGCATGTCAGCAACATCCAGCATGCTCACGTGTGCCAAATCCTGTGTTTCCAGTGGTAATGATGCAAACATTCCATCACATTTCTTCAAATTGTTATCAATCCAAAGTATCCTATTACCATCAACATTAACCTGGACATCCTACAACTCAAGTTGTCGGTGATGTTTATCGACTTCACATAAATCACATTTTAACAGTGTATGGTCGCTAAGAGAGGTGTGTACATGCTCAAACTGTTTCATACACTTCCAAATCCCATAATTAGCAAATACATATTCCACCCGGGATGCAGACACCCCATTTGTCCAGGTATTCCATTGTTGCAGCATATCTGTGGGAATAGGGTTAATACATTCCAATCCAAAACTTCAAAAGAACCTTAGCCATATTATGACGTTGCTTATTTGAAGATTAGTGGTACTCAGTTTCTCTGTTTTTCCCAATGTCAGAGAAAGGGTTACCATATATGATCCACACATTTCATTCCAAGGCAAGGTGGCAATAGGAGTTAAGATCACACACAACCATAAGCTCGGAAACTAGGGAACTCCTCCATCCACCCTTCTATAGATTAATTACTGACTCTATATGGCTCCCACCAGGATGAGAGTATACATTAATAAGCACAAACTCCCCATAATTACCTAGACAAGAAAAAATGGCACTTAAGACAAAAGCCGAGCTGCCAAATTTGCCATACTCTGTAATCGTCAAGGAGCTCTTAGCTACAATAAAGAGCCCTCCAGAAGGTCGACCTATGCCAGTACTAACTGCAGGTCATACTAGTATGTTAAAACCATCAACCACGATATTTCCACTTACCCATGTTTCTTGGAGTGCAAAAAGATCACAACTAGATATTATATTGCTACCGTCAGGGCTAAAAAAAAGAACAGAATCCCCTGGTATTCCAAGAAATGATAACAGCTGTATGCTCCACAACCAAAACTCATATTGTATTATAATGACAACTTTCTGGTATCCAAGATTCACATATCTTCTTCCTTCCTGGGACAAGCATGCAGTCCCTATTTTGCAACAGTCTAGATCTCTCTATATTGTTACAATTTTGAACACTTGAAATATTTGTCTGCAGTGGCAATTGGCATACCGTCTTTGCACTCCTAATATTTTACAATTTACGATTTTCAACCCCATCCTCATACGAGGTTCCGAATTTACAGGCCGATTCATGGAATTAATGTGCGCCAAAAATCTCTGCGCAAGCGTGCGAATCGCAGCGCAAGTGCGAAAATCACAGTGCAAGCGTGCGAAAGCCACGCACATCGATTCATGGAAGTCTGTGTGCGTGTAAATACTGGGATGTGCGCTAAAATCCTGCGTGGCGCACAAAGCGCACACTTCATCAAATGGCGTGCGCTATGTGCACAGCGAAAGCGCACATAGCGCGGCGCACACAACAAAAGTAGGCGGAACATGGGGCGTAACACACGGAATGGGGAACAACGCGTGAAAATGTGGGCGTTACGGGGGAAGTACACGAGGCAAATGCGCGGAACGCCCACACGCGCGCCTACAACACGTATTCATGGAATCGAACAGGGGAAACGCATGCGCCAAAAAAGACGCGCTAATCCGGAAACACGTACACCAGCAGGAAGCAGACGTATGCGGACCTGCGCAGCATAAAAGTGCGCGCAAACAACAAACAAGCTCAGACACTACGATGAATATATCGTTCCTCGCAGCAGTGGTCGTGGGACACCACAGGAGGAGGAGGATAGTCAGGGCCAGAATTTTTACAACCAGGACCAGCCTTTTTGGGATGCCTGATGACCAGGTGTATGGGAGGTACAGGTTTCCACCTCACATAACACTCGACCTAGTGAGTGAGTGGGAGGATGACCTCACATCACCCACCCTATGCTCCCAAGCACTGAGCCCCTTGGAAAAGGTGCTCAACGTACTGCACTTCTTGGCCACTGGTTCATTTCAGCGGACAAGTGCCATAGTGGGGGGGGGTGTCACAGGCCACGCAGTCACGCTGCCTACACCAGGTGTTGGCCATCATGACTGCATGCCCATCAGTCCGCAGGCACATATACCTGCCCAGAACACCCGCAGAAAGGCAGGCTGCCGTCCAGGATATTTACGCGGTGGCACACTTCCCCAAAGTGCTAGGTGCCATTGATTGCACCCATGTGGCTCTACGCCCTCCCAGGGCAACTGAGCACATCTATAGAAACCGCAAGCACTGGCATTCCATCAACGTGAAGGTAGTATGTGATGCCAAGGGAATCATCACCTATATGCCAACTATCCAGGGTCCACCCATGACAGTTTCATTTACAGAATGTCAACCCTAAACCGAGACCTAGAAGCTGGGCGGCATGGCGATACATGGCTGCTTGGTGAGTATAAATGCCTCTGCACATGCATGCATGTCAGATACTGAGTAATGTCACAACCCCACCAATGATACCCATCATCACCTCCCCAGGGGACAGTGCCTACCCTCTGAGCACCCACATGATGACGCCAATTCGGAACCCCACCACACCACCCGAGGTAAGATACAGCACAGCCCATATTGCAACCCGGGGCATAGTGGAGCGCACATTCGGAGTGCTCAAGTCACTCTTTCACTCAATTGACCGCTATGGTGCCCCCAGTAGTGTGCAGGCTCATAGTGGCAGCATGTGTCCTGCACAACGTTGCAACCCGCCGGGGCCTGCCGGTGGACATGGTGGTGCCCCAACATCCCCAACCACATGCACGCCCGCTGCGCATGGGAGGGGAAAGGGCACGTGGTGAGGCAGCCTGTACGCAGCTGGTGGCTAATTACTTCACCTAAAATCACACCCCTGTGGTGTGCACACAGCCCTGGCACATACCAGCTGACAATCAATGATGATGACATAATGGACAGTCAACTGTCACAACCATACCAGCCTGAGATTGGTCACCTGGAAGTGTTACATTGTGTGCATCTCTACCTACTTAAAGACAACCAATGCTGTGTCACAAAAAGACACACATTTATGCTGCATGAATGACTACCCCCTTGCAAAATAGAACATGAAAACAGCGCCATGTCACCCAACCCCTCCCCATCTCCGCTACACAACACACCATGGCATGTCATGCAATGTGAAAGCAAACAAAATAATGCACAACACATGACACAAGTGTCACAAAGTGCACTGTCCCAAATGGAAACAGGCCACAGACAATATGCTCCCAGTAATCAATAACAAACAGCACACATGACCAAATACTTACCAGCAACACAATACAGCAACACAGGATGAAACATTGCCAAAATATGACAGTACCAAATCAAAGTAGTGCAAGTTTTACAACCTGGAAAAGCCAGCACATCCACCCCTTCCAACTGCAGAGTGTTGACATCAGGCAAATGTGTCAGTGTACTGCATACAACATGAACTGCATCCGCAAAGGAGACGGCCTTGTGAAGACATGAAGAAGGTACCTGTGAATAAGGAGGAAGACATGGATGCACAAGCACATATCAATACACCATGCAGTGTTCAATACAACAACAATCCCCACTAGGGATGTACACACAGTTTTGACTACAGACTGCCCACACAGCTCATGGGAGCCCAATGTCACTGTGTAAGTCACTGTCACTTGGTCACACCCTTTGCAAGCCCATGGTGCACACCAACACCCACCTGCGTGGATGTTGCGAAAAAAAAAATACCTTCATGGGCTCATGGCCTGCACGGCTATGCTATTGTGGGAGAACTGTTGCTGTCGCTCTCTTCACCCTCTGCTTCTGCATCAGCAGGTGGTGCTATGGGAGGCAGCCCACGCAAAGCCCTGGTATGGTCCTCCATGGCAGCAAGCATGCGGGTGTTGAAGGTCTGATTCTGGAGGATGATAGTGCGGAGATCCCCATGCAGCACCTCACAGGTTGCCTGCATTTCTGCACGCATGGCCTCGCGTGATGCCCGGATCTCCTCCCGAGTTGCCTGCAGCTCAGCTGAGAGCGAACGTGTGAACTGCTCCAGCTGCTGTTCTGACCTTAAATTTCGGGAAGCCTCAAGTTCACTTAGAGTCTTCCTGAGGAACTAGAGTTCTAACCTCAGGGCTTCCCTGTGGCCCTGTGACTCTACAGAAATGGCTTCCTGCAGAGTCTCCAGTGCCGCCCGTCGGTCCCTGTTGGACGCCAACATGTCTTCCCTGTGTGATTGGCAAATGGTGTCTGTTGCCTGCTGTTGTTGCTCCATCTGCCTTTCAGGGGGGAGAATGGAAGTGTCCACCCTCTCCATTGCCTGAGCCATCATTTCAACTGATGATCCCTGTTGTGCTGCTATACCGTACATGTTTTCCCATACAGTATTGCCTGGTGGCGCATGGACACTGTGACGGCGGGCACCACACCTGTTTGGGGCAAGGCGATCTGCACCTTGCTGTGCCGGCACTGCCTGAGGCTGCAGGACTGTATTCCCCCTCTGATCTGTTGGCCCAGGAACAGGATCAGATGTTGTGGAGTGTGACCCTGCATCTGTAACCACCAAAGGCGGACCTACCAACACTGACATCCCCATGGAGGGTTCTACCCCTGGTGCAGGTGGGTTGGACAGAACAGAATCCCTGCCAGAAACACTCACCTGCGACAGCACATAAGTCTCATCATCCGATTCAGCACCTGAATCATAGAGGTCTGGGGAGGTGCAACCAGAGACACCCCTGGACAGTATGGTCTGCAATAAGATTGGGTTTTCACCCACCACCACACCACGTCCTCCACTGGTGCCCGGTCGTTCCTGAGATTCCTCCTGGGTCTGCACCATCTCCTCAACCTCAACAGCATCAAGTGCGTCATCACCTGCAAAAACATGAAAGACAAGAAATGGAAACAGGCATGAGCACCATAGCACACACATAGTCCTGACAAGCCAGAGATCCAGTACATGATTTACCCATGTCCCACATGACAATAACCCTGGCATGCATGCACTGTCAATGAGTTGGAAGGGGAGGCAAAAATCAGACACTGAGGACACCAAGATGGAAAAGCAACACATTTGCTGCATGCTGGGTAGCACTGGCATCACACATTAGCCTGTGAGTGGCATGTCCAATACACATACATGACACATGCCAGCACACAGATGACATGTAGCCTAGCCATGGTACATTTGACAAGTACAGCCATATGTCAGTGAATGAGTACTGTCACCCATCCATGTGAGATGGACATGATGAGATGAGAAATGCTAAATAGTGTGACAAAATATGCATGTGCCACACACTTCAACGCATCCAGTGTACAATAATACAGTGATCGCAGGCAGATGTACACATCAATGGTTGGTCACTTCAACATGACAGGAAACAACTATCATGTTCCACATTCAAACAGGCCCCAATAATTAATGTGAGCAGGCCAATTCTCAATCAGCCTGAATGGTCTAATCATTCACATAACAAGGCAACAAATGTGGGTCAATGTGGGGTGTAATCAATGACAGAAGCATGTCACATATGTGGCATTAGGGCTGAAGAATGCATTGCAAAAATGGGAGAATTAAAACAATCAACCTGAATGAACACTGACAAATTCAGAACAATGTTGTTGCAAGATGACAGTTCAAGGGCAACTGAAGTAATGTGGCGCTAATTGGCTACTGTGGGCAGAAGGGATACTGTCATACCCAAATCCAAGGCCGGTGAATGTTTTGGAGGAAGCACATGGGTGACCCATACGACTCAGGAGTACACACCCTCACCTGGCACTCAATCAGAACCCGTCACCCAAACAACATACACATGGATTACACACACATGCATGGGTACTCACCGGACAATGCGTCATAATCTGGTAGGTCTCCCACGCCTTGGATCTGTTCCTCTGTGATGAAGGTTCCAGCAACCAACTCATGTTCAGTGAGTTGGTTGTCCTCTGGTGGAGACCCACCGCCAGTCACCAGAGTAGAGGCATGATTTCAGGCCAGCTTGTTCTTTGCTCTGCGTTTCAGGTCATTCCACCGCTTGTAGCAATCATCAGCTGTGCGCCTCACATATCCAAGGGCACTAATGTGGTCCGCAATGGTCTGCCAGTGTGCCCTACGTTGACCAGGTGTGGTCTTGCACCCTGCAGTCACCACCATTTTGCGGCTATGTGCCGACACATAGGCCACAAGTGCATCAAGTTCGGCGTCATTAAAGCTAGGCTTCCTTGACGTGCCGGAGTTGGTAGCCATGTCTGGGGTCTCAGCTTGTAGTGCCAGAGCACCCTTCTTCTTCTTTTTCAAAGGTGGTGCGGATCCTGATTGGCTTACGCCGCTCTGGTCAGTAGGGGCAGAAGCGCAGGTGGACTGGGTACTAGAAGTGTGGGAATGCACAATGACCATATGTCTTGGTGCAGGCATTGGCTGCAGGGTGATGTTGGCAGGGCCAACGTCGGTTTGATGGACCTGGACCAACACTGTCCCGGTTGGGAGACTCAGAGCTGGGGTGGATAGAGCTGCAGCTGCCCCTGCAGCCTCACCACCCTGCCTACTTGGGGCAGCAGATGACATTACTGCCCCAGATCCACATGGCCTGGTGACAGCAACTTGCACCACCACACGTGGCTTAGACTTGCTGACCTGGAAGTCAGCCTGGGAGTCATCCTGTGCCGGTTCAGGTGTCAAAATGGGCCGATCCAACAAGGGCTGAGCTGGGATGGTGTCAGCTACGTTTCCCACAACCATGGGGGGGCATGGGTGTCCCTGATTGGTCCTCCACACACGGGGGTCTAGGGGCACCCTGCAAATCCTGGCCACGTCCCCTACCGCACCCACCACGCCCACCTTTTGGAGGTCAGCCACCTTTGCCTCCATTACTGCTTGGTCACATCCCAACGATGGCACTGATGTTGTTGTGGGTATGGGAGTTGCAGTAAACAATTGTCCTGGGCAATTGGGGTGAAAGGGGTAGGGTACTAGATGGAATTCGTACCCTAGTGCTCTATCAAGGCTGTATGTGACCCCTGGGCGAAGATGACGGGTCACGCAATGCACAGGCACCCCAAAAACAAAAGCACACGTGCACGCAACCCATGGTAGACCACGTGCGTGGAGAAATAAACCTGCACTACGCTGTGACACCCAGAAACACAAAAATAAGCATACACGTGTTACACGCAGCCTACAATGACCTCTGAAGGGGTACGTGACACACGGGGGCAACCACAGTTGGAAAATACGTGCGCGACTCACTGTCTGCCTTGAAAAATAACGTGAAAAAGACGTGCGTCTGCGCGTAGGCAACACCCCCGCCAAAAGAAGAAAAGAACGCAGTCTGAGGAAACAGGGAGTACGAACTGGAAACGTTGTGAAGTAATCGCGTGTGAACCGACAAGAAGTTCAAGATACACCCGCTCGTTCTCCACAAAAAGCACGTACAAGGAAATAGCGTGATACTCATGCCTTTTAAGCCAGCCCACACGTGAAACGTCACTTACGCGCTTACGTGCTAAGGCCCTTTCCTGCAATAGTACGGTGACGTGCAGTTTTCTCACGTGCTGATTCACTATGCACCCGTGTTGTGGGCAATGCCTGTGTGCCTAACGTCACTGATGCGCTTACGCGCTAAGGGCCTTTCCTCGTATTACACGCTGACGTGCAATTTTTTCACGTGCCAAATCACTCCGTATCAAGCTGAACACGCGAATACACACAGAAGACCATGCTCCTGCCCAAAAGGCCATTTTCCTGCCCCCCAGAGCCCCGAGCACGCTCCCACCTGTCATCTGCTGCTGCCTGACTGCCTGCTGCCCACGTGCCCTGCTATTTGCTGCCTGCACATCAGCCTGGGGTGCAGTTGCTGTGACCACCCCTGTTGGAACTGAAGACTCCCGACTGGGATACCATCGCTCCACAGCCCAGCCCCAGGACCCGGTTGCCCACCCACACCTGCCTCTGGGGTTGCCATGTCGGGCACAACACCATCTGACACCACTGGCAACCCCCAGCCAGAGAGGCAGAGGGCCACCAGCTTCAGTGTCAGGGAAGTTGGTGTCCTGGTGGAGCAAGTCCTGGGGCAGTATGATGCCCTCTTTGGAAGTTTGCGCGCCGACAATGAAGGACGGACCAGGATCTGGATGGACATCGTGACTGCCATCAACGAGGAGGGGGTGGCAGTCTGCGACATCAAACATGTCCGGAAGCGCTTGGAGGACTTCAGGTCCAGGACCCTCGAAAAGGCCCAGCGCCTCTTGAAGGCAGCGGATGCCAAGAGGCGCCGGGGCCACCTGTCGGACCACCAAATGAGGGTCCTGGAACGCACACACCCAGCGCTCCATGTCCAGGTCCTTGAGAGGCAGACCCGTCTGGAGTCAAGCGGTAAGTGTACATGCATACTGATTGGACGCTGTGTGTGTTGTGGTGTGCCAGTAGTGTGCAGGTTGCACATGTGTTTTTGTAGGGCCATGTATGGATGTGTATGCACAGCGGCATGAGGCTGACTCATGTGAGTCCTCTCATGTGTGAGACACATGGATGGTGTATGTGTTGGTAAGCATGCAGGCCAAATGCAGGTGTGGGAGCACACATGTTTGAATTACTGTGTATGTACGTTGGCATGGTTGTGGTGTCACACATGGATGGTGGTTCCAGCTGCATGTATCTGCACTGTGTACATGTGCATGTGTGTGTATTTGACAAGTGCGCAACTGTGATGCAACATGGATGCATGTAACACTGACATGTAGAAGGTTGAATGGCAGATGTGACATGGATGGCGATCTCATCACTGCGACATTTGGTGGAGATGTACACATGCATGTAAGTGTGGTGGCCTGTGTGCATGTGTTGTGCACTCCCCGTGTTTCATGTGACATCAGGCTCACCTTCGGCTGCTTGTCTGTTGTTTGTGTATGGATGGTGCTGCCTAATGCAATAATGCTGTTGAATTGCTCATGTGTGTGAGTTGAAATGACATGTGTGTTGGGAAGTGTGATGCCATGTCTGAAGTTTGACACTGACACTCATGTACAACTGTCATGTGTGTATCAGTGTCATGATCTCTGCTTCCAAAAGATCAGGACTTGCCCGACTCCCTTGGAAGCAGACCCATAACCCCGGTTCCGAGTGCCAGCCAGTCCCAATTGGGAACTTTTGGACCCTGTCCTGGCGCCAGTGGCACCAGGCTCATAAAGATGCCCAGTCCCAGCGCTGGAAGCGCCGGGCTCATAATGCTTGGGTGGACTTACCTGCAGCAGACCATGCTGCTTACTTACTTGCCAGTTGAACCCCTGATCCTCTTCTGTTTGGGACTACTTTTCCTGTTGGGTGGGGCAGGAGCCACTCCCTAGGTTCAGAACACTGGAACTCTTCTGGAAAGCAGGAACTCTTTTCTTACCTAGGCGTGGCTGTGGAAGGAGACACCTAAGCACTACAGGAGGCTATTTAAACCACACCCGATGGATGAATCTTGCTTTGCGTTATTCTGCATTCTCTGCAGCAGAACGCTCATCGTGTCTTCTGATCCTGGGCCTAAGGGAACAAAGGCTTACCATCCTGGAATCCAGTCTTCAGCAGCACCTGTAAAGACAAAGAAAGAACAGGTTAGCACTACGGTCTTCAGTGGCAGCGCATCTCTTACCTGGTCCATCGGCTGTCACCAACGCCTCGCGCTGCATTCCGGCATCTGAAAGACAAAGGCTTACCTACTCTTCGCATGCTCCGGAGGTCTTCGCACTGCATTCCGGCATCTGAAAGTCAAAAGCTTACCAGCTCTTCGCACGCTCCGGAGGCCTTCGGCGCTGCATCCCGCATCTGAAAGACAAAAGAAGGTGCGTTTAAAGACATTGGGCAACTTTATTACTCACGTGCCATTACTCCTTCCCACGCCGAATCCAGTGGGTATTCCAGCACCCTTCAGCTTCTCTAAAGCTCCGAACTTGTACCTGCAAGATAAAAGGGACAGTTAGTGCGCATCGTGAAGCAGGCTACAAGCGCTTACTTACGTGCTTCCAGGCGCTTCTATTCCTCACGCGGGTTCGATCCTCAATTCTCTTCAGCCCGCCATCTGCCATCGCCGGAACCCTGCAAAACAAGAGATATCATTACAAAAGACTTTTAAGACATTTGAAGTGCCCAGAACTTACCGTTCGTGCAGTTAACGACGGACAGCAGTCCTCTGAGGTCAAGAGGCCTGCACCCTTATCCAGTGAAGAAACTGGTTACGGCACCCTGCCCCGAGGCAGATGGAGAGCTCGGCGTTCACTTACCTAAGGTGAGGGCGTTAACCTTTGGGGTTCTACAGGAGAAGAGAAAGGGAAGAGGAGAGAGGCACCCAATAAGCCCAGTTCATTAATCCCATATTTTCTATCTGCAGACATCTCACTCTTCGAGTCAGACATACAGTGCACAGAGGTCCAGCCCAAAGAGCCAACCGTGTGTTACACATCACCTTTGAAGATACGGCTTTCACCCAGTCAAGACCGGCGCCTCTGCGGGAATCAGGTGAGCGTTACAGAACGCAAAAGCCGACCGCAAAACTCCCACCCAGGCGCTATGGAAACCTCGGATACCGACCAGCTAGCCCAGTTACTTGGGGAACTAAGAGCAGAAGTGCATGCAGCCCGTCAGGAAACGAATGCTCTAAGAAGGGAACTGATTATTTCCAAGGAGCGAACAGACGATCTCGCTAGACAATTGCTACAGTCGCAAGCCGGACAAACTCCGTTACCCGCATCAGGGGCAAATCTTCCTTCAACATCCTCTACGAACCCAGTGCAGATCAACCTACCTGGGAATGTACCTCTGGCTCCGCCCGAACGATTTTCTGGTGACCCAAAGAGGTTTGCAGTATTTATTAATCAGTGCCGGTTGCACTTCTTATGCCGGCCAGCAGCCTTTCCAACTGATCAAGCTAAGGTAGCTTTCGTGCTTTCGTACCTTAGTGGCAATGCGGCAGACTGGTCGATCCCTCTAGTTAATCAAGATGATCCTGTTCTCCATGATTTTCAAGCTTTTCAGCTCAGTATGGAAAAACTGTTTGCAAGACATTCACAGGGGCAGGCCTTGGACAATGAGCTCCTTTCATTGCGACAGGGTAATCAAGACCTTTTGGCTTATATTGCATCTTTCAACAGACTGATAGTGGAAACACGATGGCCTGAGGACAAAAGGATTACGCTGTTTTATAGAGGTTTACGTGGAGAGCTCAAAGATGTGTTAGCCCAAGTAGTGAATCCCGCGCAAGACTGTTCGGACTATATTGACTTAGTCGTTCAAATTGACCACAGACTGCAGAACAGGAAGGCCGATCGTTCCAAGTTTGATGCTCGAGTATTTTCCAAATCGCCAACTCCTACCAAAGGAGTAGACTCCGGGGAACCCATGCAAATAGGGGGCCTGAAAGGACCACTAACACAAAAGGAGCGGGAAAGGAGAAAACAGCTGCAATTATGCCTCTATTGCGGAAATTCGGGGCACTTTCTTCGAGACTGTCCGGTGAAACCAGCCAAGAAGGCAGTAGGAGCTGCAGTTACCAGGGTCACAAACTCTGAGCAGGGAAATGACCTCGCCCGACAAGAATAGAGGTCCTCTTGCCGAGCGTTAAAACCAGTTCCGTGACCTCGCATTTCGTTTTACCTATGGTCCTCATTAGCCCTGAACATCCGGATCGATTACATGCGATTGAAGCTTACGTCGACAGCGGTGCCATCGGCAATTATGTAGATCATGAAATGGTTTTGAGGATGAATCTGACTCTTTGTCCAAAGGCTGTAAAGGACGTCATTACTACGGTGGATGGTACGGAGATATCCTCCGGACCAGTAACGCATACCACCCAAGAAGTGACGCTAATAAGTCAAGATGGACACCATGAGAAGATTGTGTTCGATGTGATTAAGGCCCCTCAGTTCCAGATTATTCTAGGAATTCCTTGGTTAGAAAAGCACAATCCTCAGATCGATTGGCGAGCAAGAACGGTTCAGTTTCCAGAATGTGTCTCTACTTGTCACCCTCGACCTGGTGTTGCACTGGCAGCAATTTCCTCGGAGGCTCCCCAGTTACCTCCTGAATACCTAGAATTCCAAGATGTTTTCCGGAAGGATCAGGCTAACTCTCTACCTCCTCATAGGTCTTATGACTGCCAGATAGACCTGATACCTGGATCTACTCCTCCTTGTAGTAGAATTTATGCCCTCACCGAGCCTGAGAATCTTCACCTCCGACAATACCTGGATCAATATCTAGCGAATGGGTTTATTCATCCTTCCAAGTCCCCTGCTTCCTCAGCTTTGTTCTTCGTTCCAAAAAAAGAAGGGGACCTTAGAACTTGTATAGATTATCGCGCCCTGAACCAGATCACCGTTAAGAATAGATATCCGTTACCTTTGATCCCTGAACTCCTGGACCAAGTCAGAAAAGCATGCATATATACAAAGCTGGATCTTAGAGGAGCCTATCACTTGGTACGAGTAAAAGAGGGCGATGAATGGAAGACGGCCTTCCGCACCAAGTATGGGCTATTTGAATATCAGGTCATGCCCTTCGGACTTTGCAATGCCCCGGCCGCCTTTCAATATTTTATGAACGATGTCCTCAGAGAGCTCATAGATGTGTGTGTTGTTGTTTACATTGACGACATCCTCGTTTATTCTTCATCGGAAACTGAACATCGGAAACACGTGAAAATGGTCCTCGAGAGATTGCATCAACACAAACTTTTCGCTAAGTTGGAAAAATGTGTTTTCAACGTGACTGAAGTTGAATTCTTGGGATTCATATTATCACCTAGCGGAGTGCGTATGGATTCAAAGAAGGTAGATGCAATTCTCAAATGGCCATCGCCATCCTCCGTAAAAGGTGTTCAAAGCATGTTAGGCTTCGCTAACTTTTACCGCAGGTTTATCCCTGAATTCTCTCGAATAGTCCAGCCCATCACCGCCTTGTTAAAGAAAAACAAACGTTTTGAATGGTCTACCGAGGCGGAACAAGCTTTCCAGAATTTGAAGACTAGATTTATCTCTGCACCGATCTTAAAACATCCTCGCCCAGAACTCCCCTACATCGTTGAAACTGATGCTTCGAGCCTTGCCATGGGGGCAGTTCTATCACAAAAGGACCCAGTAACCAATCAGTTGCATCCCGTGGCATTTTGGTCCCGCAAATTCTCGCCTCCTGAAATCAATTACACTATTACTGATAAGGAACTTCTAGCTATCAAGTCTGCCTTTAAGGCTTGGCGGCATTATCTTCTGGGGGCCCGACACACCATTACTGTGATTACAGATCACCGAAACCTGCAATATTTGAAAACCGCAAAAGCTCAATCCTCTAGGCAACTCCGTTGGGCACTATTCTTTGCTGAGTTTGACTTCATAATTACCTATCGACCTGGTACAAAAAACGGTAAAGCTGATGCCCTTTCTCAGATGGGAGTGGAAGAACATTTGATCAATCCTAAACCTGTACCTATCATTCCCGAACAAAGAATTCTAGGTGTAATCGCCACACAATCCATAGAGGAAGTTAAGGATAAAGCCAGACTACTGGTAACTCCAGCAGACATACAGAATTGGCATCTGCAGGGAAAGGACTTTACGGTGAAGGACAACCTATTATATATCCAAGAACGGTTATACCTGCCCCGCACAGATTTACAGAAAAAGGTAATCTCTTGTTATCACGATTCTTTAATGGAAGGACATCCCGGTATGACCAAGACCTCGGAAAAGATCAAGCGCTACTTCTGGTGGCCGTCTTGGAAAAAAGATATCAGAGACTTTATAATGTCCTGTGGAGTATGCGCCCAAAACAAGAGTCAAAAGGAAAAACCAGGCGGCCTCTTACGCCCTATTGACATCCCGCCTCGCCCTTGGCATACGCTTTCTATGGACTTCATCACCGATCTACCTCCGTGCTCCGGATACAATACGATCCTAGTAATCGTGGACCTATTCTCCAAGATGGCGCATTTCATTCCACTCAAAGGCTTACCAACAGCAGCAACTCTGGCCCGAGAATTTCTCGAAAACATCGTCCGACTGCACGGTTTTCCTTCAGTTCTAATTTCGGATCGAGGTAGTCAATTTATTTCTCATTTTTGGCAAAGTTGCTGTCGGTCGGCTCAAATTGATGTGAGACTTTCGACCAGCCACCACCCTCAAACCGACGGACAAACCGAGAGGACCAATCAAACTCTGGAACAGTATTTGCGCTGCATGCTACAACAAACTGAAAAAACTTGGAAAGATATCCTTTGGATAGCCGAATATGCCTACAATAACTCTGTCCACTCGGGAAATGGGAAGACCCCGTTTTTTCTTTTATACGGTAGTCACCCTCGAACCTTGGAGTTGGATCCACTCCAAGATCTTGGAACACCAGCAGTAGACCAACTGCATTCTACAATCACCCAAGCCTTTAAGGAAGCCGTTTCTCACCTTCAAAGGGCTAAAGAACAATACAAGAAAGGAGCAGACCAACATCAGAAGGAAGCCCCCCAATATCAAGTAGGAGATCAAGTCTGGTTATCCACCAAATATCTACCTCTAAAAGGACCACGCACATTCAACCCAAGATACCTTGGTCCCTATTCCATCACTACCATAGTAAATCCAGTAGCGGTCAAGTTGGACTTGCCCCCTCACATCAAGATACATCCGGTCTTTCACGTCTCTCTATTGAAACCTGTGCAACCTCGAACCCGACTAACTACATCTCCAAAACCTATTCTAGTTGATGGAGAACTCGAGTTTGAAGTCAAAAGCATCCTGGATTCCAAGATCTCCAAATCTAAACTATTTTACCTGATTGACTGGAAAGGCTACGGTCCCCAAGAAAGATCCTGGGAACCTGCAGAATATGTCCACGCGCCTCGTCTAATCAAAAGATTTCATCGAACATTTCCTAACAAGCCCAAACCCCCGGAGAAGCCCGGTTTGGGAGGGGCCTTGAGGGGGGGGTGCTGTCATGATCTCTGCTTCCAAAAGATCCGGACTTGCCCGACTCCCTTGGAAGCAGACCCATAACCCCGGTTCCGAGTGCCAGCCAGTCCCAATTGGGACCTTTTGGACCCTGTCCTGGCGCCAGTGGCACCAGGACCATAAAGATGCCCAGTCCCAGCGCTGGAAGCGCCGGGCTCATAATGCTTGGGTGGACTTACCTGCAGCAGACCATGCTGCTTACTTACTTGCCAGTTGAACCCCTGATCCTCTTCTGTTTGGGACTACTTTTCCTGTTGGGTGGGGCAGGAGCCACTCCCTAGGTTCAGAACACTGGAACTCTTCTGGAAAGCAGGAACTCTTTTCTTACCTAGGCGTGGCTGTGGAAGGAGACACCTAAGCACTACAGGAGGCTATTTAAACCACACCCGATGGATGAATCTTGCTTTGCATTATTCTGCATTCTCTGCAGCAGAACGCTCATCGTGTCTTCTGATCCTGGGCCTAAGGGAACAAAGGCTTACCATCCTGGAATCCAGTCTTCAGCAGCACCTGTAAAGACAAAGAAAGAACAGGTTAGCACTACGGTCTTCAGTGGCAGCGCATCTCTTACCTGGTCCATCGGCTGTCACCAACGCCTCGCGCTGCATTCCGGCATCTGAAAGACAAAGGCTTACCTACTCTACGCATGCTCCGGAGGTCTTCGCACTGCATTCCGGCATCTGAAAGTCAAAAGCTTACCAGCTCTTCGCACGCTCCGGAGGCCTTCGGCGCTGCATCCCGCATCTGAAAGACAAAAGAAGGTGCGTTTAAAGACATTGGGCAACTTTATTACTCACGTGCCATTACTCCTTCCCACGCCGAATCCAGTGGGTATTCCAGCACCCTTCAGCTTCTCTAAAGCTCCGAACTTGTACCTGCAAGATAAAAGGGACAGTTAGTGCGCATCGTGAAGCAGGCTACAAGCGCTTACTTACGTGCTTCCAGGCGCTTCTATTCCTCACGCGGGTTCGATCCTCAATTCTCTTCAGCCCGCCATCTGCCATCGCCGGAACCCTGAAAAACAAGAGATATCATTACAAAAGACTTGTAAGACATTTGAAGTGCCCAGAACTTACCGTTCGTGCAGTTAACGACGGACAGCAGTCCTCTGAGGTCAAGAGGCCTGCACCCTTATCCAGTGAAGAAACTGGCTACGGCACCCTGCCCGGAGGCAGATGGAGAGCTCGGCGTTCACTTACCTAAGGTGAGGGCGTTAACCTTTGGGGTTCTACAGGAGAAGAGAAAGGGAAGAGGAGAGAGGCACCCAATAACCCCAGTTCATTAATCCCATATTTTCTATCTGCAGACATCTCACTCTTCGAGTCAGACATACAGTGCACAGAGGTCCAGCCCAAAGAGCCAATCGTGTGTTACACATCACCTTTGAAGATACAGCTTTCACCCAGTCAAGACCGGCGCCTCTGCGGGAATCAGGTGAGCGTTACAATCAGTCCATTGTCCAGTCCCCTGATGCCTGTGTTCTATCTCTCCCTGTCTGCAGCGTCAACTGATGAAGTGGGCGGAGAGGGTGCTGTGGAGCAAAGCGGCAGGGATCGCACCGCCAAACGGAGACGCAAGGCCCGGCTCCCCTCCCAGGTTGCAATCTTGTCGGGGAGTGAGGAGTCTGGTGCCGTGTCCCAGGCCGCAGCTGCCGAGGGTAGGTCCAAGAGGTGGAGGTTGGAGGTGGACTCCTCGGCAGCAGAAGGGGCAGCTGAGACCCCACAGGGTCCGACGGAGGAAGATGGCACTGAGTCATCCAGGTTGGTGGGGGGTTTGGTGGAGGAGAAGGCCGTGGAAGGGACACACACAGAGTCTGGAGGTGGGGATTCCACTGGTGCTAGTGGTGCAGTGCAGGGGCAGGGACAGGAGGCAGCACAGGCCACCGCGGAGGTGTCTGTGTGTAATCCTGTCCCCGATCCTGTGACTGCATCATCCCGCACCAGCAGGGATGCCTACGTTCAGACCCGTTTTCAGGGAGGGGATCCGCTTACAACAACTGACCTTCCTCTCCCTGCGGACGTGGCTATCCGGGACCAGGTTGAACCTGTCCTGAGTGGGATGGCGTTGCTTCAACGGGGCATGCGAGGTGACCTGCAGTGTTTTCGTGAAGACACTGCACGTCATCTCGAATGCCTCATTGACCGCCTTGACCTACTGGGACTGGTCACCAGGGCTGGATTCCTCGGTTTGCTGGACCTTGTTCCGACCCCCTTCTCACCTGAACACCCTACGCGCCAGTCATCCTCCATGCCATCTTCCCACCCATGTATCACCTGGGTACCCTGTGGAGCTGCCTCTGACCCAGCGGCCAGGCTGGTGGGAGACACATCCCTGCCACAGTCGGGAGTCGGACGTCCAGCAGGGGTGGCCACCACGACAACTGCACCCCAGCCAGAGGAGGACGTGCAGGCAGCAAGAGCCGGGGCACAGGCACAGGCGCAGCAGCAACAAGGTGGGAGCCATGATGGCTCGGGGCCATCAACATCGGAGGGGCAGGCATCGGCCAGAGGGCAGGAGGACCCAGGATTACAAGTGTATTCCGTGTGGCAGCGGTTGGGCCACGCCATAGATGCGGAGCGGCTGCGGGCGGAAGAGGCACGGCTCACAATGGTCAGGGCGGAGAACTCCATGCGGAAGTCACTGAGGCTTGCCGAGCGCCTCGAGGCAATTCGCATGGAGTTATGGTCAACATGTCATCGTCCCTGCGAACCCTCGGGCCACGGAAGAAGACCGCCTCCAGGACATTGAGCGGGAGTTCGATGATGCCCTGGCCAGGAACATCGAAAAGTGAGCCGTCGGACTAGCCCGCCGCCATTGTAAATAGTTTTTAGTGTTAGGTTTCATTTTCGTTTTCCTTTGATTTGGGGTGATTGGACTATGCCCCACACATTTGTATATCGTTTTTTTCTTAGGTAGTTTCTTAGGTAGGTTTCGTTTCATTTGTTGGGCTCATGGACCCTTGACAATGGATTGTACATAGTTGGACTATGGATTTATTTGAACTTTTCATTTGGATTTGAACATGGATTAATGGATTTTTCTTTTTGACAATGGATTGTACATTGTTGGACAATGGATTAATTTGAACTTTTTCTTACGATTTCACCATGGATTAATGGATTTTTATTTTTACGTTTCCTTTGGATTTGCTTTGGTGGAGGCAGAGTTTGTACTATTTTTCTTTTGGATTTCTTTGGATTGGTTATACTTTTCATTTACTCATCTTTTGGACATGCTTTTCATTTCATGTTTTCTATTTTTTAATGCTTTCATTTCATTGCTTTATTTTTGTCCATAATACATTTTGATATTTTACTTCCATGTGTGTGATTCGCTCATTGAGTTCATGCATGTGAAAAGGTGGGTTTACGCAATCAATGCCAACCAGTGTGTGTGTGTGACGGACATGTGTTGATGTACATAGTTAAATTTTGGTTTGTGTCTTGAGATATGCATGTCAGTGTGGGGTAGATTGGGAAATCATTGTGTCTTAAGACTGGGGTGGCGTGCTGTGGTATTTTGGTGTAGAAGTGGGCCATAATTGTGCATCTTTATGTCATGGGGGGACATGAGTGGGGGCCTGCTGGAAGGTGCCCCTCACTGCTGGGGGGTGGGGGTGCAGGGGGACATGAGTGGGACATGAGTGGGGGCCTGCTGGCAGGTGCTCCTCACTGCTGGGGCGTGGGGGTGCAGGGGGACATGAGTGGGACATGAATGGGGGCCTGCTGGCAGGTGCCCCTCATGCTGGGGGGTTGGGGTGCAGGGGGAAATGAGTGGGACATGAGTGGGGGCCTGCTGGCAGGTGCCCCTCACTGCTGGGGGGTGGGTGTGCAGGGGACATGAGTAGGGGCCTGCTGGCAGGCGCCCTCACTGCTGGGGGGTGGGGGTGTAGGGGGACATGAATGGGGGCCTGCTGGCAGGTGCCCCTCACTGCTGGGGGGTGGGGGTGCAGGGGGACATGAGTGGGACATGAGTGCGGGCCTGCTGGCAGGTGCCCCTCACTGCTGGGGGTGCAGGGGGACATGAGTGGGACATGAGTGGGGGCATGCTGGCAGGTGCCCCTCA
Organism: Ambystoma mexicanum; assembly: GCF_040938575.1. NCBI lineage: Eukaryota > Metazoa > Chordata > Amphibia > Caudata > Ambystomatidae > Ambystoma > Ambystoma mexicanum. The sequence continues at coordinate 627,994,035 of NC_090935.1, forward strand.
CTGCTGGGGGTGGGGGTGCAGGGGGACATGAGTGGGGGCCTGCTGGCAGGTGCCCCTCACTGCTGGGGGTGGGGGTGCAGGAGGACATGAGTGGGGGCCTGCTGGCAGGTGCCCTCACTGCTGGGGGGTGGGGGTGCAGGGGGACATGGGTGGGACATGAGTGGGGGCCTGCTGGCAGGTGCCCCTCACTGCTGGTGGGTGGGAGTGCAGGGGGACATGAGTGGGGGCCTGCTGGCAGGTACCCCTCACTGCTGGGGGGTGGGGGTTCAGTGGGACATGAGTGGGGGCCTGCTGCCCCTCACTGCTGGGGGGTGGGGGTGCAGGGGGACATGAGTGGGGAGACATGTGTCTGACTTGAATGGGGGCCTGCTGCCCCTCACTGCTGGGGGGTGGGGTTGCAGGGGGACATGAATGGGGGCCTGCTGGCAGGTGCCCCTCACTGCTGGGGGTGGGGGTGCAGGGGGACATGGGACATGAGTGGGGGCCTGCTGGCAGGTGCCCCTCACTGCTGGGGGGTGGGGGTGCAGGGGGACATGAGTGGGGCATGAATGGGGGCCTGCGGGCGGGTGCCCCTCACTACTGGGGGGTGGGGGTGCAGGGGGACATGAGAGGGACATGTGTGGGGGCCTGCTGGCAGGTGCCCCTCACTGCTGGGGGGTGGGGGTGCAGGGGGACATGAGTGGGGGCCTGCTGGCTGGTGCCCCTCACTGCTGGGGGGGTGGGGGTGCAGGGGGACATGAGTGGGGGCCTGCTGGCAGGTGCCCCTCACTGCTGGAGGCTGGCGGTGCAGGGAGACATTAATGGGGGCCTGCTGGCAGGTGCCCCTCACTGCTGGGGGGTGGGGGTACAGGGGGACATGAGTGGGACATGAGTGGGGGCATGCTGGCAGGTGCCCCTCACTGCTGGGGGAGGGGTGCACGGGGACATGAGTGGGGGCCTGCTGGCAGGTGCCCCTCACTGCTGGGGGGTGGGGGTACAGGGGGACATGAGTGGGACATGAGTGGGGGCATGCTGGCAGGTGCCCCTCACTGCTGGGGGTGGGGGTGCAGGGGGACATGAGTGGGGGCCTGCTGGCAGGTGCCCCTCACTGCTGGGGGGTGGGGGTGCAGGGGGACATGGGTGGGACATGAGTGGGGGCCTGCTGGCAGGTGCCCCTCACTGCTGGTGGGTGGGGGTGCAGGGGGACATGAGTGGGGGCCTGCTGCCCCTCACTGCTGGGGGTGGGGGTGCAGAGGGACATGAGTGGGGAGACATGTGTCTGACATGAATGGGGGCCTGCTGGCAGGTGCCCCTCACTGCTGGGGGTGGGGGTGCAGGGGGACATGAATGGGGGCCTGCTGGCAGGTGCCCCTCACTGCTGGGGGTGGGGGTGCTGGGGGACAATGGACATGAGTGGGGGCCTGTTGGCAGGTGCCCCTCACTGCTGGGGGGTGGGGGTGCAGGGGGACATGAGTGGGACATGAGTGGGGGCCTGCTGGCAGGTGCCCCTCACTGCTGGGGGGTGGGGGTGCAGGGGGACATGAGTGGGGGCCTGCTGGCAGGTGCCCCTCACTACTGGGGGGTGGGGGTGCAGGGGGACATGAGTGGGACATGAGTGGGGGCCTGCTGGCAGGTGCCCCTCACTGCTGGGGGGTGGGGGTGCAGGGGGACATGAGTGGGGGCCTGCTGGCTGGTGCCCCTCACTGCTGGGGGGGTGGGGGTGCAGGGGGACATGAGTGGGGCCTGCTGGCAGGTGCCCCTCACTGCTGGAGGCTGGCGGTGCAGGGAGACATGAGTGGGGGTCTGATGGCAGGTGCCCCTCACTGCTGGGGGGTGGGGGTGCAGGGGGACATGAGTGGGAAATGAATGGGGGCCTGCTGGCAGGTGCCCCTCACTGCTGGGGGTGGGCGTGCAGGGGGACATGAGTGGGACATGAGTGGGGGCCTGCTGGCAGGTGCCCCTCACTGCTGGGGGTGGAGGTGCAGGGGGACATGAGTGGGGGCCTGCTGGCAGGTGCCCCTCACTGCTGGGGGTGGGGGTGCAGGGGGACATGAGTGGGGGTCTGCTGGCAGGTGCCCCTCACTGCTGGGGGTGGGGGTGCAGGGGGACATGAGTGGGACATGAGTGGGGGCCTGCTGGCAGGTGCCCCTCACTGCTGGGGGGTGGGGGTGCAGGGGGACATGAGTGGGGGCCTGCTGACTAGTGTCCCTCACTGCTGGGGGGGTGGTGGTGCAGGGGGACATGAGTGGGGCCTGCTGGCAGGTGCCCCTCACTGCTGGAGGCTGGCGGTGCAGGGAGACATGAGTGGGGGCCTGATGGCAGGTGCCCCTCACTGCTGGGGGGTGGGGGTGCAGGGGGACATGAGTGGGACATGAATGGGGGCCTGCTGGCAGGTGCCCCTCACTGCTGGGGGTGGGGGTGCAGGGGGACATGAGTGGGACATGAGTGGGGGCCTGCTGGCAGGTGCTCCTCACTCCTGGGGGGTGGAGGTGCAGGGGGACATGAGTGGGGGCCTGCTGGCAGGTGCCCCTCACTGCTGGGGGGTGGGGGGGCAGGGGGACATGAATGGGGGTCTGCTGGCAGGTGCCCCTCACTGCTGGGGGTGGGGGTGCAGGGGGACATCGGACATGAGTGGGAGCCTGCTGGCAGGTGCCCCTCACTGCTGGGGGGTGGGGGTGCAGGGGGACATGGGTGGGGGCCTGCTGGCTGGTGCCCCTCACTGCTGGGGGGGTGGGGGTGTAGGGGGACATGAGTGGGGGCCTGCTGGCATGTGCCCCTCATTGCTGGAGGCTGGCGGTGCAGGGAGACATGAGTGGGGGCCTGATGGCAGGTGCCCCTCACTGCTGGGGGGTGGGGGTGCAGGGGGACATGAGTGGGACATGAATGGGGGCCTGCTGGCAGGTGCCCCTCACTGCTGGGGGTGGGGGTGCAGGGGGACATGAGTGGGACATGAGTGGGGGCCTGCTGGCAGGTGCCCCTCACTGCTGGGGGGTGGAGGTGCAGGGGGACATGAGTGGGGGCCTGCTGGCAGGTGCCCCTCACTGCTGGGGGGTGGGGGTGTAGGGGGACATGAGTGGGGGCCTGCTGCCCCTCACTGCTGGGGGGTGGGGTGCAGGGGGACATGAATGGGGGTCTGCTGGCAGGTGTCCCCCACTGCTGGGTGGTGGGGGTGCAGGGGGACATCGGACATGAGTGGGGGCCTGCTGGCAGGTGCCCCTCACTGCTGGGGGGTGGGGGTGCAGGGGGACATGAGTGGTACATGAATGGGGGCCTGCTGGCAGGTGCCCCTCCCTGCTGGGGTGTGGGGGTGCATGGGGACATGAGTGGGACATGAATGGGGGCCTGCTGGCAGGTGCCCCTCACTGCTGGGGGGTGGGGGTGCAGGGGGACATGAGTGGGACATGAGTGGGGGCCTGCTGGCAGGTGCCCCTCACTGCTGGGGTGTGCGGGTGCAGGGGGATATGAGTTGGTGATCACTAGTGCAAGGTGACATGTGGCCTGGCTGGGGGGCATGCCCACGGTGGATGGGCTGCCTGCGGGACATGACCAGGGGTGCACAGTAGTCCCCTGTGGTGTGGGCTGCCTGCAGGGCCCGTGGAGGGGGTAGAGGGCACACCTGGGAGGACCCACACTGCCAATTCACATGTGGGACTCCCCGCGCACCCCACTGGATACATGTATCCCGCTCTGACAGCAAAATTGCATGTGATACTTCCCGCGCATCCCCGAAATACACGTACCCCGCCCGCACAGGGCCAATCGCGTGTCAAACTTCCTGCGCACCCCCGAAATACACATACCCCACTCGCACAGGGCCAATCGCGTGTGAAACTTCCCACGCACCCCCGAAATACACTTACCCCGCTCGCACAGTGCCAATCGCGTGTGAAACTTCCCGCGCACCCCCGAAATACACGTACCCCGCTCACACAGGGCCTATCGCGTGTGAAACTTCCCGCGCACCCCCGAAATCCAAGTACCATGCTCGCACAGGGCCTACCGCATGTGAAACTCCCCGCGTACCCCCCAAATACACGTAGCCTGCTCGCACAGGCCCAATCGCGTGTGAAACTCCCTGCAAACCCCAGTAATACATGTACCCCGCTCGCAGAGGGCCAATCGCGTGTGAAACTTCCTGCGCACCCCCGAAATCCACGTACCACGCTCGCACAGGGCCTACCGCATGTGAAACTCCCCACGTACCCCCCAAATACACGTAGCCTGCTCGCACAGGCCCAATCACACGTGAACCTCCCCGCGAACCCCATTAATAAATGTACCCCGCTCGCACAGGCCCTACCACGTGTGAAACTCCCCGCGAACCCCAGTAATACACGTACCCGGCTCGCACAGGCCCTACCGCGTGTGATAATTCCAGCGCACCCGAGGAATACACGTTCCCTGCTCTGCGTTTGCTGTGAAGCGGCCCTGTAAACTGGTCCAGGGTTAGCGCAGCCCTTTGCGCTGGATTGGGGATTTTGATGGCTTTTCAGTGCGAGGGGCGTTCTTGGGGGCGTAACTGGCGCTGTGGGATGTTCTCTGCGCCAGGGCTCTTTTTGCCTTGGGAATTCCATGAATACACGGTGCGCCAGAATGCTGTTTAGCGCACACGGCTGGCACACGCTGGCGCACGAGCCCTCTCTGCGCTGCTCGCGTGCGCTGCCTCTGCGCTGAAATTTATGAATTACCCCCATAATCTCACCAATTCAACTATGATGGTTGAAATAAACTGAATTATCGTCCAATTTTCTTGGCTACACAAATCGGGTAATTCTACCATCTCAATGTCTGCAGATGAGATTCCGCAAAGTTGAGGTACTGCATGTAACAAATCCAGTACCCGGTTCAGATTTTAAAAAGGTCTTTCAGCTGTAGTAGATAGTTCAATAAACCTAATTGTTTTACCCAACATTGGCTCATTACAATCACCTTCAAAAGATGTATACCGAGGTAATTAATTACTTCACTTATTAGTATTACACATGGCAAGCCTTTCCATTTCGCTGTGGTAAACATCCCTTGCCTTTAAAGGCCAGGATTCAATCGCTTTATTGTCACTTATTGTTACAAAACAAACTTGTCGACAGGCGTCTAACTCACCAGAAGTGTCATATCCTAGATTAACCTCAGGCATAGTATGATCCTGTTGCGTCTAGTGTGTTTATCTTTTAGCCATGTATCCAAAGGTCCACGATTCTTATTTGCGAGTGGGTTCTTATAAATGTTTTGTTTAGGTGCAGCTGTCAATTCAAATCTATTGGCTTTATTAACACCTATAATATCCTTCGTTTGCAGTTCTGCCAGAGACCTACTATTCTTTTTGGAAGATTTCGAGTTACTAACACTACAGTTTTTGGGCCTCTCCTTAGCCCATTTTTTGTTATTGCATTTCCGATGGACACACTTTCATTTCCCATAAGAGGCATCATCCTCTAATACTGAAATGGTATTAGCATTTGACATAGAATTAGTATTGTCTTTTTCTGATATGTTGACAATATCATGGTCTTCAGCTAATGTAGTTACTTGCGATTCACCCAATGCATGCTCTGCAATTGCTGTACCAAAATCACTCAATGATGCACCAGATTGATATTATTAGCAAGGTTATAATCATTCAAACCTCTGCTGTTATGTATTATTATTTCAACACTTTTAGCCACCACAGCATTAAGCTCTCTATGTTCCTTCATCATAGATGAACAGAGTCCAAATACAGAACCAGGGTAACTGCAATAGCCCCCAATTTATTGGATGAGTGTATCGACTCTTCCTGGCCCATAAAAGAGCTTTCCAGTGAGAAGCAGTCATCATTCATAGGGTTAGATTCTGCAGCAATACGCGCCAAATCAGGAGGAATAGATAACGTGGTTCCAATAATATTGTCAAAACCCTCAGTACTCGCTCCATAGGTGGGAAAACACTTATAGGTTGTTGACTAAATTAATAGCACATATTAAATAGAGAGTTATCCACCACTGAGTGTACTTCACTAATGTTTACCCTTATAGACCCTCTGTCATCACGATTATTAGCTCCTGGTTCACTATGCATAAGGGGATTAGTGACTAGGAAACCCGTCATTTCAGGTTGCTCTTTCTCCTGTTTTACTTTGGCATCCTTACAAACTGATGCAGGTTTAGATGCACACAAACCTTTATCGTTTTACTTCACTTGCACATATAGGGGAAGAAAGGGAATTTGCAGAATCCAAACTCTGGTTTCCCTTCTTATGTCAAAGATTATGTGAGCGAAGCTTGGGAGGCATAGTTATTCAACCAAAGAAGATGGCAACGGGAAATGTCAAAAGTGCCAGCTTAGGGACTGAATGCGCAAAGCTCAAATCTAACGTTTCTTCATGGAGCATTACTGAGTCAAAGAGGGGTTTCAACCATATCGGCGACTCACAGACTCACAAACTGCCAAACTGCCAGCTGTCACTTTACCTCCACTTTCCCCTTCGAGCACCTCTTCGCACTATCCTGAAGGTTTCATGAGAAAGAGGATGCAGACTACCCACGCCGAGACCTGAGCTCCCAGGCTGGTGTAGTAGATTGTAGATAATGTGAGGCGCTCACAGCATGTAGTTTCTGGGTCCACTACCAAACTGCCAGCTGTCACTTTACCTCCACTTTCCCCTTCGAGCACCTCTTCGCACTATCCTGAAGGTTTCATGAGAAAGAGGATGCAGACTACCCACGCCGAGACCTGAGCTCCCAGGCTGGTCTAGTAGATTGTAGATAATGTGAGGCGCTCACAGCATGTAGTTTCTGGGTCCACTACCAAACTGCCAGCTGTCACTTTACCTCCACTTTCCCCTTCGAGCACCTCTTCGCACTATCCTGAAGGTTTCATGAGAAAGAGGATGCAGACTACCCACGCCGAGACCTGAGCTCCCAGGCTGGTGTAGTAGATTGTAGATAATGTGAGGCGCTCACAGCATGTAGTTTCTGGGTCCACTACCAAACTGCCAGCTGTCACTTTATCTACACTTTCCCCTTCGAGCACCTCTTCACACTATCCTGAAGGTTTCATGAGAAAGAGGATGCAGACTACCCATGCCGAGACCTGAGCTCCCAGGCTGGTCTAGTAGATTGTAGATAATGTGAGGCGCTCACAGCATGTAGTTTCTGGGTCCACTACCAAACTGCCAGCTGTCACTTTACCTCCACTTTCCCCTTCGCGCATGGCTTCACGCTGTCCAGAAGGTGTCCTAGGAAAGTGGTTGCAGAATTCCCACACCGAGCGCCAGGCTCCCAGGCTGGTGTAGTAGATTGTAGATAATGTGAGCCGCTTACAACATGTAGTTTCAGGGTCCACTGCCAAACTGCCAGGAGTCACTTTACCTTCACTTTCCCCTTTGCGCACGCCTTCGCGCTGTCCACAATGTTTTATGGAAAAGAGGTTGCAGAGCCCCATGCTGCCAGTTAATAGCCGCCGATTATCACGAGAAGGCAAGCTAGCAGGGAGCTTAAACACTAAATGCACACTTAAGAGCTCTAAACCCTTCTTCACCAACAAGTGGCTGATGTGGAAGAACCATTGTTAGAAGGCAATGAGGTGATAACATTTCTGTATATCCTGTGGGAAGAGAAAACACAGCTTTTAATGTGAGCGCTGCAAAGAGCACATTTTAGGCCCTAGAACAAAAACAGAGATATGTATATATCGCTGTGTTACAAGGCTGCTGACTGGCAACATAGGGTAGTTGCTGTGGGCCTCCCTAGGCTTGAGGCCTCTTTAATATAAACAATTTGTTGAAAAGCCCTGACTCCACCCTTGAGCGTGGGCACCAGGACTGATTAGTCCCAGTTGATTTTGTGTCCCAGGATCTCCCCATTTGCCCTAATCAGCTGGAATAGTATTATGAGTGGCACCACCAGGTCATAAAGGGCCAGTACCCTGTCACCGACAAACATCATGGTTTTGAATTCCGGCTGCCGGATTTTCAGTCCTTTGTATTAGTTCTCTTATAGCAATTTGATTGTTCACATTTCCAGGGCTAGGTAAAACAGAAGCTAAGACATGGGGCAGCTCTGTTTAGTACCTGCCTTGATTGCCACCTCTTCTGCTAAATAATGATTAACTTGTACTTTTGCCTTGGGCCCGAGACGCAGCCCGTGCACAGTCTTTGTGAACTTCTCCACAAAGTTCCTTTAGATCATGTATGACAGAGGCGATGCGCTTTTAGATTGTACTGTTTGGCTCGGCGACCCTTTGGTCACAGTAGTTTCAAAATGTCTGGTTGTCGCATCTTATTGGAGAATGGCAGTAAAAAAGCCCAAAACCGCTTGTCCTAACAGTGTTCACGAGACTCCATTAAAGACATGCACTACAACATTATATTACAGATCACTATTTATTTCATAGTGTGGTGCTCTTTAGATATTCCATAGCTATCATTTAGATCATAATAGCAAACAAGATGTCCTGGCCCACATTGTTGAATGCCTTCTCTTCATCGACACCAGATAAGCTGCCTCCAATGGTTTTTGCTACAACAGTGATAAAGAACATTTGCTAGGAGGCGCGTTTCAGGCTGTGTCTTGCTGCCGGGAACAGATCCCACTTGATCTGGGCTTATAAGTACTGGCACCAGCAGTTCGATCCTCTTTCTTGTGAACTTTGCTAATATTTTGCTATCCACATTTTTCCGACTCTCCTAAAAAGCGATCAGGTTTTACTCCAAGTGGGAGCATGTCCTGAAGGCTATCCACACCATTAGCATGCACTATTATGGCTGGCCCGGGATTAAACATATCCCTATCTGAGGATATTATGATATGATATGACATGGCATTCATAAAGCGCCTATACACAAGTGTTTCAAGGCGCGACGAGGCAAGGGAACGGGAACAGAGGGAAGACCGAGACAACGATCTTACTAGGCCAGGCGACATTGAAATCACACAAGTGCAGAGGAAGGGGGGGCAGGAAAGTGCGGGGGAAAGGGGTAGAGGGCAGTGAAGTACATGGGATCAACAGTAAAAAATAAATAACCTAAATAAATACAATAAGTAAAAGTGCGGCAGCTGGTGGCAAGTACCAGGGTAAGTGCAGGCATCAAGTGTCAAGGGGACTGTAGGGATACAGAAACAGCCCCCGAGTGCAAGGGTTATGTGGGTGAATAAACACTTCTCTGACATATCATTTCATATCCTCTCCTTAGAGAAGTGTATTGGTTTCATAGAGTAAAGCAAGACAATTCCCACTCACCAACCACCTTAGGTTGGGAACTCTCCTAACCTAGAGACCGTTAACTGGTGCATGACAGCTTTCCCAACCGTCCTGACTCTATCGCTGAAAGGAGAGAGAAATCCCTTTGCTGCAATGTTGCCAGGAGCAGAGAAGAACTTACATTCCCCTCTCCACCCTAAAGTAGGGCCAGAGGCATCACGGGACACACCCCTTTGAATGGGACAATATCTATAGGCATACTCAGTGCCTTTTGAAAAACTGCGGGCTAACAAAACACCCCACAATTTCGAAACCTCCCCCATGACCCTACCCTGCAGAAAATTGGACTGTCTTGTCTTAAACAGCAATTAAATGAAAAGAACCTGTGGGGCTGATCACATGCTATGGCGCATCAGAGCCACTCTACAGTCGCCATCAAACAACACCTACAGGGTGGTCACTGGAGCTCCCAGTACAGGGCATTGAGTGTCAAACACACATTTTTGCCTGGTTCAGGAGCTTGTGCCAAAATACCCACTAACAAAGAAGAAGTCTTAATTAACCTCTTGGATGGCCAGTGCTAGGGAAGCAAACTCACAACAGACAACCACATGAGTCAATGCACTCCATGCACATACTAAACAAAAGCACACTGACACTCAAACATCCATACTAAGTCTTTAAGAGTGAGGGGATCACTGTGACAGAATTCTATCTGTAACAGTGGACACATACTGAGCTTTTATATGTTTAATATATAAGGATGTAGGTAATTCTGACTCTGAATATGAGTTCCAATGCCAAGAAATGAAGAGGTGACACATATTAGGAAATGCCTAGTGTGACAAATTAGAAAAGTTGGTGCTGTGAATCGGTGACATTTTTACCCATAACTTTGGTGTTGCTTTTTTTGTGTATGAACACGGCCCCTTATCTGCTCACGTCTGCTCTTTTCCCTACTCACAGACGCCTGTTGTGGTGTGACTTAGCCTGCACGTGATTTCTGGACTTGGAGAGGACACAGGGGCTGCGGGAGTTGCCAGGGCCACTTTCTTTTCGTGAAAGTTTTTTCAGAAAGCATTTCTTTTGTCAGTTATCAAACCTAGCAGAGGGAAAACATCCCTGTAGATAATGTGTCTTGTAAAGTGTATACACTACTGCTTAATTGTGTGGAAACAAGACTGAGATTGTGTCTTTCATAAAATGGTAATTCGACAAATTACTTTTATCAATATCCGTACTATTTCGGCGGCCTACCTCTATGGGAGAGCCGCCTTCTCCGGGCCCAAAGAAAAAACGTTGGCGCCTTACTTGATAAATTAATCTGCATAACCCAAGTAAACCTCGCTTCCCAAAAACACACTTCCCTCTTCATGTGAACAAAAAACACTTAGCCGACCTTGGAGATGGAACAAAAGATGTAGATGACGTACGCCCTTATCAGCTCCATACCGGGGCTATTGTGTAACACCGCAGGCATGGGCCTAAATAAAGAGCTCATCTATCAATTCCATCTGCTGAAAAGGAAAGCTGCTGGGCTGTTCTTCTCCTCAGTGCTGCAAGACTCTTTCCCTTCCACTCTGGAAGCCCTACCACAGCTCTCCATGGACTAGGGAGTCCTCTTCCACAAGACCCTAGGATCGCGGTTCCATGTGGTAATATCCCCGCAAAAATGTTGGCATGTAAGAATGGCGCTGTTCTTTTGTCACATGGAACCTGCGGCGGACACCCCTGCAAACCCCACATTATTTTGAATGGAGCGGGGGACACCCCTGCAACCCTGCTCCCATTTACCCCATATATTGTCCCCATAAATAATGTCGGCTATGCCATTTCCCAGCGACTATATGTATGGCGACATTATTTATGGGGATAATATTACCTGATACCAGGAACGGTTCGGATCGCTGTGCCTGTCTCACCGCAGTTGAACTAACCTCAGACACGTCTCACAGAGGAACCTCAGACCCGCCTCTCAGAAGATGTTGGGGTATCCACTATTCGCAAGAAAATCAATGGGGCAATCTCCCCCTAGAAACACGGCTTAAATCTTCCTACATCAAATTAATGAAGGCAATTAAATGTTGGTTATGGGATCATCTTCAATGATTGATCTTTGGTCTTTTCTCTCATTTTCTGGTACTTCCATATTTTGGGCTGCATAGCCGTGCCAATATGGTCAACTAGGAATGCACATTGCTGCACCATGGTTGCTTATCATGAAATGCCTTTGTTTCTTCTCCTGAATATGTCTCCTATAGGATGGAATTTTCCATCGTTAAAGTTACTATTATGTCTGCCGTGTACTGGTAGTCTACTTTCATGAACAGCATTTTGGGGTAGCTAGATGCATCCCTGCCCGCTCCTTGAGCCGAGAATAGCTGATTATTTTAAGGCCAGTATAATGTCATGCATTTACCCTGCACAGCACCCCCCCCCCAAGCAGGGAATGTGATGTATGTTGTTCACGACTTTCTTATGCATTCCTTCCTTGTGCCAATGTGTGTCAAGAGGAAAACCAATGGAAGTCGTTGGATGCATAACACCACTATTTCAATAGTACTATGAACCGTACCCACCATGTCATGTATGTCTACGGTATGCCCAATGTAGCATGTATGTAACACACAGAGAACATAGTACAGATGATGGTTTTTATCCAAATGATACTATGTTGTAGTTCTGGAATAGTAAGGCAGTATCCAAGGTAACATATATTTTTGAGGACTTAAAAAGCCCTTTACTTCAGTGAGGCCAAAGGTCATGTGGCATCACTTCCTGTGATGTTATTACTGCCAAAGGTCATGTAATATAACTTCCTGCGATGTTGTCACGCACCTAAGGTCTCTTCCGCTACCGAACGCATTTTGGTGAAATTATGTAACTTTTGAAGTTTGTTTTTATTTGCTTTCATTTTTTGGCCCCTCTGCATCTTTTACGAGCACCTCGAAGTTGTTCTTCTGCAATTTTACATTTTAAGAATCAAATAAAATACAATATAACAAAATAAGGTTTTTAGCTACAAATGTATGTGGGCTTAAGTTCGGTGACAACTTTTGTGCAATAAAATATATCAGTAGATACTAGAAGGAAAGAAGCTCTACCGCTGGGACTTAATGACCTATCCTGATTTAAGACCCTTCCACGTGATCTGGTGTTTTTAAAGAAAAATCTTAATTGAAGGCGTTTGAAAGTTTCGTTCTGAGGGGCACCAAATTAGCCATACGAAAATCATGGCATTTCGTTACAGAAAAGGGAAGGCAACAGTAAGCCATCTCGATAGGATATGTTCATTTGTAATGTTTTTTGTGTGAGACAGAATAGCTTATTTGAGCCGATTCACACATGCCACAACGCCGAGCAGTAACCACCACCGGAAGTACACGTCCAGTGCAGAAGCACGTGAGCAAGGCATCGAGTGTATGCACAATGGGACAAATGCAAGCCTTTCACTTCAGAAAACTGCCTTTGTCTTACAGGGGAGTGTTACTTTGTACATAGCTTGATCACAGTTTCTGCGTAATATGGGCCCCAAATTCTGGGGAGGAAGGATAGCTCAGGGGCAACATGTTTCTCTTGGAAACAAGACAAAGTAGCACAGGGTTGAATCCCGACTCCGCGCATAGCGTTAGACAAGAATAATAATAATGACTGCACAGTCTTGAAAGCTAGCAACCAAATGATGTTCACTTAATCAAAGGCTCATTCTTTGAGGAGGGCTTAATGCTTGTTTCCTATTTAACTGTAATTACAATTGTGTAACTTCTTAGTTTTGGCTATTAGGTGGCTTTAAGGAGCCACAAATAAGCTGAAATCATTGCATTAGAGTACAAGTAGGGAGAATGGCATATGACGTGGGACACAAAGTTGTTTGGTTATTTGCCCAACCATTGACTGCCCAAGGCCGTGCCACCAACTTCTTGCAATATGGCCATTGCCACCAAGTTCAGACCCCACCCTGCAAAAGCACATCCTCCTGGGACCTCTTTGAGCTAGCTTTAACAAGCATTACCACCCAAGGCTGTGCTCAAATTGCTTACCAGCGTTTTTTCAAAGCAATCTTCTGAGAGTTAATGACTTAATTGGAGCTGTAAACACACTGCTGGTGTAATAAAAACGTCACAACCCAGTATGTATTCAGCCTCTTGATTTATAAGTGCTATGCTTGTCTTTCACTGATGTCCTCTTAAAAACAAGTTGTCACTGCTATTATATGCCCAGGTACTCGCACCATTGTGTAGCTAATACCATTGTGATGGCCTGTTAATACCACTATGGCAGTGCCTGTCAAATTCAGTTCCCATGCCTACACAAAAGCCCAAACTGTTGGCATCTCCAATGCTTGTATCAGTAATGGAGCCGAGGACCAGTTGCTAACCAATGAAGTTGTCTGGATTTGCATGGCAGGAGCTCACTCCAACAGTATAGCAAAGGTGGCGGGGCTTATTATATGAAGTTCATGGGCGGGCGGGTTGAGATATCCCCCTTCGTGCATTTGTATTGCTTGTTGAGCAATTCTGAATTTTTCCTGCATATCACACAGCAGAAGGGTTTTTCCAGACTCTGGCTTGAATGACAGGCACTCTACATTTAGCAGTAGTCGAGAAGCGCCTCAGGACATTCCTCTGTTCATTGCACCGCGTTACCCCCACGCACTGTCCTCAAGCTCTACCTGATATCCGTTCACCTTCAGTGGGTTTTAATAGCCCCGAAACCAAAAATAAACAGCTATATTTAAACCAAACAGTGGCACGCCAGAGCACCGCTTCCTGCACTGGATGTCGCGGCGCCGCATTCCGAGGACAATGAGAGTTGGTTTCTACTGAAGTCCCTGGAATGCAGACTGACAAGGTCATAAATCAAGCCTGAACTATAAAGTAAACCTTCTGACATTAAAGAAGCTTCTGGATGAGGGGAGCCACCAGCACCTTATCGTGCTTCTGTTTGCTCTATCTGTTCAGGTCTCTGCATTTGCTTTGCACGCTGTGCCACTTGGTTTATGGGTGGCAAGGCCATACAAAGGCATTGTGGCGCATTCAAATATGCAGTCCCTACTGTTCGCCCTCCTCCCCCACCCTGCAACATATATACAATCTCTCTGTAGCCCACTTTGGCTAAATAACTGAGACCAGACCAGCTCTTCTTATTGTGGCACAACAAGGCCACAGTTTATTCGTACATATTTCATACCAGCATTTAAATATATGAATGGTTCTTTTATAATGTGCCTAATACCTGAGAACGGTTTCTAAGCGCGAGACTCAAACCTGTGTTGCTATGCGTTTCCTTGCTTCCAAGACAAATGCGTTGCCTAACCCAGATGATCGGCAACACCTTTTTTGATTCTTCTTCTTCCTCTCCCGCACCCCCTTTTTCCTTTATGTCTTTATTTGTTTACAGTCAGCTCTCCTTTTCTCCTTACCCTTTATTTTTCCAGCATACTCAGTTTTCACTCCCCGACCCTCCCTGGGCCTCCTGCCCTGGGGGCGAAACACATTGGCTGCTGCGCTGATGTGCTGCAGGGAGCGCCGTTATGCTTTCCTTACCACCAGCCCAGGCTCGAAGCTGACAATGAAGGGGGGTGCACCTCCTTCTTTGACCTTGCCGCCCTACACTGTGCTAGGCTAACAGGGGGCAATTTACTCTTGCTCCTCTTTACCCCCTCCAGAAAGTTCATTGTGGCATTGCTCGATCGCCTGAGTCACTGCCACAGCAATAAGGGGTCTTTGCCGCCCTCCTCACTGTAGAGAGTTGCTTATTATTCACCGCCTCGCCCTCTTAGAGCGTCTTCCAAGTTCAACAAAAAGAGATGCCTACAAATCTCTGACAGGTGAACCCCGTCCTGCTCATAATATCCGGGCACCCCTAGGTTAATAAGGCTGTGCCTGATCATCGAAAAAGCGGTCCCCCGTGAAAATGGTGCCATGGCGTAGCGCTTTCAGCATAGCGGATCAGGACATCCCCTACTAAGGAAAAGATGAAAATCCTAGGAGTGACTTTTGACCACCGCTGAGCATGGCTGCACAGGTCAGTAGCTTGGTATCAGCATCGGCTTACTATATCAGGCTGCTCGCACACATTCGTCCTTTCCTATCCCTGAAAGGCTGCAAAATGATTGCGCGAGTCATAATCTCCGATAAAATGGATTATGGCAGCTCCCTTCTCAGAGGAGCAGGTAAAACTGAAATCGCCAGACTGCAAGTGGTGCAGAATAGCACATTACAACGATCATGGGTCTACGTAAATTTGCTCAGGTGTCAGAAGCGAGAAGAAAACTGCATTGGCTTCCCATTGCGGAGAGGATAGTGTTTAGGCTGCTCACTATTACCTATAAATCCCTTAAAGGATTCTTTCCCACTTATATTACCAAAAGATTAAAATATAAACTGGTGGTTAGCGCCTTGCGCTCGAATGATGAACAAAACCTGCAAATCCCTAGAACATCATTGGAATTAGATAGAAGGGGCACCTTTTGGGCAATTCCCCCAGTAAAATGGAATGATCTGGCTTCCCATCTGAGAAGCTGCCCAACTCTGGAAGCATTTAAGAAAAAACTTAAAACGCACCTTTTCAAATAAGGATGGGTGTGCAGACATGCTCCAATTTTCAGCTTCTGATTCTCTGGTGCCTCTTGGCCACATTGGCTGCACGTAATAAATAATGTAATGTAATGTAATCGCCAGATTCAACTTCTTCCTCGACTTTTCCACTGCTGAGTTTGATTTAGCCCCTTTCCAAGCAAACCTCAGAATCATCTCAGACCAAATCAATTTGCACGCCCCCAGGTTCTTGTTCAATGCCCACAATGTGCAGTGTATTTCGGTCAGAAGTTGTCCTCTGCCCAACCGGGCCAAATCGTTCCCACCTAGATGAATTATTACTATGTCCGGAGGAGCTTTCGCCCCATCCTGCTCTCCAGTTCATCCCGTCTCATGCCTTCCTTACCACACCATTGAATGCCAGTCTTTCTCATGGCCGTCTTTTTTCCCTTCCTCCTGAAGTTTGCCCATTCCGTTGCTCTCACTACGAAGAGTGACACTCATGCTACCTTTCTACTACATGTGGCGTCTTCTATCACAGGGGAGAAAAATATATATATCCATAATTGGTGTGCACTACATCCTTTCGGCCCTGATGTACTTTATGTATGCCCCCGATCTCCAATGCCCGATATCCTTAATCCCCTGAACGCTTGCCCTTGCTACCATGGTGGCTGCCCATATTCTGAGTGAGTGGGTGCGTACTGCTTTTGGTCCCTATCAACTCTCCTCAACACCATGCCTATCACTGCCCAGAACTGAAACACTGTTAATGGCAGCCCGTTTTTGTGGACCAGCAGGTTCCTTGCGTCCATAGGTGTAACGGCCCAAAAAATACTTAGCAAACAGACTGGGCAGCAGCTGCCATTTTGTATGCAGCACAGCTGGACTTTTTACCCTTTTCCTGCCTGATCCATCTTTAACCTTCTCAGTAATATGCCCGCCTCCTACTCTTGCAATTCTAGAACGGTTTCCCTGAGGCTCCATTGGCCATCATCTGCCTTGTTTGCCGCCGCAAGCTCGCTAACACTAAAGGCCCCAAAACCGGAAGAGTTTCATCTCGTATTCACCATCGCATACGAGTGCAATCTTGCTCATCATCCCTGTCAGATCCTGGAATGTAATGGGGTGCCGCTGATCTGGCCGCCTGCCTTCCAGCCTCCCACAGCCTTTCATGGCTGCCCTTATAGCCTCACTTTTTGTGGGCGTCCTGGATTCCATTGGTCCTTCTGAGGAATGTCACTGCTGCTAAGGTTTTTGCCGCCCATGCCCTTCTCTTCTTTTTCTTGCAGGACTCTTTTATGCATTTTTCAACATCCTGCTGTTCCACTGGGTTATTGCCAGGAAGTTATCAAAATAACTCTTGAAACGCTGCAACGTACCTGGGGCAAATCCATTCTGCACGAGTGTCCCTAGAGCGTCTTTGCTATCCCCCAGAGCCACTCTGGCCTCACTGACATCTCCTCTTCTGCCCCCGGCGCGAGCTGTCCGATTCTCTGCCACTGTAAAACAAGGAGGCAGCTATCACTCTTGAGTGATCTGCACCATTACTGGTTGATGTTGGTGCTACATTTTACTCATCCCAAGAAGAGAACAAAAAAGAAAAAACTTATTGGGAGCCAATTGAGCCTTTTAACTGCCACCCGTATCATACCTTTCACCATTAATGGCAGCACAGTGCTAGGATTCCCTGGTGCCTCTGATTCGATCCCTTTGACTGGACGGATCGTGTAGACAGATCTCCATCGAGCAGTAGAAGTGCGTCATATGTTGTTATATGTTTGTTTTAAGGGGCTGTCTAGAATGGTTTCATTTTCGTTTTGGCTCATATGTCACAATTCACTATCTGTTTCAGTTTTATAAAGGGACATCTTACAGTTGACAGTTACTATAGGGGGAAGGATTCCCGTGGGCATTTCTCTTTTACCGTTTCATGAGAGGATTGACGCACATTTGATAACTATGGAGTCCACTCTGTCCGCATAAGATTGGGGCTGTTGTAAGGTGTTCGGGGAGAATTTTGGTCTGTTCCCAAATCTGGCAGGGCTCAGCCCTGTTAAAATTCTTACACACGTGATTGTTGGTGAGTGTTCAACCCTTCCCCCAGTGTGCATCCGTGTAATGGACTGTCTCGGGAGGATCGCTCAGCGGCAACGTGCTCGCCTGGGAAGCAAGACAACATGGAGCAACAAAGGTTCGATTCCCGGGTCCGCGCTTAGAAACCTCTGGGTATTAAGCGCATTATAAATAACCTATCATATCATATCATTGTGTATGTGTTTGTGTGGAACACTGCAGCTGCTATAGGTGGTAGTGTTGGGTTATCCCAAGAGCCACTAGGTGGTGGGTCTGACACATGGGCCAGAAATGTGAAGAGACCCCTGGCGGCTGTTTTGAGGGGTGTTCAGCTCCTATATTTAAACTTTAAACTGCCTGTACATCACTTTTAAGGGAGTGCTCCTTGTGAAAACAATCAATACTGTGTATTTGACTATTGGAGAAGGAATGTTTTCCTTGTTTACCACCTACGATTCAGAGACTTCAGACCATGGGTGCTAGAGGCGTTTGTCAGACATTAATTGACTACGGGTAGGTTTTTGTGTACAGTCATTACTACTGTAACTCGGTATGCACTGAAGTTGTCTCTCTTAGAGGACATTTTAGTATCTATAAGGTCCTAGCAGGCTATTAATGCCCTGTTTGCAATATCTACTGTTTTAATATGTTTCATGTGATGCTACCAGTATATTTATTGATTTAATATGTATTATAAAGAAGATTTATCCATCAGAGAATTGCTGTTGGTGAAGTACTTATGTGAGTGGCCATTAACCTGTTTTCCCCGCAGGACATTTGTAGGTGTTTGGCTATCAGTGCCTCATGTTTATGAGTGGTATTGATGTTATAAGCAGCAACACTGTGAGTGGTTGTTCATGCTAGACTCCCTGGGTTATAGATCATACGCATGTGCGTGGTAAGGTGTATGTGCTCATCTTCTGATCAACACAGGTCAATATTAGTCTCTCGCTCAGGCATCATACTTACCGGTTCTTTCACCCTGCCCTTCTCTAGCATAGAGCAGCACACCTTACACTACGGGAGGTGCTGCTGAGATCTGGGGAAGTACGAAGCCTACAGGGATCTCCTGTTTAAAAAAAAAGAAAAAATCCAGAGTCTGGATTCTATATTGGCGACTCCATCCTAAGGGAGCAACATGGTGCACAACTATGTGCTACATTGGGTACACGCTGAAGGGCTCAGTCCTGAAAGTTGTTTCTTAGAAGGTGAGGTCCCCTTGCATATCACTACTGATGAAATACTGGCCATGACTGGTTCTTTGGAACTCGTCACTGGGAACGTGAAAGTGTGGGTCTCATTCCTGGTAAAGACACCAAATATATGCTTTGTTATGGTTGTTATTCTCTTACATGAAAAACATTACCAACAGAGATCCACGGTGGGGAGCCACGGATAGTTTGCCCAGTCTGGTCATTAGATGCTTGGCTCGGGATACCTCCGCACCGTAACTCTGTGTCAACCAAAGATGCCATAGTCATTGCTGCTGCTGTGGCTGAGGCTGTTGGAGGGGCCATGGAGCGGCAGCCTGCGCCATTATTCATGCCAGAACAAGGAACCTACACTCGACTACAACCATTTTAAGGGGATTGGCCAGCACCAAAAGGAGAAGAGGCTCATGAGGTATGGGCGGATCTCATCACCCTAATGCTACAGAACTGGAAATTGTCAGATCATGAGAAAAGAAGACGAGTAGTAGAGGCTCCAAGGGGGGCCCGTGCGGCAGACGTCACAGTCACTTCGTGCCTTGTACCCTGACCCTACATCTCAGCAAGTGATGGGAGCTTTGGAAGGAGTTTTTGGAACTACTGAGCCAGGAGAGGACCTAATGATGAGGTTCCACGCCACCACCCTGAAGTCAGGAGAGAAGCTGCCTGACTACTTGGTAAGGATTGAACATATTTTACGCTTCGCCCACCAACGAAAAGGGATGGAGACTTCGAGATTGATCCATTTGCCGATTGAAGCAACTACTCAGAGGCACTAAGGAGGAAGCAATACCGCTACTGCAGCTGAGACTGCGTCAGAAGCTGGATAAACCCCATCCTATGATGAACTGCTATGGTCCATTAGGGCTCTAGAAGAGGAAACTGGTGATATCATTGTGAAGAGTCATTGAGTACAAGGTCGGCCCCTACTCCCAACCCTACCACCTCCCAGCAGAGGCAGATAGAAGAGCTACAGCAGTTGGTCAGGAAACATCAAATCCAGCTGGTAGCCTGGGAGAACCCCTTGCCTAACCAGGATAGGGGGAGAGGCGCCTACCCACCACACCGGGAATGGGAGAAACAGGTTTACCAACGGGCACAAGAGACCAGAGAATTTCCCTCACAGTCTTCTACCCCTTTACCCCATTTTGCACCGGTAGCTGCCTGTTTTGCTGCCCTTATACCACACCTGCAAGGGCATTGTTGGGAAATTCTCAGGAGGCTCTAGAGGAGGAGCAGCTAGAACCTCGTCAGCAGGAGTGATCTCCGCTAAAATGAACACAGACAACTCAACAAGAACATTGGACATCACACTAAGGCTTGGATAGGTCCAACGGTTTACCATCTCCATCAGGTTCATGAGCTCTGTAATACCAAGGTTGAGTTGCTATCGAATTGTTCCATGCTAAGAACTCAAGCACATACCCACCAGGGCATTCCAGCTGGCCTCATTGGGCCCACCATGACTGTCCCAGTCGATCTTGAAGTGCGAAGAACCACAGCA
The DNA here is from genome assembly GCF_040938575.1 of Ambystoma mexicanum. Lineage (NCBI taxonomy): Eukaryota > Metazoa > Chordata > Amphibia > Caudata > Ambystomatidae > Ambystoma > Ambystoma mexicanum. Next base: position 628,014,518 of record NC_090935.1, read on the forward strand.
TTATTAGACACGGCTTCCAGGCCACTGCAGTGTACAAACCTTACTATCTCCAGCATAAGTCACATCTACCGCTTGAACCTCCAGAGGGGATGAATCTGATGGGAGTTGGAGATGCTGCTTGAAGATATCTTGGATACATCTGTGTTCAAATCCATCTAACACAAGAAGTGGTTGGAGTGAACACCACATTGAACAACTTGGCATTGGTGTGCACCACAAAGAACCACAATCCTGAGGTGCTGCTGGTCATGAGCACCAACTCATTAGCTGGTATGTTAGCCAAACTGTGTTCAGAGATGGCCGGCCCACAGTTTGCCTTAACTCTGGACATGCACCCTGCCTACCACCAGACCTACCTCAAGAGGGGCATGGAGAAGCATGATCAACCTTAAGGTCCCCTGGGAGACGTGACCACCACCAATCATGGTCAAGCTGAAATACCACCTCGCAAAATTGTGATGGTGCCTGGCTATGTAATCTTCAGAGGACATGACAGTCAAAGAAGGTTGGTGATGGAGGCTCCTGAGGGAGAAGGAATGTGTTGAAGTCTGTTGGTGCAGCGCACTCGAGTAACTGACAATGGCCAGGAGCTGAAGAACATCGGTGTCCCTATCACCAACATTTCCAACAAAACTTTACATATCCCAGGGGGCCTGAAGTTCTTTCTCACTGACTCAGTGGCCCAGGGGAATGCAGCACAGCGTGTCTATCCTCCCATCAATGTTTAGAAGATCAATTTTGGGGATTCGCCTTTGTCAGAACGAGAAAAAATCATCTATGAAACTGGTTATTTCTGCACGCCAACGTATTTTCCACTAGTGATCGGGATCTGGGTGAAGCTCAGTGAGTGGAGCACCAAATCCCGCTGAATAATGATACTCCATTCAGAGAGATGACACAAAGATTGGCTACTGCCGATGTGGAGGATATCTGGCAACATCTTGAGGAACTGTTAAATGCTGGAATAATTCAAGAGTGCAGAAGTCCTTATGCTTCGCTTATAGTGGTAACTTGGAAAAAGAATCATCGACTACAGGCATCTGAACAGCAGAATTGTCCCTGACCGATATACTACATGTTTTGTTGAAATTTCCCTTTAGATGTGATACATTTTGTTCAATATGCCCCTGAAGAAGAGATGAACTTCTCGAAACGCGTTGGGCCAACTCGGAATTATTGAAAATTAAAGAAACTGGAAATACCTACAATTTATGTGTGGAGGTTCTTCATTGAATACTAAAATAATGTTTTTTGTGCTTTAAAGTAAATACTAAGTATTGCAAAGTATGTACACACATATTAGGTGTATCTAGGTTATATTAATAATTGGGCTCTATTTGAGCTAGTGAAAGTATGCAGGGGACGGGAGTTCCTCTATTAGGAACTTACTCTGTTTTCGATATACTATGCCCAGAGTATCAAAAAAGAAATTATATCGTGCCTCCTATTGCAATAAATATATGTATATTGGCCTACGCCAAGCTGCTCGAAACTCGCTTGCGAAAGAATCCGTGTTGCAAGGTCCTGACCTTAAAATCAATGTAAGCCGCCATTTTAGGCCAATCCGCCATTTTAGGATTCGCTTTGTAAAAATCACCCTGTGAGTTAAAATGGTGGACGATGTCAGGCAAAATACAACATGGCCGTCTTGACCTCTGTACATAGCTAATATGTAACTTGCCTGCAGGCCACTTGTTGAGGTTGTGAACTGAGACCTTGTCCTTCGTTGACTTGTGTGTAAGGGATTACTCGTGTAATGAAACTAATCCACGAGTATACTATAAAAACAATGTATTCAAATACTGAACATAGAACACTTGTTTAACCACATTGTATTAGTGTTTAAGAAGACTAACATGGAAAATCCCAGATTACACAGTTGCTGTATAGGCTTGTTGATACATGTATTAAAAGCAAACCAGTTATATGCGGTTGTTCGAGACTTGGCATGAACCCTAGATCGGTGATGTATTAAGTGAAATATTAACCCGAAGTGGGGCTGGACATCGTGCCCACAAAGTGTTTAAAAAGCCAATGCATTCTAATGTACAGCGTCTCTCACTGAACACACTGAACCACGCTGGAGTTCGTTGTGTTGTACTGAGGGCCGATAGCTATCTAATTTTGCTCTGTTTTTGTAACTGGATTCAGTATAAAATAAAATACTTTGTATGTTCCTTTGTAACCCGTGTTCGGTGTATTTCCTTTTGGGGTACTCAGCCTCGATATTTTGATTTTGTTTTCACAGTTGGTGCCCGAATAGGGACCCTCAAGATTGATGCCGGATTGTTGAAGGTTGACACACGCTATCGGACTGGGATCGGACGGTGTGACAAAAAGGGACCCCACTGAACGAGACGCGACACCTCAGCAGCGCTGCACGACCCGATCCCTGGACGATTAGCTTGTGGTCTGAGACGGCATCTTGACGAGGGTCCACTTATCGAGGCGGACAGATTTGCCGAAATCACCATACACGAGGTAAGATTAGTTAGGTAAGATTCTTTGAACTCCGATCGGACCTCCTAAGGTTTGTTCATTTGAGTTGTGACCTGACTCTTAATTCAACCCTGAAAATGTGAATTTGGCGCTTTGTATCTGCAGACCCAATTATTGACCAGGTAACACCAATAATTTGATATGCCTGGGAAATTGTCTACCTGCTTCAGGGCGTTGTTCCGCAGCGACAGACAATCTTTGGAATTTAGCCATCCGGCACTACAGGAGGGGTCGCCGGCATGTACTATGTACTGTAAGCATGGCATTGGAAGTATAGTATTTAATGACATTTGGCACAGACAAACCAGACATGCCTCCGAACTTCAGTGGCCAATCAATGGTAGTTTTGAAATCCCTCGTATTGAGTATTTAGAGTCAATTCTATTAAAGAAAAAGGCTAGAGCTGCAGCATTTGATGTTTTGCAGAATTGGAAAAAAGAAGCGTTGCAACGACTTAAAAGTAGAGAAAAGCATGCGCGCCATCATAAAACGAATGCCAAAAAAGCATTATTATATGACCAAGATAAACATTCTGAATCGACTAGGACTATGGATAGGGCTTTCTCACTTGGAATTCAAAAAATATATCCTTCCAAAGACCTGCATGCTTCCGATGAATTTATAGATACATTACTAAATGAACGAAGGCCTGGTGCCTCTGCGCCACCTCCATATGTTCCTCTTCCTGCTGCTTTGCCTCTTCCTGCTCTACCTGCTGTTGTTCCCGTTGTTCCTGCTCTTCCTAATGTTCCCCTACCTCCAGCTCCTCCACCTCTTCTTATCGCACCAGTTACAGTACCTCCATTGAATTTGCCTGCTCCCTCTCTTCCAAGTGGTCCTGAGCCGCTTGTAATCGATTGAGGTGCAGGGTCAAAGGTTGTCACTCGCAATACTGTACTACCGGAGAAGAAACGTGAGTTAATTTCATGGGCTAAGTATTGTATGGAGAAGGATGATCAAGCTAATGTTTTTGACACACTTTGTAATATGGATCATTTTCCTGAGAAAAATGTTTTTATTGAAGGTTTAGGGATTCAGTTATGTGTAATGTGGGGAAAATTAAATAATACGGATCTCCCGCAAGGGTTAAGGGATCTAAATACTTTAGTGTTTTCTAGAGACACTGTGGAGAAAATGAATGAGCATGTCGAGAGGTTATTTGGGTATAGAAAGGAGTTAGAAAAGTTGCAGAATGAGGATGACGAGGAGGAAAGTATGTATGTACAGAAACGGTTCCTTCCTTGTCGTAAATCGATATCTGAGGAAGCACGAATTTGTACGAAGGACGCGCTTAGATGGATTTCGGATATGTCGATAACTCCAGTTGAGGTATATGACACATATAGTCAGTATACACCAGAAATGCAGAGGAAAGTGATACAGGTAATGATAGAGTACCTACAGGATGATTGTGTAAAAAGAAAGATTAGCTGTCCCACATAGTTATTGAGTATTTACAAGAGAGCTTTTTCACTTGACACTTCTTCGACTGCTTTAGTGTTTGACTTAGCTTTGTTGCTTAGTAAGCGTTCGGAGTCACCTACTTCTCAGTTGCCTATGAGAGAGGTTCCTCCGACATTTGTCCCGAAGGTTGAGATTGCGGCCGATGCTGCACGGGGTATAGTCGCCGTGGACATTCCTGCTCATTATGTATCGCAGTTCGTTCACGTCCCGTTCTCAAGACAGGAAGTGAATACTATTAGGCAATCTATTCCTGATATTAGGAAAAATCCGACAGGATTCTATAAAGAAATAGAGTCCGTCTTGCAATCCTCAGTATTCACCTTAGGCAATATCGATGTTATTCCCTGTACTCCTGCCCGTAGATTTGTGGAAGCAAGTTAGAACTATAGACGACGCGCCAGGGTTGGGAGATACATGGGTAAATATAACTAGACTCGATGGAGAAAGGCCAGCTGGTGAAAGACCGCCTCAGGTGATATTAACTTTGCCTGATAGAATCATTGCTAAATTGAAAACCATAATTCCAGAGAAAAGAATTATATGGGACAAACTTACGGCCTGTGTCCAAGGAAAGTATGAGGGTGCTACCGAGTTCTTTAATCGGTTCGAACAGGTATTCTCGGATTTCAGTGGACAAGACCTAGGCACAGAGTCTGGGAAAAGGTTGTTTGTGGACAAATTTGTGCGTGGATTGCTGCCTGACATCCAGTCACAGATTATGTCTTCTGAGAGCGCTTGGCAGGCGAAGTCCCAATCAGAAGTGCTGCATATGGCTCAGTACTACGAGAACCGTGTCAATAATGAAAAAGATAGGGTTGAAAAATGAAAAGGCGATTTGAAAACTAAAGTGCTATTGCAGCAAATTGTTAGAGGGCCCAGAGGGGGTAGTTCTCAGATTAGAGGTCAGTATGTCCTGCAAGGGAATGTGCCTTTGGGTCCTGTGAACATTAACCAGTGTGCTTATTGTCGTCAAGAGGGTCATTGGCGAGCACAATGCCCCGTCCTTCAACAAAGGTCAAATAATACATTCGGAAATATGGGTAGACAATCCAGAGATCGCCCGGGTGTAGGGGGCCCTGGTAAAGGTCAGTTTACACAGAATCCTCAGCAACCTTTCTCGCAGGATGATCAGATTTCGAGTGTGGACACCAGGAACATATTTGATCATCCTTCCGCTGCATATTTATCTGAAGAGCTTCCTTTTGATGACATTCTGGGGCCGATTCATGGAACAAACGTGCGCCGAAAATCCATGCGCAAGCAGGCGCAAGGGAGCGCAAGCATGAGAAACGCAGCGCATGCGTGCGATTCAAGGAAGACGCTGCACGTGTTTCCCGCTGTCCGTGCGCCCAATCCAGCCATGGCGCACGCAGGCATACATGGCGTGCGCTACGCGCACAGCAAAAGCGCACATAGCGCGGCGCACACTACCAAAGTGGGCGGAACAGTGGGCGTAACACGCGGAATGGGGAACAACGCGTGATAAAGAAGGCGTAACTGGGCAAGTACTGCAGGGAACTACACGGAACGCCCACACGCACGCGAACAACCCGTATTCATGGATCCGAATACGGGAAACCCGCGCACGGAAAAAGACGCGCACAGGCGTCAACGCGTCCGCCACACGAAGGCAGGTGGAAGCGTCCCCGCGCACAGCATAAAAGTGCGTTCAAACAACAAACGCGTATATACAGCTACGATGAATGCCCCATTTGTCGCAGCACTGATCGTGGGACACCGCAGGAGGAGGAGAATAGCCAGGGCACGCATTTTCGCACCACGGACAAGCCTTTTTGGGATGCCTGATGACCAGGTCTATGGCAGGTATAGGTTTCCACCCCATATCATCCTAGACCTGGTCAGGGAGTGGGAAGATGACCTTACATCCCCCACCCTTTGCTCCCAAGCATTGAGCCCCTTGGAGAAGCTGCTCAATGTCCTGCATTTTTTGGCCACTGGGTCATTTCAGCGGACCACTGCCATAGTGGGGGGGTCTCACAGGCCACGCAGTCACGCTGCCTACACCAGGTACTGGCAATCATGACAACGCGCCCCTCAGTCCGCAGGCACATATACATGCCCAGAACACCCGCAGAAAGGCAGGCCGTTGTCATGGATTTTTTCAGGGTGGCACACTTCCCCAAAGTGCTTGGTGCCATAGATTGCACCCATGTGGCCCTACGTCCACCTAGGGCCACTGAGCACATCTACCGAAACCGCAAGCACTGGCATTCCATCAATGTACAGGTGGTATGCGATGCAAAGGGAATCATCACCTCTGCCTATGCAAACTACCCTGGCTCCACCCATGACAGTTTCATATACAGAATGTCCGCTCTGCGCCGGGCCCTGGAAGCTGGGCAGCATAGCGACACATGGCTCCTAGGTCAGTACAAATGCCCTTGCACATGCATGCAAGTCACACACAGACAAATATCCAAACCCTAATAATCTCAACTATTATCACCTCCCCAGGGGACAGTGCCTACCCTCTGAGCAACCACATGATGACGCCAATCCGGAACCCCACCACACCACCCCAGGTAAGATACAACGCCACCCATATTGCAACCAGGGCCATAGTGGAGCGCACATTCGGAGTGCTCAAGTCACGTTTCCGCTCCCTTGACCGCTCTGGTGGGCAACTACTCTATGCACCACCAGTAGTGTGCAGGATCATTGTGGCAGCATGTGTCCTGCACAATGTTGCAACACGGCAGGGCGTCCCGGTGGACATGGTGGTGCCCCCACACTCCCAACCACAGGCACAGGCGCTGCCCATGGGAGGGGACAGGGCACGTGGCGAGGAAGCCCGGACGCAGCTTGTGGCCACATTTTTCACCTAAACTCCCACCCCTGCGGAGTCACACAGGCCTGGCACATACCAGGTGACAATCGATGATGACAAAGAGACAGTCAACTGTCACAACCCTACCACCCTGAGATAGTTGCCATGGAAGTGCCACATCGTCTGCATCCCTAGCTACTTAAACACAAGCTATCCTGTGTGACCAAAAGGCACACATATGACATATGACATGATATGGCCTATACACAAGTATTTCAAGGTGCGATGAGGCAGGGAGGGGGGAACAAGGGAAGACAGACAACGGTACTACTAGGCCAGGTGTCATTGAGATTGTGCAAGTGCAGGGGTAGGGGGAAGGGAAAAGTGCAAGGGGAAGGGGGGGTGCAGTACAGGGGAAGTAGCCCAAAAAATATATACATAGGTCGGCTGGTGGCAACTGCAAAGGTAAGTGCAGACAAGTGCTGGGAAGGGTGGGTTGTAGGGATAGAGAGACAGTACTGCAGTGCAGGGGTTGCCAGGGAGGCAGTGCAAGAGGAGAGTGGCTGGGCCAGGGACCGAGGTCGGTGAGAGTGGCCCAGTTTCAGCTCCAGTGCAGTTCCAGTGAAGAATTCTGCAAGGGAGAGGCAGAGAGAAAGCAGAAGCAAAGAGGAAGGTCTTGAGGTGCTTCCAGAACTGGAGATTGTTCCCCTCAAGTTCAAGTGAGGCAGGAAGGCTGTTCCAGAGGGAGGGCCCTGCCGCGGAGAGAGATCTACCACCAGCTAGTTGCTCTGAGAAGCGGATGACCCTGACATGCAAGGTGTGCATCACACACACCTGCAAAACAGGCCATGGCCATCACTGTCATGTCACTCAAACCCTCCCAAACCACAACATGACATGGCAAGCAATACCCATACACCAACACAGTAACGATAAGGTACACATTGCCATGTCCTAAATGTACAGTGGCATCAGACAATGATGCCTGACCCGGAATCAGATGAAATGACTGACCAACAAAATCTCCCACCCAAAATAAGTCATTTCCAAATGCATTACAAGAGTCGTAGACGTAACATAACAATGAATGCCTGTCTACATGCACATTGTGCATTGCAAAATCAACACTGCAGCTCATGTGTGCAGTGTCCTACTCCTGTAACACACTGCTCAGCGCACAGCACAGTGAACAGCCATTGTGTGTGATGCACACCCTGAGCATCACATCTAAGTGACAGACCACATCAAACAGCAAATTAGGCATGTACAGGATCCATAATCGGTCACAGAACATGTGCTGCAGGGACACAGTGGGCACCAGAAGGCAAACAGTGCACACGTGGATATGCAAGGGTGGGAGTACATGTAGTGCATCAGAGTGCAAGTGTGTGGTTCTGCAAGGACATGCACTCCACATATGCATGTGCACTCAAGTGACCATTAGTGTTCTCTACACATCACATGTGAACATTCACCATGTGTACACCCCAGCATGTCAAACCACAACTATGCCCTCGCACCTGAAAGGTAAACACAACACATGAACAGGCATTGATCAGCAGAACACAACATGTACATAGGATACCACCATTACAATGTCAGAGTTCCCATCACACTGCAGGGCAAGGCAACTATCAACAACAACCCCCCCCTCCCTCACAAATGACCATTACCCACTGAACAACTGCACCTGGGTCATGAAGCCTTCAAACCTCAATTCCACCTGGCCACAGGATCACCTTTACCCTTCGTCACCATCTCCCACCTTGTGTGTAAAAAGGTGCCTGCACCCTCATAATCAATGTCCAAAATCACAAAATCCAAGCCAGAAAACAAACCAGAACACCCTGCAGTAGATGACTTGACGTAGCAGTACCTCACAAAGGCCAAGTACTACCACAATGATGCAACAACCAAGGTAGCACAGCAAAACAATGTCACGACAGGATGTGAAACATGTGTGGTACATGACATAGGATGATGCACCATGAACGGATGTGTACTGTCACAGGTCCCCTGTACAGGCGCGGGAGTGTCACGAAACAACCACCCCCACCATGTCCCGGGTGCCTGCAAGGTCAAACTCACACAGGCCCCTGAGACCCTGGTGGGGAAGGAGGTTCAGGGATATGCAGTCGGGACAGGTGTTGACACACTGGATGACTGCAATGAGTGGCAGGAGAGGGGAGGAGGAATGACACATGAAACTAGGGAATGCACGAAAATGTACTACCTGCATGAACACATACACAATCCAAACAAACCTGGACATCATTGTCATGGCCTTCTGTAGTCCAGGCTCAGGAGTGGTACGAACCAACCACCCCCTCTAGGGTTTTGGCGCCTGCAAGTTTGGGGCTTACACAGGCATCCGTAACTCCAGCGGGGAAAGAGGGTCAGGGAACGTTGCTTGGATAGGTACGGGAAGCAGGAACACCGGGTAGAGAGTACAGGGTTCAAAATTGCATAGGATCACGGGTGATTAGGGAGAAAAAACATACCAAATTGAACCACACATACATCCATGCATTAGTACACTCCCCAGCAAGCCTATGCAGAGCAGTTCGAAAGAAAAACAACAAGATACTTAGCTCTGGTTTTGAGTGCTGGCCTCCTGCCTGCGCACTCTCAGGTCCGGTTACAGGAGCACTGCAATGCTGCAAAGAGAGCCACAGTCAACAACCTGTACATGCCAATTACACAAAAACACAACACCAAACATGCCCCATAGCAACAAACTACTCTACAAACAGACAATCTGGTGTAGATGCTTCGTACCCATATATAACATCACCCCTGTGACGGGTCATACACAGTCAATGCAGTAAGTCAGCCGCTGGTGGGTGCGTGGCAAATGGAACACCAATGTGTCACAATTCACACAACATGCAATGTTCCCTGGGTAAGCAGACAGACACATATAGCAAGCCATGACTTCAGAGCAAGTTGCGTACCACCATGACCGAAACAAAGTTGGCAGTGCATTTATCATAAAGTACATGGAAAAGACATGCACTGCACCCGAGTATGTCCCTTGCTGTATGTCCCTGTGAGCTGCCCCTTTCCATGTCTCGGAAGGCTACATGGTTTGATCAAGTGCCTCAATGGACCTTGGTGTACCGGTGGGTATGTGCCACTGCCCCTGCATGTGTCCCAGGCAACCCTACTATCAACAGCCATCAGTCCACCAACACATCTGAGCTGCATTGTGTGCTTCAACACCAATATTCGTCTAAACTCACCCTCAGTGCTGTGACTAAGCCTGCATGTGCAACTTGCCTGGTGCAAGCTTTGCTGTGTTGTGCCCCCCCCTGTGCTGCTCACCTTGCCTGGAGTTCCTTGGAACATGTCAGCAGTTCTAGGATGTGGGTCTGCAATCCCTGTGCCTCTGCTTGTGCACACATGTGCATGTGGGCACCAACAAACGGGTCCAGAATTCCGTCGTCCAATGGCCCATGTTTGCTGGCAAAGGTGCTCTGGAGGCTCATCCCCCTGCAGAAAGGGCATGAAACACATGATTAATGCTTCAAAGTCATCTATGTGTGTCTCATCAGGCATCTCATTACTTGACCATGTCAGAGAGTCACATCACAAATCACACCATCAGTCCGTCTTTCACATCCAAAGTGTGGAACACTATCTACAGCATGAATTGCAACAAGCACGTGTACAGGAAAGATATGAAACATACTACACAATGCATAGCAATCAATGTACACATTAATCATGACACACCCCATCTAGCAAAAGCTGAACAGTGGACAATAACACTAAAATCATCCCCACTAGGGGTGTCAACACAAGTCACACAGCACCAGACATGCCACAGATATGACAGTCCAAAGCCCTTGTGTAATATTCTGTAACACCGAACCATCCTTGCGAGCCCATGGATAAGGGAGGCAGGAGTGGCATATGTGAGTCAAGGACCCCAAGCAGCAAACACATACACAAGACAAGCCTGAAGGGCCCAGCTGGAACAGACAGTGGATGCCTTCAAAAGCCACAAAGCACCGCACCGTCACATGAAAGCACAATAGACTAGAAATTTTAAACTAAATCAACTATTAACTAATTACACTAACAATGGAAAACCTACATTACCTAATTAAACTGACTATCAAACAGAAACTTAACCAACTAAACTAAAAGAAAAATCAAAAATGGCCACATACGACCCGGGGGGGAGGGGAGGCACCCAGGAGGGGGGAGGTACAGGGTGCTGCTCAACATCCACATGCGATGATGCTGAGCCAAAAAAAAAACCTCCATGGGCTCAACGCCTGCACAGCCCGACCTATGTGGGAGATAGATGGTCGTCCGAGTCTGGCTCATCCTGGAAAGGAGGACGTGGCACAGTAGCCTGGCCACGCCTAGCCGCAGCTTGCCCCTCGTCGACAGCAAGTCTGCCGGACGGGTGAGCCTGGTTCTGTGTGGCGATGTGACATAGGTCTGCATGCAGAACCTCACGTGATACACGTGCTTCCTCTTGCAAGGTAGCACGTGTAACATGGAGTTCCTCCTGCAAGGCCTGGCTGGACAACCACTGCACCTCCCGGCAAGCCTGTAGCTCAGCCGAGATGGTACGCTCAAGCTGTGCAAACCTCTCCTCTGCCTGCTGCCTCTGGGAATCATAAGGACACCCAGAGTGGATCTGAGGGAAGCAAACTCCTCCCTCAGGGCATCCATGTGCGCCTCTGCGTGAGCAGCAATTGCTTGACGCAGAGACAACATTTCAGCCTGGCGTGCCCTGTCTGAGGCCGCCATGCCCAGCCTGAGCGAGCGGGCCGTGGACCGTGCCGCCTGCTGCTGGAGAAGCACCTGCCTAGCAGGGGGGAGCACAGATCGGGCCACACGCTCCATGCTCTCAGCGATGTTCTCCATTGCTGCCCCCTGCCGTTCTGAATTGGCAGTCATGTCTTGCTCCCACTCAGTATACAGCGGTTGCGCGCGGCGACCGCGTTGCCGGGCTTGACCCCTGCGGGACCCAAGGACCGGGGGTCCTCGCTGTGTTGGCACCGCCCGCGGCTGCACGACTTCATGCCCCCGTCGACGTGATGTCCCAGGCACATCAGTGACTGGTGTGGAGGGTGACCCTGCGTCCCGATCCACCACGGGCGGGGGAACCAAGACTGTCTGATCCCTCAGTGCAGGGGTCGCAGACAGAGGAGTGTCCACATCAGAATCACTCACCCCTGACACATGGACTTGATGCTCATCCAACTCAACATGGACGTCAGAGTCGTCATCAAGGCTGGACTCATAGGCAGCCAGAGACAAGATGGACTGCAGCACTTGAGGGTTTTCGTGGCCTACCACCCCACGACCCCCACTAGTGCCGGGTTGATGTGGTGTTACCAACCCTGTGTCTGGCATGACAACACCATCCACCGCCTCCATTGCGTCATCACCTGAAAAATAGAGAGAAAAAAGGTCACTACACATGTCAGAAGCACACGACACACACACACACACCGAGAGCAAACGCATCCGGCAGACATGTGACACACAACATATAACCTGGCATGCATGCTGGGTCAACTTTGAATAGCTTTTGTGATCAGACCTGTTGAAAGGTGGCAGTTTCCATGAAAGTGGGTCTATGCAGTGCAGAAAATGTGTACGCCACTCACTACCTACATGTACAAGCACTACATGGTGTGTGCCACGAAATGTGAAGGCAGTGCAATGTCAAATTCAGACATCACGTGCATTGTGCATTCAATGTGTACCATATCTAGAAGCCAAGCACCCCTCCACCCCAGTACCAAACCAGGGATGCCTAGGATGGTATCAAAAGGCTGACCATACACCTGTGTATTGACAGGCAGTGTTGACTGGCATCAAGAGCTTAATGTGATTCAAATGACAACACTGCAAATGATGCTGGGACAGTAGGCAGGACACATGATGAAAACTCCGGAGGCCGCCCACGTGTGAAGAAGACACAACAAGAGTTGGACAGAGTCATTGGCCATTGAACAGGCTGAGGCCTGTGAGCCACACAGATTGTCAGAGCCTAAACATGTGTGCAACGCAGGACTGAGCCACAGTTGACATGGGAAGGCTGATGAGATGGCAGGCAATGTATGTAACCAAGGACTTATATTACAGTGATCATCCAGTCAAGGACACATAGGGGCATGCGTGCAATGCACATGGAGCATGAATGGGCACTCATGTCCCTGCGGGACATCTGACCCATGCACAGTACAAGTGAGATACCCTGCATCGAGTACTAAGGCTGTACCACACAGCATATGTCTGGCAGATTCTACGCTGGAAGTTAGCATCTACACAGGACACATGAACAAGAAACTACACATTGGCAAGATTGAAGCAGACCAGTGCAAAGGTGGAACTGGGGTGCAGAGTGGCGGAGGAGGGGCAAGGGAGCATGCCTACATGGAGTCCCGCATGCAGGCAGAGGAGACATGCATGACGGAAGCATTGCATTACTTACACATCAGAACCATGTACACGTCACATGTAGCAGCAATCATGCACAACACATCCCACAAGTGAAACACACACGTCCTCAACAAACACGCATCAACACTCACTGGACTGCGCATCAAAGTCCAGCATCTCTCCCACTCCTTCGACCAATTCAGGTGGTATGAACTCCGCAACGAGAGCCTCATGCGGAGTGAGCTCTTCCTCCTCTGATGCAGGCCCACCGCCAGTCACCAGAGTCAAGTTGTAATTAGAGGCACGCTTAGCCTTAGTGCTGCGCTTGATGTCATTCCAACGCTTTTTGCACTTTTGCGCCGTGCGCACCTCATGGCCGAATGAACTGACATGTGCCGCAACATGCTTCCAGTGGGTGTCACGTTGCGCAGCTGTAGTCTGACTATTGGCACCCACTAGCATGTCACGGCTGTGGCCCCGCACGTCGTCCACGAGGAAGTCCAGTTCCTGCTTAGAGAAAGGCTTCTTCCTCGACGTGCAGGAGGTTGTGGCTGTGTGTGGGGTCCCAGCCTGTGCTGCAGGTGCAACCTTCCTCCTCTTGGACTGTGGCGCAGACCCTGGCTGGCTAATGCCGCCCTGAGCAGTATGGCCAGTGGGTTCGGTGGATTGAACCAAGGGGGTGGCAGGTGGAGGGATGACCAAAGGCCTGACTTAGGTCAGTGGCAGCTGGGTGCCCACTAATGGACCCTGTGCAGCAACATCAGCTGTGGCAGGGTCATTGACCGCAACGGTCCTGGTTGACAGACTCACAACCGGGGTGCTGTTGGGTGCATCTGCCCCTGCACTTGCCAACACCCGGCTGTTCGGGGCAGCAGATGACATGACTGCCCCAGGGACACGTGTCTTGGTCTGAGCAGCCCAGCCTGCCCCTATGGTTTCCCCCCTGGCCTGTTGGAGATCTACCAAGGGCTCTTCAAGTGCCAACGCAGCCTGCGCTGGCAGACCCTGAGCCTGGGTGGCGGTGTCCACAGCTGCACCTGCAGCTACCACTACCCTTGGGCCAGTGGCAGTCGATGGAACGGACTGCCGGGTCGAACGGGTGCCAGTGCCAGATGCAGGAGCTGCATCCCCCGGAACCACAGGGGGTGGTGGCATGACTGCACCGACACATGGCCCACATTGTGCTCAAGTGGCACACCCCTGCCTCTTCCCCCTCTGTGGCCGCCCTGGACACCCTGGAGTCCCCCTACTCCCTGGTCACCACGGCCACGTCCCCGACCACGCCCACCACGAGTAGGACGCCCAGCTGAGGCGCCCCTCACCTTTGGTGGCCTCCCAACCATGGCACTGATGTAGAAGTGCTGGCACAGATGGAGTGGTGCCAATGGGAGGTGTACACCACAATTGACCTGGGCAATTGGGGTGAAGGGGGTGGGAAGCAAGATGTTAACAGCCCCCCTGCACCTGCAAGGCTGTATGTGACCCCGGTGATGTGGTGACTGGTCACGCAACGCTCAGGCACCCCAAAACTGCAGTAAAACCGTGCACGCAACCCTGCAGCCTACGTGCGTGGATTCAACCTCCGGCAGTACGCGGTGGCACCCAGAAACACGAATAACGCGTACGCGTGGGACACGCAGGCTACTATGACATCGAAAATGGGTGCGATACACAGGGGCACCCGCAGTGGGAAAAAGAGTGTGTGCGACTCACCGTCTGACTAGCGCGATGCAGAAAAACACACGTAGCCAATACCCCCGCCAAAAGAAGAGATACGTCCTTGATAGCTGTGAAGTTGTGATGGCGCGCGAAACAACAGGAAGCAGCAACACACGTCGGTCTCCACGAAAGGCACGTACAGCGAACTGTGGGCCCGCTCACCTTTAACCCGTGCTGAGGGAAACACACGCGCGCATCACGTCACTTACGCGCATGGGCCCTTTCCTCGTATTACACGCGGACGTGAAGTTTTTCTTGCGCGCTTACGCGCATGGGCCCTTTCCTCGTATTACACACGGACGTGCAGTTTTTCACGCGCGCTTACGCGCATGGGCCCTTTCCTCGTATTACACGCGGATGTGCAGTTTTTCACGCGCGCTGAAATGCCCATGCACGCCTGTATGTGTCACGTCACAGGGGTGCTTGCGCTTGAGGGGCCTTCTGTCCAATGAAAATGCGTATGCGTGCAGACGCGCTTACGCGCTAAGGGCCTTTCTTCGAATTACACGCTGACGTTCCGATTTTTCACGTGCCAAATCACTCCTTATCAAGCTGGCCACGCGTAAGCACACGGAAGACCACGCTCCTGCCCAGAAGGCCGAACTACTGCCCCCCAGAGCCCCGAGCACGCTCCCACCTGCCATCTGCTGCTGCCTGACTGCCTGCTGCCCACGTGCCCTGCCATTTGCTGCCTGCACATCAGCCAGGGGTGCTGTTGCTGTGACCACCCCTGCTGGAACCGAAGACTCCCGACTGGGATTCCATCGCTCCACAGCCCAGCCCCAGGACCCAGTTGCCCACCCACTCCTGCCTCTGGGGTTGTCATGTCGGGGCAAACACCATCTGAGACCACTGACAACCCCTGGCCAGAGAGGCAGAGGGGCACCAGCTTCAGTGCCACCGAAGTTGGTGTCCTGGTGGAGCAAGTCCTGGGGCAGTATGATGCCCTCTTCGGAGGTTCCCGCGCCGACAAGGAAGGACGGACTCGGATCTGGACTGACATCGTGACTGCCATCAACGC
This sequence comes from Ambystoma mexicanum, assembly GCF_040938575.1. Classification (NCBI taxonomy): domain Eukaryota; kingdom Metazoa; phylum Chordata; class Amphibia; order Caudata; family Ambystomatidae; genus Ambystoma; species Ambystoma mexicanum. Next base: position 628,030,420 of record NC_090935.1, read on the forward strand.
GGAGGGGGTGGCAGTCCGCGACTTACAACATGTCAGGAAGCGCTGGGAGGACTTCAGGTCCAGGACTCTGAACAAGGCCCGGCGCCTCTTGAAGGCAGCGTTTGCCAAGGGGCGCCAGGGCCACTTGTCGGAAGAACAGATGAGGGTCCTGGAACGCATATCCCAGGATATGGCATCGCGCCCCACATCCAGGTCCTTGAGAGGCAGACCCGTCTGGAGTCGAGCGGTAAGTGTACATGCATCCTGATTGTGAGATGTGCATGTGGTGATTTTTCAGTAGTGTGCAGGTTGCACATCTGTTTGTATGGGGTTGAGTATGGGTGAGGGTTTACAGGGCCGTGGGGCTAACACATGCGAGGGCTGTAATGTGTGAGACATGGATGGTGCTTGTGTGTGTAGGCTTGCATGCCAAATGCAGTTGTGTGGGCACACATGTTTGGATGAATGTGTATGTAAGTAGACATGTCCGTGATGTCACGCATGTATGTTGTTTTCAGCTGCATGTATCAGCACTGTGTACATGTGCATCTGTGTGTATTTGACAAGGGTGCAACAGTGATGCGACATGGATGCATGTGACAGCGGTATGTGGAAGCCTGATCGGCAGATGTGACATGGATGCCCATCTGAACACTGCGACACTTGGCAGAGGTGTACACATGCATGCAAGTGTGGTGGTGTGTGTACATGTGTGGTGCACTTCCTGTGTTGCATGTGATGTCTGGCTCACCTTTGCCTGCTCATGCTGTTGTATGTGTATGGATGGTGCTGGCAGTTGCGATATGGCTGTGGTATGGCTCATGTGTGCGAGTTGAAATGACATGTGTGTTGGGGATTGTGATGCCATGTCTGAGGTTTGCCAATGCCACTCATGTACAACTGTCATGTGTGTATGTGTCCATTGTACAGTGCCCTGATGCCTGTGTTTTATTTTTCCCTGTCTGCAGCGTCAACTGATGAAGAGGGCGGAGAAGGTGCTGTGGAGCACAGCGGCGGGGATCCCACCGCCAGCCGGAGACGCAAGGCCCGGCTCCCCTCCCATGTTGTCATCTCGTCGGGGAGTGAGGAGTCCGGTGCCGCGTCCCAGGCCGCAGCTGCCGAGGGGAGGTCCAAGAGGCAGAGGTTGGAGTTGGACTCCTCGGCAGCAGAAGGGGCAGCTGGGACCCCACAGGGCCCAACAGGGGAAGATGGCACGGAGTCATCCAGGTTGGTGGGGGGTTTGGTGGAGGAGGAGGCCGTGCAAGCACCAGAGACGGGGTCTGGAGGTGGGGATCCCACTGGTGCTAGTGGTGCAGTGCAGGAGCAGGGACAGGAGGCAGCACAGGCCGCCGCGGAGGTGCCTGTGTGCAATCCTGTCCCTGATCCTGCCCTGCATCATCTTGCACCAGCAGGGATGCCTACGTCCAGACCCGTTTTCAGGCAGGGGATGAGCTCACGACAACTGGCCTTCCTCTGCATGCGGACGTGGCTATCTGGGTCCGGGTTGAGCCTGTTCTGACTGGTGTGGCGTTGCGTCAACGGGCCATGTGAGGTGACCTGCAGTCTTTTCATGAGGAGACTGCACGTCATCTCGAATGGCTCGTTGACCACGTCAGCCTGCTGGGACAGGTCACCCAGGCCGGATTCCTCCGTATGATGGGGCTTGCTACGACCCCCTCCTCAACTGAACCCCCTACGCGCCAGTCGTCCTCCGTGCCATCTTCCCACCCATCAGTCACCTGGGTGCCCTGTGGAGCTGCCTCTGACGATGCGGCCAGGCTGGTGGAGGAGGCATCCCTGCCACAGTCGGGAGTCAGACGTCCAGCAGGGGGTGGCCACATCAATGACTGCACCCCAGCCGGCGGAGGATGTGCAGGCAGCAGGAGGCAGTGCACAGGCAGAGGCACAGCAGCAGCAGCAACGTGGTGGGAGCCATGAAGGCTCGGGGCCTTCAACATCGGAGGGGCAGGCATCGGCCGGAGGGCAGGAGGACCCAGCACAGAGAGTGTCTTCCGTGTGGCAGCGGTTGGGCCACGCCATAGATGCGGAGCGGCAGCGGACGGAAGAGGCACGGCTCACAATGGTCAGGGCGGAGAACTCCATGTGGAGTGCCCTGAGGTGGGCCGAGTGCCTCGAGGCAATCCGCAGGGGTTTGGAGGTGGACACGGCGACGGCCCTGCGGACCCTCGGGGCCATGGAGGAGGACCTTTTGGACATTGGCCACATTTTTGTATATAGTTTATTTTATTAGTTAGTGTAGTTAGATAGGTTTCCTTTCTTTTGTTGGGATAATGGACCCTGGCTTGTTAGTATGTACATAGTTCACTGTTGGATTGTATTTTTCTTTCACATTTTAACCATGGAGCAATGGCTTTCTTTTTTATTTCCCATTGGATTTTGTTTTGTGGACAGTGACTTTGGACACCATTACTTTGGATTTTGATTTTTGGTTTTGCTTTTTTTCATGGACATGCTTCTTTTCATTTTTGTACATTCCCATTTATGTTTCTTTATTTTTGATTCTATTTATGTTTCTTTTAATACATATTTTTTTATCAAACTTCAATGTGTAGTATCATCTCATTGGTTTCATGCATATCATGATATGGGTTTTGAGATTCACTGACACCCATTGGGTGTATGTGAGGGAAATGTGTTTGTTTCGGAACTTGCAATTGGTGTTCTGTCATGTAATTGCCAATTATGAGTGGGTGGATGCAATACTCGGGTGGGTGTTTTGCATTTGGAAGCTGACAATAGGGACCAGGGATCTAGATTGTGATGACATGTTGGCTGGGGAACATGAGTTGGACATGGGTGGGGGCCTGGTGGAGGGTGCCCCACAGTGCTGGGGGGTGGTGGGGTGGGAGACATGGGTGGGGGCCTGGTGGAGGGTGCCCCACAGTGCCGGGGGGTGGGGGAGGGTGGGAGACATGGGTGGGGGCCTGGTGGAGGGTGCCCCACAGTGCTGGGGGGTGGGGGGGTGGGAGACATGGGTGGGGGCCTGGTGGAGGGTGCCCCACAGTGCTGGGGGGGTGGGGGGTGGGAGACATGGGTGGGGGCCTGCTGGCAGGTGCCCCTGCACTGCTGGGGGTTGCGGGGGGTGGGGAACATGAGTTGGACATGGGTGGGGGCCTGCTGGCAGGTGCCCCACAGTGCTGGGGGGTGGGGGGGTGGGAGACATGGGTGGGGGCCTGGTGGAGGGTGCCCCACAGTGCTGGGGGGTGGGGGGGTGGGAGACATGGGTGGGGGCCTGGTGGAGGGTGCCCCACAGTGCTGGGGGGTGGAGGGGGGTGGGAGACATGGGTGGGGGCCTGGTGGAGGGTGCCCCACAGTGCTGGGGGGTGGAGGGGGTGGGAGACATGGGTGGGGGCCTGCTGGCAGGTGCCCCTGCACTGCTGGGGGGTGGGGGGGGGTGGGGAACATGAGTTGGACATGGGTGGGGGCCTGCTGGCAGGTGTCCCACAGTGCTGGGGGGTGGGAGACATGGGTGGGGGCCTGGTGGAGGGTGCCCCACAGTGCTGGGGGGTGGGGGGTGGGAGACATGGCTGGGGGCCTGGTGGAGGGTGCCCCACAGTGCTGGGGGGTGGGGGGGTGGGAGACATGGGTGGGGGCCTGGTGGAGGGTGCCCCACAGTGCTGGGGGGTGGGGGGGTGGGGGTGGGGGGGTGGGGGACATGAGTTGGACATGGGTGGGGGCCTGCTGGCAGGTGCCCCACAGTGCTGGGGGGTTGGGGGGATGGGGAACATGAGTTGGACATGGGTGGGGGCCTGGTGGAGGGTACCCCACAGTGCTGGGGGGTGGGGGGGTGGGAGACATGGGTTGGGGCCTGGTGGAGGGTGCCTCACAGTGCTAGGGGGTGGGGGGTGGGAGACATGGGTGGGGGCCTGCTGGCAGGTGCCCCTGCACTGCTGGGGGGTGGGGGGTGGGGAACATGAGTTGGACATGGGTGGGGGCCTGCTGGCAGGTGCCCCACAGTGCTGGGGGGTGGGGGGGTGGGGAACATGAGTTGGACATGGGCGGGGGCCTGCTGGCAGGTGCCCCACAGTGCTGGGGGGTGGGGGTGGTGGGGAACATGAGTTGGACATGGGTGGGGGCCTGCTGGCAGGTGCCCCACAGTGCTGGGGGGTGGGGGGGTGGGGAACATGAGTTGGACATGGGTGGGGGCCTGCTGGCAGGTGCCCCACAGTGCTGGGGGGTGGGGGGGGGAGACATGGGTGGGGGCCTGCTGGCAGGTGCCCCTGCACTGCTGGGGGGTTGGGGTGGTGGGGAACATGAGTTGGACATGGGTGGGGGCCTGCTGGCAGGTGCCCCACAGTGCTGGGGGGTGGGGGGGTGGGAGACATGGGTGGGGGCCTGGTGGAGGGTGCCCCTGGTGGCTGGGGGTGCAGGGGGACATGCGTTGGTGGGCAGTAGTGCAAGTTGACATGTGGGTTGGCTGGGGGGCATGGCCATGGTGGATGGGGTGCCTGCAGGACATTTGCAGGGTAGGCCCCTGTGGTGTGAGCCACCTGCAGGGGCCGTGGAGGGTGTAGAGGGAACACTTGGGAGGACCCACACGTGCAATTCACGTGTGGTGCTCCCCGCGCACCCCTGTAATACACGTACCCCGATGGAATCACATGTGGAACTTCCCGCGCACCCCTGGAATACACGTACCATGCTGATGTTGCGTTTGATACTTCCCCCGCACCCCGAAGTACACGTACCCTGATGGAATCGCATGTGGAACTTCCCGCGCACCCCTGATATACACGTACCCTGCTGATGTCGCGTGTGAAACTTCCCGCGCACCCCTGAAATACGCGTACCCTGCTGAAATCGCATCTGGAACTTCCCGCGCACCCCTGAAACACACGTACCCTGCTGGAATCGCGTGTGGAACTTCTCGCGCACCCCTGAAATACGCGTACCCTGCTGGAATCGCGTGTGGAACTTCCCGCGCACCCGTGAAATACACGTACCCTGCTGGAATCGCGTGTGGAACTTCCCGCGCACCCCTGAAATACGCGTACCCTGCTCGCACGGGGCCAATCGTGTGTGGAACTTCCCGCGCACCCCTGAAATACACGTACCCTGCTGAAATTGCGTGTGGAACTTCCCGCGCACCCCTGAAATACACGTACCCTGCGGCAATCGCGTGTGGAACTTCCCGCGCACCCCTGAAATACGCATACCCTGCTCGCACGGGGCCAATCGCGTGAGGTACTTCTCGCGCACCCCAGTGATACACGTAGCCCGCTTGACGTGCTGGTACAGGGTTAGCGCAGCCCTTTGCGCTGGATTGGGGATTTTGATGGCTTTTCCCTGCGCGAGAGGCGTTCTTGGGGGCGTAACTGGCGCTGCTGCAGGGTCGCTGCGCCACTGTGCGCCACGGCTGGTTTTGGTGGCTGGAATCCATGAATACGCTGTGCGCGGAAATGGATTTTAGCGCACGCGGCTGGCGCAGGGATTCGCACGCGCACACTGTGCGCCAGCCGCGTGCGCCACTTGTGCGCTGCATTCTATGAATTACCCCCTCTGTTTCGTTAGGATTGCCCGAAGCAGGGTTAGGAACCTACACCTATTCCTGTCAATCAGAAAGGTCCCTACGTTGAAATGATGGTGGGAAATAGGAAACATCAGTTTTTGATAGCCAATGGAGCACAGAAGTGTTCCATTGATCATTCACGGGTTCCAAACATTACACTGTCAGGGCAAACCAATGTTTCTGTAGGGTTTTCTGGCACACCAGTTGTTTGTCCGGTTTCTTCGCCGGTACCTATTTCTTTGGGTCCCTTTACGGACCACTGTCCATTTCTGTTGACTTCGAATTGTGGAGAGAACTTGCTGGGGTTGAATCTGTTAAAAGAATTAAATGCAGTGATTTATTGTTCTTCTGATGGAGTGTGCTTGACGATTTCACCACAGCAATTTTCTGTCTCGCAATTCTTGACTAGACGTTTGCCGCCAGAATTCATTAATGTACCAGAGAGCTTGTGGGCTGTTGATGACAATTATGTGGGTGTTTTACAGATTGAACCTGTTAAGATACTTTTGGAACATGGAATTGAGCTGCCACGCATTCCCCAGTGTAAGATTTCAGTTGAGGGCGAGCAAGCTTTGAAATGCATTGTTTCCGATTTTGTGCATTGCGGGGTGATTGAAGAAATTTCTGGAAGTTTGTGTAATAGTCCGATTTTACCCGTGTACAAGAAAGGCGATAATGCAATTCCATTCCGTTTCATAATTGATTTACGTGCCATTAATAAAGTCGTGGCTCCACAATTTCCAATTGTGCCTGATGTAACGACAATCCTAATCATGATTCCAGCTACAGCTACTTACTTTAGTGTGGTGGATCTAAAGAATGCTTTCTTTAGTATTCCTATACACAAGGATAGTAGATACTTGTTCGTGTTCACCTTAGGGGGACGCTCGTTCACATTTACTTGTGCACCTCAAGGGTACACAGAGAGTCCTAGCATTTATAGTAGGGCTTTGAAAGAACAACTTGATACCCTTGAATTGCCCTCTACCTGTACATTGCTTCAGTACGTTGAAGACTTGCTTTTAGCTGCTGACTCTGAGAGCGCCTGTAAGGAGGGCACTGTGTTATTGCTTATTCATCTAGCTAAACATGGTCACAAAGCTTCGCTTAAAAAATGTCAATATTGTCGCCAGGAGGTCGCCTATTTAGGCTATCTCCTGTCAAAGGAGGGAAGAAGATTGACACCTGAAAGAATAAAACACATTTCTGGCATGTCTGTCCCAAATACACAGAAGGAAGTTAGAGCCTTGATAGGTATGGCTTCTTACTGTAGGTTGCGGATCCCAAATTTTTCACTAGTGATCAAACCGATGTTGGCTTTGATGAAGAAGGGCATTTCTTCGCCATTGTCTTGGAACACGGAACACCAGCAATCGTTTGACTTGCTTAAGACTGCATTATGCTCTGCACCAGTTTTGGGCACACCAAACTATGAAAAGGCCTTTGTGTTGTTTGTGCATGATTGTGATGGATGTGCTTTGGCTGTATTAACGCAGGAATATGGAGGGAAGAATAGGCCGTGTGGTTACTTTTCTTCCACCCTCGATCCTGTAGGATGCGCTTTGCCAAGATGTTTGCTAGCTGTCGCTGCTGCTGCTGCGTCTGTAAAACAGAGTGAGGGAATGGTCCTAGGCCATGATCTAACCCTGATGGTGCCTCACTCTGTAGATGTTCTACTGAACCGAACTCAAACGCAACACTTCACTTCTGCATGGTTGACAAGATATGAATTGATCTTGTTTGCTCCTCACATTCAAATTAAGAGGTGTTGTGTTCTTAATCCGGCTGAACTCCTACCTTTCCCGCAAGATACTACTTGCAGCGGTGAAGAGCCACATGATTGCCTGTATACTACCGAACAAGAGACAAAGGGTAGAATTGATTTGAAAGACACTCCTTTGGATAATCCGCAAGGAGAACTGTTTTGTGATGGTTCCTGCTTCAAACTTCCGGATGGTACATCCACAGCTGCTTATGCAATCACCACATTAAGAACGGTTGTAGAAACTAAGAGAATCATGCATAATTCTGCGCAGGCCGCAGAGATTATAGCATTGACCCGAGCTTGTGAACTTTCCGAAGGGCTTGCAGTAAATATATATACTGATGGTCAGTATGCCTTTGGGGTGGTTCACAACTTTGGGAGACTTTGGTCAGAGAGAGGGTTCCTAACTTCACATGGCACCAAAATCCAACATGGCTCCCTAATAGTACAACTACTCTCACCGCTTGCGCTCCCTACTCAGTTAGCAGTTATGAAATGTGCAGCACATCGAAAGGTTACAGATGATGTAGGGAAAGGGAATGCTTTCGCTGATCAGATAGCTAAACAAACTGCTACAGATCTCCTTACGTAGATGTACGTTTCAAGGGAGACTGTAAATGCTTATGCAATGGATGAGGGTGTTGGGTCTGTACGGGATATCCAAGCTGATGCCACGTTAGAAGAATCCAAAAGGTGGGCTGAAGGCTTGGGGAAACTTGATGATGACGGGTGTTGGGTGGATATGGCAGAAGGGAAATGGCTACTCCCTGACGCGTATATAATGATGATGGTCATCATGGCCCATGGTCCTACGGATGTACGTGCCCAGAAGATGACAAAAATGTTAGAGAAAGTTTGGGTAAATGACAACATTTCAAAAATTGCCCAGCGCTACGTCCAGGATTGCATGATTTGCCTAGAACACAATGTGGGAAAGGGGATAGTAACTCCGAGGGGAAGTTTTGGGCCACCCGCTGTCCCCTTCGAAGTGATCCACTTTGACTTTATTGAAATGGAACGATGTGATAATAAAAAATATGTGCTGGTGGTTATCTGCGCTTTTAGTAAATGGGTTGAGGCTTTCCCTGTTAAAGATGCTACAGCCATGACTACTGCAAAAACCATGTTGAGGGAATACTTCCTGCGGTTCAGGCTACCAAGAGTTATCTGGTCAGACAATGGTCCACATTTTGTCGCTGCTGTAATTCTGCAGATATGCGCGGCATTACAAATTGACAAACGGTTCCATTCGGCCAGACATGCTCAGAGCACCGGACTAGTAGAAAGACACAACGGTATCATCAAGAACAAGCTCACTAAGACGTGTGCCGCACTAAACTAAAATGCCTGGATGCCTTACCGATCGTGTTGTTATCCATGCGTACAACCCCTCAAACTAAGACTGGGCTCTCTCCATTTGAGGTTGTAATGGGGAAACCTGCCAATATTTAGAACCTTCCTACATGCAATTCATTGAGAAATGTTGAAAATGTATTACTTTCAGATTATTGCAGCCAGTTGACTTAAAACCTGTATTTGATTTATCACCAGGTACGAGAAGCTTTACCTGTGCGATACGAGGGCCCGGGCCACAGCATATGGCCTGGAAGCTGGGTGCTCGTCAAAGCATTTGAGTGCTCTTCCTGCCTTGCGCCTCGTTGGCGTGGGCCGTTCCAAGTCCTGTTGGTCACCCAGAGAGCGGTGCGGGTCTGTGGGAGAAAGAACTGGATCCACGCGTCTCACGTCACAAAACTTCCTCACCCTGGGCCACACGTTATGGAAGAAACAGAACCCCTTGCTGATACTGCAACCAACAATCCCAAATCAGTAAGTAGCACTGAGAGTGTGTCTGAGAATCTCTCTGAGCCCGTGAGGCTTGGGGAAGCTGCCATTTTGTCTCTGCACTCTCCAAAAGTTTTGCATCCGGAAACTGCTATTTCAAATTCAGCATCTTCACTTGCTTCTGACACGTTGCTTCCAGCAGGAAGTGACGACATATTGTTTCCAGATCAATCAGTACCGGGAAAAGTAAGCTACAATCTGCGTCCAAGAAAATAGACTTACGGCACGGTTTTGCTGTGCATCTGATAGACTTACGGCACGGTTCGGCTGTGCATTTGAAGAAGAAAAGGATAATCGAGGGCTTGTTTTTGCCCAAATTTTAGAAAGGGGATTCTGTTGGCTAGGGTTGTGGAAGGACTAAGAAGTCGCTCAACCGGGAGGTCACCAGCAACAAACATTGGGGTATTCGTCTGAAGACTACAATGCCTGCTACCGCTACCGCTCGTATGGGACTTGTAAATAAAGGGGTGATCAACCGGGACAATGGACAAAATGACTGGGCCCCGAAAATGTATTGCTTTATTTTTATAATGATATTTGGGTTTTTAATAATCACTGCCTTAGGATTGTGGTACCTTGAGGAAACTCATTCTTTAGAACTTTTGTTACCTACTGAAAGTACACCTATTTTTCCTACTCCCTTTGTACATTTGTATACTCTATCCCCTAGGGACTCTCAGCACAGACAAAGGTACCTCAATAACACTCTACTACTTATCATGAATGCTACGCATGCCATTTTTAATATATCTAACTGTTGGGTCTGCTCACATTTACCGCAACACGGGGATAAGGGGCTAGGTTGGTATATTCATCCTTTACCTTTGACAACTGCTTGTTATGCTTCTCTTAGAGCACTGTTCTTTGGCCGATGGAACAATAGCATCTCGGGGAACTTTGATGGCACCAATTTGAATAGTTTTGAGAAATGTGTTTTGACTCCCCTGGGATGCTCGCTTTTTGCAAACATGAGTAAACCTAACATTGCTTCTATTAGGCCTTCTGACAGACTGTCTCGTCCCTTCCAATCTTTGATTTCCTTTAAGATGGCTCCAATAGGCAATAAGGATGCCATGCCTCCATCTTACACTGTTAATCATAGCCCCGATTCAGTTTCTTTTTGCATACAGAGGAATAGAACTCAGTCAATGGGAAATTTTCGAGGTTGTGCCAACATTGCAAATTTGACTGGGGAAAACAGACCTTTGTATGTAGGCGAACCTGTCTACTTTGTCTGCGGTAATGTAGCATTCCCATTGTTGCCCAGGGATTGGCAGGGAACCTGTTATTTAGGGATCCTGTTACCTGGGGTGTTTATAGCTAGTACAAGAGAAGTTTCAAAGGCTCGTCCATGGCGGGACGAGAATGGTGGCACCCCAGCACAAATCTTGGGAGATATAGCTAAATCAGTTGTGCCATTTTGGGGGCAGATAGCAAATTCAGAGGATATTAGAAAACTAGCGAGAGTACTGGAGAGAACCATCAACCGGACCACGGACATACTCTATACTATGACGTTAGAACAGAGGGTGATAAGACTAGTAGCACTTCAAAACCGGATGGCATTACATGTCATCCTGGCTGAACGTGGTGGAGTGTGTAAATTAGTGGGGTCCGCTTGCTGTGTTTTCGTACCAGATTCCTCCCCAATCATCTTCAAGGCAATACAGAATCTGCACTTCCTTAGTTCCGAAGTGCATGTTCCCGAGGGAAACTGGGATCTAAGCGCTTGGTTCTGGGACTTCTTGCGATCTTGGGGTTGGAAGGTACCTTCGGTCTTGCTAATTCTTTTGGGAATCCTGTTGTTTCTTTGTTGCTGTATTCAGTGTCTACCTGGTATGTGTTCGATGCTAGGGGGATGTTGCGCACAAGCGATAGGTTCGATAGGACATAAAGTGTATGCCCCAGATAAAACTTCCAAAGAATATGTGTTGAAAGACATTTTAGCAAATGACCTAATGGCAATAGATATTTCCGACAGTGATTCAGGGTGCATGGATGATGATGCATGGAGTTATTTGCAAGGAGATCCAAAGTAGTTTTAGCACTTGGCATAGGCCAAAAGGAGGGTTTGTCAAAAGAGAAATTATATCGTGCCTCCTATTGCAATAAATATATGTATATTGGCCTACGCCAAGCTGCTCGAAAGTCGCTTGCAAAAGAATCCGTGTTGCAAGGTCCTGACCTTAAAATCAATGTAAGCCGCCATTTTAGGCCAATCCCCCATTTTAGGATTCGCTTTTTTAAAAATCACCCTGTGAGTTAAAATGGTGGACGATGTCAGTCCAAAATACAACATGGCCGTCTTGACCTCTGTACATAACTAATATGTAACTTGCCTGCAGGCCACTTGTTGAGGTCATGAACTGAGACCTTGTCCGTCGTTGACTTGTGTGTAAGGGATTACTAGTGTGAAGAAACTAATCCACGAGTATACTATAAAAACAATGTATTCAAATATTGAACATAAAACACTTGTTTAACCACATTGTATTAATGTTTAAGAAGACTAACATGGAAAATCCCAGATTACACAGTTGCTGTATAGGCTTGTTGATACATGTATTAAAAGCAAACCAGTTATATGCGGTTGTTCGAGACTTGGCTTGAACCCTAGATCAGTGATGTATAAAGTGGAATATTAACCCGAAGTAGGGCTGGACATCGTGCCCACAAAGTGTATAAAAAGCCAATGCATTCTAATGTACAGCGTCTCTCACTGAACACACTGAACCACGCTGGAGTTCGTTGTGTTGTACTGAGGGCCGATAGCTATCTGATTTTGCTCTGATTTTGTAACTGGATTCAGTATAAAATAAAGTACTTTGTAAGTTCCTTTGTAACCCGTGTTCGGTGTATTTCCTTTTGGGGTACTCAGCCTCGATATTTTGATTTTGTTTTCACAGGAGTAGACAAAGCCCTAAACTGTCTGGCCGGAAGCAAGTGGTTCCCTGTGCTAGACCTAAGGTGTGTGTATTATCAAATTCTGATGCTGCCAGAAGACAAAGAGAAGACTGCTTTCATTTGTCCTATTGGGTTTTACCAATTCACCGAATGCCCAAAAACTCTTAAAAGTCCTAGATAGACTCCAGCAGCAAGGCCTGAAGGTGTCCTTAGAGAATTGTCAGTTTTGCCGAACCAGCGTGAAATACATCAGCCATGTGATATCAGTGGATGGGGTTCGTGTGGACCCCGTCAAGAGGGAAGCTCCCCGGACCGGCCCCATACAACAGAACCTGCGAGAGATACAGAATTTCCTGGGGTTTTGCAACTATTATAGAAGATTTGTGGCAGGTATCGCAAATATATCTCGGCCACTGACCGAACTGACCAAGGACTACCCGGCTCCGCAGAAGGCAATGACTAAAAGTGGAATCAACTGCAAAGCACTATATGACCATAAAGAAAACTTTGGGTTGTGGTGGAGTGATGAGGGCGAGTGAGCCTTTGCCCAGTTTAAGAGGACACTCCCCGAAGCACACACCCTAACCTATGCAGATCCTCAGCTGCCCTATATGCTACATGTAGACACCAGTTATGACGGACTGGGTGAAGTGCTATATCAGGAACAACAGGGCGTTACCCGATCTGTGGCGTTTAGCAGCCATCAACTAAACCCATCTTAAATACACTATCTGATTCACAAGCTGGAGTTCCTGGCTCTCACGTGGGAAGTGACCAAAAAACTCCATGATTAACTCTATGGAGCACAATTTACTGTATGAACAGACAACAACATGCTGACCTCAAATCTGCCAGATTGGATGCCATGGGCCATCGATGACTGGCAGCCTTTTCAGCTTATCATTTCCAGTAAGAATACAGCCCAGGAATTAATAATATTGATACTGATGCACTATCCAGAAGACCACCTTCCAGAGAGAGAGAGAGGGCTCTATGTACCAAGAGACGACATCTGTGGCTGCCTACTGTGAGGGCTATTTGCCTGAATGAAACTCTCCAACATTCTGAAACAACCCATCTTATCGACTGTCTTGGAGGAACTGCTAATGGAGTTCCTGTGAGTTACCGTGATGCCACCAGTCTGATGGCCCCAGAACTACCACATTTGACCAATGTGGAGTTAAGACAAGCCCAATTGAAAGACTCCGAATTTAGGAGAGGTGCTCAAAGCAAAGGAAAATGGAGCTGAAGGACCACCAGACAATCTCAACGTGACAGGTTGACAGAGTTACTGCAAAGAGTGGGAGACTCTAGTGTTGAAAGGTGGTGAGCTGTACAGAGAGAGCAAAGTCCAAGAGTGCCTTATTCACTGTCTCGTGCTTCCTCGCTCTCTCCGTCCAGTGGTGCTACGAGCTCTACATGATGAACATGGGCATTTGAAAAGTGAACGTACATTGGATTTAATCCAAAGTCATTTCTACTAGCCCCCATTGGGCCCTGATTTGGAGGATTACTGTCGAACATGTGCCCGTTGCATTGCTCGAAAGAAGCGCATTCGTCCGGCCACAGCACTTCAACACCTATGAAGCTCTGGACTGATGGATTTAGTCTGTGTTGACTTCCTGAGCCTTGACCTGAACAGCAGCGGGACCCAAAATTTTCTAGCGGTAACAGATAATTTTACAAGGTATGCCCAAGCATACCCGACAAAAGACCAAAAGGCCACTACGATAGCCAAAGTACTGTGGGACAAATTGTTTGTACATTATGGATGGCTAGTGCGGCTACATTCAGATCAACGGCCTGCCTTTGAATGCAACCCGATTAAGTAATGTATGTAATTGATTAGAGTGCGGAAGACAAGGACTTCCCCGTAACACTCTCAAGGTGATGCGCAAGCTGAACGTTTCAATCACACCCTGCTGAGTATGCTGGGCACTCTGGCAAAGAAAAATCCCAAAGAAGTCAGCACGTGTCAATATTAGTTCATGCCTACGATTGCACAAAACATGACAGCACCGGTTTCACCTCCCATCAGCTAATGTTTGGGAGAGACGCCTGATTGCCCATAGATTTGTGTTTTACGGTCTCTTTGGATGGTAATGGTGTGGCAAACTATTGCAAGTATGTCAAAGACCTTCAGGAGCAGCTATCACAAGCTTTCCAACTGGCCCAAACTGCTGCAGAACACAACGTCAAAGAGAACAAGAGAAGATATGATGGCAAAGTCAGGTTCCAAAACCTGCAGCCTGATGATTGGGTGCTCATAAGGAGTTTAGGGAAAAAAGGATGCAACAAGTTGGGGGATTGTTGGGAATTCTAGCCCTTTATTATCGATTTCCAGTTGCCAGGCCTGCCGGTGTTCAGGCTGAGAGAGGAAGGAAACACTCAGTATGTGAAGACCCTCCACCTGAATCTTCCCCTACCCATAGGGGATTATGTGGAAATGGATCAGACTGCAGCAGAAGTTCTGTTATCCCCCGAAAGTTGGTTGCAAGGAAAAAGACAGAGAAGTTCAGCTGTACGGATATCCCCAAGCCCACAGATCTGAGTACTGTGCCGTCTGCAGCCTTCAGCCAAAAGAGGGAAGAAGATGATACGGATGGAGAGTCACTGAACCAAGTTGTGGCTATGAGTCCCTCTGGGATTCAGACAAGTCAAGAAGAAGAGGAGGAAGAAGAGAGCCAGCGAGAATCAGAGAACACTAATCTAGCCTTCTGGCAAGATAATGAAAACACAACTGCCGGGCCATCAGGCCAGATAGTTCAAGCTGAAATCAGAAGCGGGGAGCTTGCTACTGTTGACGCAGGACCTTTATTTCCACCACAAGAGTATCATAAGCAGACTTCAGAACCTCCTGCAACATTGGAAAGCACAGAAACAGTGTCCGAACCCCATTTGGAGACCGTTGGTGAACCCCCGGAGATCCCACCGGGAAGGCAAATCCGTTAGAATGCTGAGCTATGATGCTGCTGGAGAACAATATGAGACTACTAGAAGGGGAATTCCGTTATGGGTCTCTCTATGTGCAGATTCAAATACACCCTGGCAGGTTACCACCACTCAGCCATGGTGGGATATTCCGTTGGCATGGGATGAGACTTTTCAATTTGTGTTGACTATGCCTTGTGGATACAATAAACCCCTAGGGAAAACGGTTTTGCACAATAAGGGGGTGAGCGTAATCCTTTACTTAAAGTGGGGGTTTTTGCTGGGACCATGGCGAAAGAGAAATAGAAATGCAATTGTGGGATATGCATTTTTTTAAATGTTGCTGTGGGCAAAGGGCATGAGGGGGGGTTGTTCATTTGTGATTTGTAAGGATTTAAGTTGACTGTTGTGCTGTAATGGTCCTTGCCACCATGGGTAGGATGTATTGTCTATTCACAGTTTCTTGTCAAATCAACGTCTGTTGTAAGTTCCTGTTTCCCGCCATTTCAGCTGCCAGTTTTGCTATTCACGAAATGGTGGGTGGTGGACGGAGGCGCACCCACCGCTGGGGGGTTTCTTTCAGTGTTCCACAGGCCCACCTGGTCTGTGTTTGCCTATCTCCCACCTTGGGGTGCTGCTGAGGTGGAGTGAGATAGTAGAAGTAAGGTGAGGCGGGCCGAGACACAGCTTGTGTTTCATGCGCCATTTGATCCACCTTACGAAACGTCCGCCGTGCAGGCGTGCATAGAGTGGTTGGGGTTTGTTACAGTGACACTGAAGACAAGAGTTAGGAGTGGAAGGGGTGGTGTGAGAAGGATTGGAGAGTGTGTTCAAAAGAAAAACAAAAAAAACAAAACCTCTGCCATCGCTCCACATCCCCCCTGGAACAGGAAGGAGGCAGCATATCACTCTTCAGTGATCTGCACTGTTACTCGTTGTTGTTGGTGCTATACTTCACTCACCCCAAGAAGAGAAACAAAAACAAAATGTATTGGGATCCAATTGAGCCTTTTATCTGCCACAAGTAACACACCTTTCACCATTAATGGCAGCACAGTGCTAGGACTCCCTATGCCTCTTATTTGGTTGCTTTGACTGGACGGACCGTGTGGACAGATCTTTATTGAGCAGTAGAAGTGTGTCATATTTTGTTTCATGTACGTTTTAAGGAGCTGGCCTGGAGCGGCTTCATTTTCGTTTTGGCTGGTTGGTATGTCACAGTTCGCTATGCGCCTCAGTTATATAGAGGGACATCATTTTACAGTTGAATGTTACCAAAGGGGGAAGGATCCCTCTGGGCCTTTCTGTTTTACCATTTCATGAGAGGATTGACGCACATTTTGTAACTACAGAGTCCACTCTGTCCGCATAAGATTGGGGCTGTTGTTGGGTGTCATGGGGAGAATTTTGGTCTGTTTCCAAATCTGGCAGGGCTCAGTCTTGGTGAAATTCCTACACACGTGATTGTTGGTGAGTGTTCACCCCACAGTGTGTGCTCGTTTAATGGTATGGTATTGTATATGTGTTTTGGATGACTGCGGAATTCAGGTTTTAGGGGACCGACCCGCTGGAGCCACTGCGGCTTGGTATCTTGAACTATCGAGAAACCTTTTAAGTGTGCCTCGGCTTCTATTCTGTCATGATTTGTGTTAAGAAGCGGCCGCAATGTCTCTAGCTTGATCAGGATTGGGGCTGTTTCTATCCACCTTAGTGCCTCCTCCCTTTTGCTTTGTCTGCTCCTTCTGTTTCGGGACCTGCTTCTCCTTATTCCCACACCGTGCAGCCGTGTGGTCTCCACCTCATTTGCTGCATGCATGCCCGAACTTGCATTTGGCTCCAGCAGGTGGTGTCATTCCCTGATAAGTAACCTCTGGGCCAGACACCACTCCTGCCCCTAAGGGGCTGCCTTCCTCTTTCGCTGCTATGATAACTACTCCCCCTCCAACTGCAGTACTGCTTCCTGAATGACTGCTACTCCCCCCTATATGGTACTTATGACCATTACTAGATATCTTGCTGTGTATGTACCCTGACGTGTCCTCGTCATCCTAATTCATGTCGGGATACATTTGCATTTTTATCCTGAAACCTTCATCAATCTTGAGTCATGCATCACCCCCATATTCTTTATGTGCCTAGTCGGTGATCTGCTTGTATGTGATCAGTGCAGCAGCATCACCTGCGTATTTTTGTACCATTATGGAGGTGTACCTCCTGAAAGCGTACCGCCAATTCATAATGCTCCCCTCTTTTCTCACTCTCTTCTTTCCTTCTCTCCTATCGTTCTCCTTCTTGGCCTTTTTTACTATGTCCAACCCGTCCTGCTTCAGCTCCAGCAACAGAAACATATCAATAAACACTGTACTCCATATCTTCTATTTTATTTTCATAGGTATATGCCATAATAAGCCTGCTGCTCTTGTGGCAATGGGTGTGCACCCTGGGCCCCTTCTGACCCCTACTGCTGAAGCCAGCTTGTCCACTTGCCGGTCCTCTCCTTGGTTGCCCCTCCTCCCGAGCCCCCAAGCTTACCCAGGGAAGCCTACTGGTAGAGGAATGGCTGTATTCATTCTCCCTTGGTCTAAACTACATATTGCGGGAGCTACGCTCCTTTCCCGCAGCAAACTACTTGCTGCCTCTTTGTCTTGTGCTTGCGCGCCCTTCCCCGTTGTTCCTGGCTAATTTCCTCATTTTAAGACCCTCCCCCCCTTTCTTCACTCAGCGTTATGTTCACAATGCCTTCCACACTTGTCCCTGCTTGTAAACCATAGTTATCCCTGCAATAATTAACATTATCAAGGCGCCATTTTTCATGCAATCTTTGCAGCGCTTTTTCAGCAATCAATTCAATCATCTTTGCAATCTTCTCACCTAATGCGTCATGCTCAGCCGCCACTGTTGAGGCCACCAGCGGTTTCTTAACTCTAGCGCTCGTCTGCTGCCCCTGCTTCAGCATTTCCTTCTCCCCACTCGATTCTGCCACCCTCACAGACCACTTTCGCACTCTTTGTGGCCTTTTGGATGCCGGAGGGTCAGTTTCTTCTGCTGTGCTTTTCCTTCTAAGAGCTGCATCTAGTCTGTCTGGCGCATCAGAGTATTCTGAACTCTCCCCCCTCTGTATCTTCCAGCACCACTATGCCTTCTTGCCCCTTCTCTTCCCTAGCTCTGGCTTGAGCTATCAGCCAGTCCATCCCTTTCTCCTTTGTGGCTGCTCTGATTCTCCTCAATCGGTCTGCCATCTCCTCTGCGATCTCCATTCCCCTTTCTCCCTTCAAACACTCTCTGTCACCCGCAGGCTCAAACCTTCCTGCCTTGTCCCTTCAAACCAGCGTCCCTTTAAAATGTTTCTCTTCTTTTACCTTTGTTGTCTTCTTTTCTTAAATAATGTTGGTCTGTCTGCCAGAGCCCAATAATTTGATTGCCATCCACGATACAATTAAGAGCACCCCTGGATAAGAACCGGGGCCCTCCTTCCGCTCAGTCAAATGTTCTTCTACTGAGATGTGCTCTGTGCTGCTCCATACACGCAGAACCCCGTACAGCCAAACGCTCTTTCAAGGAGCTATGATCTGTGCTGCCCCATACACGCGGAATCCCCATGCTTAACCCTTTTGTTTTTCCGTTGCCATAGCAAATCAAAATGGCTGCCATGCTTCGGCGTGCCTTTATGTTCCCTCCTCTAACTCCCTTCGGAGCTCTACTTTTGTCTGCATGCCAGCCCTTGTGCCTCCTGGAGATCCCGCTTTCAGAGGATGGGGTCTCCGTGCCCCACCCAGCGTGACTCGCTGCCTTTTTTCCAATGCCGCACTGCTGGCAGAACATCTGCTACCCACCTGCCTCTCTCACCACCACCACGACACACAGACTCTTCATTCCTTGGACAGGCATTCTCCAACACGGGCAGGTGGCACGCTGACAGTAAGTACCACTGACTTCTTCATGTGCTTACGGTGATGCTCCGAGCGACCATGCAGCGGCGACTCATTTGGATCTACCGTGATCACTGCGCAGAGTGGCAGTCCCTTCACCTCCACTTCCAGGGTTCCCCCATGAGCTTTCACCACTTACCACTCCTTCTTAACGGTGTAACACCATTACGCATGGGGCCCATGGAGACAGCGTTGATCCTGCTGCAGAGGGATTGAGAGTGGAAAGAGACTACTCCCCCTTGCGCAGGCCCTACAAATAGAGGCCCCAAGGGGGCCTCTGATGTCACGTACCTAAGTGCAAAGAACATTTCGCCTGACAACTTCCCTGTGAAGGGGCATTCTTCCCCTTCCTGCACCAGCAACCATTTATTGCTCCATATTCCCTTCCTGAGAGGTCACCATCCTGGTGATATGATATGATATAAGTCATTTATAAAGTGCCTGTACACCAGTGACCCCTGCTTCCTGTGCTTTCTCCCTGAAGAAGAAGACAGGGCGCGGGACAAGTCTGGCGCCCTCAGCCCTTTTGGCGACGCTCCATAGGCTTCAATTGAATTTGTGTTTTGACTCACACTAAACAAAGTCTGCTGTTTGCAAGGGCACTTGAGATATCATCTACATGTTAGAAAGTGCAATAACTACATGTACATGAGCACAATACCATATGTGGCGTAATTCAGACATGACATTACGTCAAAAGGCAGAAGCCGCACCTGTCCAAAACCGTGGACTGCAGAAGGAGGTCACCAAATACCTATGACATGGTGAAAGAGGGCATTCTGAGCTCCCTACCTAGGCACAGGGCAGTTAGGAAATAGGTGTGCTCCTGCTACTTAACTACGTTGGTCAGACGTGCCAACACCTCACTTGTTTTTGCAGCAATCCCACCTACCTGTTCTTTTACAGGTTTGGTGTAGCCAGGATGTTCATGACCGTGCACAAGGATTGGTTTTTGATCTGCCTCTGCCTGTGCACCTTCTTTAGTGGCGTGGCCGCCCTCTCCGTGTAGGACGCCTCGTCATTCTCCATGGCCTGTCCAACATGACTCATGGCACACTGGTATTAGCATAATTGACCTAAAAACATTTGACCTAAAACATTTGATCACATTTTGTTGCCCTTTTTTTGGGTCAAATTTAATTAAATATATATATGGGGTGGGTAAGGGTATAGATTAGGTTGGGGAAGTGGGGAGGGGAGATGCAAGGGCATCTCCCCCTGCATTTTAGACCGAAAACAAGGTCAAATAAATGAGATAAAATGTGATTAGGTCAAATGTTTTAGGTCAAATAGGCCCAAACAGGCATGCTCTGGGTCCATTTCAACACTTCCCACCAGACCATTTGGGCTTCATCGATGGACTAGATGTTTGCTGTTTGCCCCGGATTAACAAATGAACTGGTTTCAGACATCCGCTATCTTCATGAACCATGCCATGAGCTGCCACCTCATTCTACTGGTCCATGTTATCTGAGGGAAACTCGATGGCGGGGCAGCATGGCCTACTTCTGTCCATCCCCTGTGGTCCTGTCCCCCTCCATTGCACTGTGGTCCCTGGATCAAGGTGCTGCCCTACATGATCCAGCACATCCATTGGGGTGTCAACAGAGGGTGGCCGGCCGCAATCACCCTAGCACCACACCTGCTCACCTTGTCACTGTTGATGCAGCAATGGCATACACTATCGTATATGAAGACTACCAACTGTGCTCGATGCTGTGGAGCACCTCCGGGGAGAGGAAGGGATACAGTGGGTTTGCAGTGGTGGTGTCATATGCGAATGTCCAGTTGCTGGGTGTGACACTGTCTACTGAAGCACCGCCCCTCAGCCATTCTTGTCCTCCTCCTGCTCCTCATCTGCCGATGTGTCAGCAGGTGTGGAGGGCACAGTGAGAAGAAAATGAGTCATTGTGTAATACTTTAAATACCACTTGGAGAGCACTCAGAGTCCCTCCAACAATGCTTCTCTTGGCATGCATGCACAGGATGGATCTCCTCATTGAGTGTGACACAAATAGTTAATTTATTTAACATTTTGCATCAGCCTACTTACATACATAGATCGCCAAAAGTGTAATGGAGGTTGCTGCGGGTGTAAGAGAAGAGGACGGTGGAGGGGGAAGGGAGGAGTATACCAAGGAGAACAGGTGGGTATCCTTCACTATATTTAATTTATTTTATGTATTGTTCTTACTGATGGCATAACCAGCATGCAATATGACTCACCTCAAGGTATTTCAGGTGATGTAATAGGGGAAATGGGGAGGGGGATTTACACTGATGGCTGAGGGTGGAAACAGAGAGGTGAGGCTATGCAGAGGTTTCGTTCTGATGTTACAACTGTGCATACCTGAAGCTCCAAGGACAGGGAAGTGTGTCAATACTATGTGATTATAGTGACAGGAAATGTTGTTACACGAGCTGTCTAGAGGGCAGGGCAGCTGGCTGTGGTCTAAGATTACACAAGTGCTCCGGTCTTCCTTACTGAAGGAAGTATTGCAATAGTAGTTTCTGTTTCGTGGTTTCGTGGTTTCTTGGAACTTGCTGGGACTTCTAGAATGTTCCATCATGGGCTGAGTGACTTGCAAAGTCGTGGCCCTGGTGTGTTGAGCAGTCTTGCATCCCTGGTTGCTTCCCTTGCAGTGGCTAATCAGAGATTCCTTGCAGTGGATGATCTCAGAGTTCTAGCCAGTCTCCCGTGGCCATGCAGTCAGGTATTTTGGGACATTATTTCCATAATGCCCTTTTGTGTGTGATCCCTGTTTCCAAGTGTAGCCTGTGAAGGTTTGTATACGCTCTAACGTGCTTCTGGTGGGTTTAAGCCCTGGGATCTTTCTAGGAGCCTTCTTTATGGCCGAATATAGTTTTCTGATTGCTTTCAGGGACATTACAGTAAATTAATTTTGGGAGGGTTACTGTTCATTGAAAAGAATGAGGTTATCCATCGGAGGTTGGTCTCCCTGGGTAAATAAATTCTGATGGAGACGGGACATGCGGATTGCAAGATCAACAGTGGCGCTGGTGCTGAGAGGACCACAGCTATACAGGAGTCTGCTGACTTCTCTGCCACAGATCCTAGGATGTATTCCCTAATATCTAGAAGCATTGATACTCTACTGCTGGGTGGCCTGAGATGGACTTCCTGCCATGCAACGGGAGGGGTGGTTTCATTCATTGGTAGATTCACAGCAATTGTGCACCTTGTCACTTCTGCAATGATAGCGCAGGCTTTTTAAGAAAGTGGTGTAATTGTGGCCAATTTTAGGACGATAGAAAGGGAACCCGAATCCAGCCTGCCATTGCACAGGTCAGCGAGACTTAGGGTGAGGCCTGGGATTGAGTGGAGCATGTTCCCTCTTGGGATTTAGAACCCTTCATGCACCACTCTGATGGCGGTCATTTGGGTAATTATGTAAAACATTGAAAAGTTAGGATCCGGCCACTGTTGCCAGACTATGAAATGAAAGGTCAGTACGATCTCTCTTATAGTATGTCTGCTGACAGGGCCAATGGGGCTGTAAAAGGGTTAAGTGCTACACACGGTCCTTTTGGTGCTCTTCACATGGAGCACAGTCATGTACACACCTTAGGAGAGAACACTTTTGCTGTGCATGCATTGTGTGTGTGTGCGTGTGTGCGTTTGTTTGTGTGTGTGTGCACCATACATGTACTGACCTCTACCAGAGGACATGCTTGGCTGGCTTCCAAAGCCATTCAGTCCATCCATGTCAAGGATTGCGGCCACCTTCTCCTCTCACAGCAGCACAGAAGTTGGTGACGCACTGCCGTCTCTAGTGGCCATGCACTGCCCCAATGCTCATGATCCTCCTATTCAGGTTAGACAATTCATTACACTCATCAGTTTTCCTCGGTTGGGTGGACTCCAAACATATTTGTATTTTATTTTGTGCTTTTGTTACATACCAAAGTTCAGAAACCACTTCAATGTGGCAGAAGAGGGTGGTAGCAGCGGGAAGTAGGGAAGTAGAACCCAAGAAGGTGGGAAGGAGAGTTAGAAGTGTGTCACCCATTCTCAGTACATAGATATAAAACCCCAGGGAGCAGAGGATCCATGGCAACATCAGCAGTACTACCTCAATAGTAAGTGCAGTCCTTGTTTGAGTCGTAGGCTAAGAGAAGGTAGAGAGAGGGTAGGTAGGACACACAGAAGGGGGTGGAGAGGTACTGTTGTCACCCATTTTCAGTGCAGAGAGGTACTTTCCTAATAAACAGATACGTGATACTGTATCATGTAAATCGTTTACATTACTGGTAAGTTTAGCTTGGTCTTTGATCGTGGTCTTCATGGTCTTTTTCTGTTTGGTATAACATTTTGTGGTTCCACCTGCATGGCGTTTGCTCTGGCACACCGATTTCCATTCATGCCATTCTGGAACATTAGTGTAGTCTGCTGCAATTCCACACTTTTCCATCAGTTGTTTTAGCAGAGTGGTAGGAACTCTCTACCACTTGCATTGGGTCATTCAATGAGGGCACATTTCTCTGTTGGTTATTTCACGGTTATCCAGTCTCCCTTGTCCACCGCCATCTCTTAGAATGACTTCTCTTTGACTGGCTTCTTCTGTCAAACAACCTCTTAATATATGTGTTACCAAATATGTGTGATCGTATGTGCCAACACCCGTAATGATTTTGTTAACTTCAATAATAAAGTCAAAGTTTTTTAGACCATGTTTACAAACATATACAATTTGCAGGGTATTGCCTAACAAGAAATTAAAAACCCCAGGCCAACACGTGCTTCACTCATGAAAGGAGCTTCCTCAGAGAAGTAGTTTGTTCCAATGTACTATACACAATGAAGTTAGACTGGT
The DNA here is from genome assembly GCF_040938575.1 of Ambystoma mexicanum. Taxonomy (NCBI): domain Eukaryota; kingdom Metazoa; phylum Chordata; class Amphibia; order Caudata; family Ambystomatidae; genus Ambystoma; species Ambystoma mexicanum. The sequence continues at coordinate 628,054,135 of NC_090935.1, forward strand.
GTTCTACGCGTCACTGATTGTGGCGTACTAAGCAGTGTGGAGTAATTCTGCAAATCTATAACAATTCAACATTATGCACTCATGAGATAACATGTTCTGTTAAAAGAACCAAATATATAATTCTAAGTTCCTTCACTTGATCTTCTAATGGAGTTTCCAAGATTGGAACGTGTCGGTTCCTATCATCAGCTCTGCGTAGTTTGCGGATCAGTGCTAGTGAACTGACCAGCAATGATGGCTGATTTGCATATCTATGTTGACCTAATTACTGAAGATAGCATAATCGTAATGGCTGTTGACACATAAAATTACATAATTGTGATAACAAAAATTGTTTTGACACTAGAAGGCCGATTCATGGAATAATTAGCGCGGCGCAAGTGGGCAAAAACGTGCGAATCGCAGTGGAATAGCGAAAATCGCAGTGCAATTGCGAAAATCGCACGAAAAGCAGCGCACGTCGATTCATGGAAGGCCGTGCGCGAGAAAACCAGCGGATGTGCGATAAAAAAGTGCGCGGCGCACGTTGGCGCACAGGCCATCTAACAGCGTGCGCCAGGTCACAGCGAAAATCGCACAGGCCACAGCGAAATTCGCACATAGCGCGGCGCACGCAACAAAAGTAGGCGGAACACGGGCGTAACACTCAGAATGGGGAACAACTTGCCAAAACGTGGGCGTCACGGGGGAAGTACAGGGCACAAGTGCGCGGAACGCCCACACGCTCGCCTACAACACGTATTCATGGAATAGAATAGGGCAAAAAAGCGCACGCTCAAACCAGCGCACAGGCACAAACACGACCGCCACAAGAAAGCAGGCGGTAGCGTCTCTGCGGCTGTAAGAAATGTGCGCCAACAAATAGCACCTATATACTGCCATGATGAATGTCCCATACTGTGGCCCTCCAGGAAAAATGACGTGCAAAGGGGTACCCACAAACACGGACACCCGCTGACAAAAAATACGTGTGCGTGTATACCGGGGTGCGCGGGAAGTCTCACACGCGATTTCAGCAGGGTACGTGCATCACAGGGGTTCGCGTGAAGTTATTCACGCGATCGGGCCTGGGGGAGCGGGCTACGTGTATTTCAGGGGTTCGCGTGAAGTTTCTCACGCGATCGGGCCTGGGGGAGCGTGCTACGTGTATTTCAGGGGTTCGCGTGAAGTTCCACACGCGAATAGCCTGGGCGCGTGTATTTCAGGGGTGCGCGGGGAGTTCCACACGCGAATAGCCTGGGCGCGTGTATTTCAGGGGTGCGCGGGGAGTTCCACACGCGAATAGCCTGTGCGCGTGTATTTCAGGGGTGCGCGGGAAGTTCCACACGCGAATAGCCTGGGCGCGTGTATTTGAGGGGTGCGCGGGAAGTTCCACACGCGAATAGCCTGGGCGCGTGTATTTCAGGGGTGCGCGGGAAGTTCCACACGCGAATAGCCTGGGCGCGTGTATTTCAGGGGTGCGCGGGGAGTTCCACACGCGAATAGCCTGGGCGCGTGTATTTCAGGGGTGCGCGGGAAGTTCCACACGCGAATAGCCTGGGCGCGTGTATTTCAGGGGTGCGCGGGAAGTTCCACACGCGAATAGCCTGGGCGCGTGTATTTCAGGGGTGCGCGGGAAGTTCCACACGCGAATAGCCTGGGCGCGTGTATTTCAGGGGTGCGCGGGAAGTTCCACACGCGATTTCTGCACGGTACGTGTATTTCAGGGGTGCTGGGGAGTCCCACATGTGATTTGACAGTGTGGGTCCTCCCAGGTGTACCCTGTACACCCTCCACGGCCCCTGCAGGCAGCCCACACCACAGGGGACTACCCTGCATCCCTGGTCATGTCCCGCAGGCAGCCCACCCAACAAGGGCATGCCCCCCCCAGCAAAGGCACATGTCTCCTTGAACTAATGAACACCAACTCATGTCCCCTTGCACCCCCACCCCCCAGCACTGTGGGGCACCTGCCAGCAGGCCCCCACCCATGTCCAACTCATGTCCCCCACCACCCCCACCCCCCAGCCACCAGGGTCACCCTCCACCAGGCCCCCACTCATGTCACCCACCACCCCCACCCCCCAGCCACCAGGGTCACCCTCCACCAGGCCCCCACCCATGTCTCCCACCACCCCCACCCCCCAGCCACCAGGGTCACCCTCCACCAGGCCCCCACTCATGTCTCCCACCACCCCCACACCCCAGCAGTGCAGGGGCACCCTCCACCAGGCCCCCACTCATGTCTCCCACCACCCCCACACCCCAGCAGTGCAGGGGCACCCTCCACCAGGCCCCCACTCATGTCTCCCACCACCCCCACCCCCCAGCCACCAGGGGCACCCTCCACCAGGCCCCCACTCATGTCACCCACCACCCCCACCCCCCAGCAGTGCAGGGGCACCCTCCACCAGGCCCCCACTCATGTCTCCCACCAGCCCCACACCCCAGCCACCAGGGGCACCCTCCACCAGGCCCCCACTCATGTCTCCCACCACCCCCAGCCCCCAGCCACCAGGGGCACCCTCCACCAGGCCCCCACTCATGTCACCCACCACCCCCACCCCCCAGCCACCAGGGTCACCCTCCACCAGGCCCCCACCCATGTCTCCCACCACCCCCACACCCGAGCAGTGCAGGGGCACCCTCCACCAGGCCCCCACTCATGTCTCCCACCACCCCCACACCCCAGCAGTGCAGGGGCAGCCTCCACCAGGCCCCCACTCATGTCACCCACCACCCCCACCCCCCAGCCACCAGGGGCACCCTCCACCAGGCCCCCACTCATGTCACCCACCACCCCCACCCCCAGCCACCAGGGGCACCCTCCACCAGGCCCCCACTCATGTCTCCCACCACCCCCACACCCCAGCAGTGCAGGGGCACCCTCCACCAGGCCCCCACTCATGTCTCCCACCACCCCCACACCCCAGCAGTGCAGGGGCACCCTCCACCAGGCCCCCACTCATGTCTCCCACCACCCCCACCCCCCAGCCACCAGGGGCACCCTCCACCAGGCCCCCACTCATGTCACCCACCACCCCCACCCCCCAGCCACCAGGGGCACCCTCCACCAGGCCCCCACTCATGTCTCCCACCACCCCCACACCCCAGCAGTGCAGGGGCACCCTCCACCAGGCCCCCACTCATGTCTCCCACCACCCCCACCCCCCAGCCACCAGGGGCACCCTCCACCAGGCCCCCACTCATGTCACCCACCACCCCCACCCCCCAGCAGTGCAGGGGCACCCTCCACCAGGCCCCCACTCATGTCACCCACCACCCCCACCCCCCAGCCACCAGGGTCACCCTCCACCAGGCCCCCACCCATGTCTCCCACCACCCCCACACCCCAGCAGTGCAGGGACACCCTCCACCAGGCCCCCACTCATGTCTCCCACCACCCCCACACCCCAGCAGTGCAGGGGCACCCTCCACCAGGCCCCCACTCATGTCTCCCACCACCCCCACACCCCAGCAGTGCAGGGGCAGCCTCCACCAGGCCCCCACTCATGTCACCCGCCACCCCCACCCCCCAGCCACCAGGGGCACCCTCCACCAGGCCCCCACTCATGTCACCCACCACCCCCACCCCCCAGCCACCAGGGGCACCCTCCACCAGGCCCCCACTCATGTCTCCCACCACCCCCACACCCCAGCAGTGCAGGGGCACCCTCCACCAGGCCCCCACTCATGTCTCCCACCACCCCCACCCCCCAGCCACCAGGGCACCCTCCACCAGGCCCCCACTCATGTCACCCACCACCCCCACCCCCCAGCCACCAGGGGCACCCTCCACCAGGCCCCCACTCATGTCTCCCACCACCCCCACACCCCAGCAGTGCAGGGGCACCCTCCACCAGGCCCCCACTCATGTCTCCCACCACCCCCACCCCCAGCCACCAGGGGCACCCTCCACCAGGCCCCCACTCATGTCACCCACCACCCCCACCCCCCAGCAGTGCAGGGGCACCCTCCACCAGGCCCCCACTCATGTCTCCCACCAGCCCCACACCCCAGCCACCAGGGGCACCCTCCACCAGGCCCCCACTAATGTCTCCCACCACCCCCAGCCCCCAGCCACCAGGGGCACCCACAACCAGGCCCCCACTCATGTCACCCACCACCCCCACCCCCCAGCCACCAGGGTCACCCTCCACCAGGCCCCCACCCATGTTCCCCACCACCCCCACACCCCAGCAGTGCAGGGGCACCCTCCACCAGGCCCCCACGCATGTCTCCCACCACCCCCACACCCCAGCAGTGCAGGGACACCCTCCACCAGGCCCCCACTCATGTCTCCCACCACCCCACCCCCCAGGGGCACCCTCCACCAGGCCCCCACTCATGTCTCCCACCACCCCCACACCCCAGCCACCAGGGGCACCCTCCACCAGGCACCCACACATGTCCCCCTGCCCCCAGGTCCTGACGATACTCAATCATGGCAGTAATGGGCAGCATACCCAGCGCAAACACCCAGGCAAGGATTGCATCCACCCACATAGTGAATGCAATTACATGATACAACCCCAATGGCAAGTCTGTAAATGAACACATGTCCATCACACACACATACACAATGGGTGCAAGTCAATGTCAAAACCCATATCATGACATGTAACAAACCAATGAGAAAATAACACAAGTGTAAGAAAATATAAAAAATGTATTAAATACCAAAAATAAGTGAACTTTTCAAACATACAACGATGTGGCTAAGTAAATAAATGGTCCATGTCCGAGAACAAAAGTGATAAACAAAAAAACAAAGGAATAAAAAATTAAAATGAATTTGTCCAAAGCAATATCATGTCATAGGAAATTAATGAAAAACCATTACGTCATGGTGAAAACAATAAGAAATTAAAAAAATGTATCTCCCAAAAAAACAAACTATATACAGGAATGTTCCAGGGTCCATGAGCCCAACACCAAAAATGAAACCTACCACTAACTAATGTAAAATATATGTACAAAAAAGTGGCCATTGTCCGAGCGGTCCAAAATAATAAAAATAAATAAAGGAAACCTAGCACTAACTAACTAAATAACTATATACAAAGGCAGCGGGCAAGTCCTGCGGCTCACTTGGTGATGTTGCTGGCCAGGGCATCATCGAACTCCATGTCGATGTCCTGGAGGCGGGACTCTGTCCTAGCCCCGAGGTCTCGCAGGGACAACCCCATGTCCACCTCAAACTCCCTGCGAGCTTCCTCGAGGCACTCAGCCCGCCTCAATGCCCGACGCATGGAGAACTCCGCCCTGACCATGGCGAGCCGCTCCTCTTCCGCCCGCTGCCGCTCCGCACCTATCCGCTGGCCAAACTCTTCCCACACGGAACACACCACCATCCCAGGGTTGCCCTGCCCTCCGGCCGATGCCTGCCCCTCTGATCTTGATGGCCCCGAGCCATGATGCCTCCCACGTCGAGCCCGCTGCTGCCTCCGACGCCACTGCCTCTGCCAGCACGACGGCATCCAGGCTGATGGAAACCACCGGCGCCGTCGTGCACGTGCCCTGCCCGATGATGCCGTCACATCTTCCATCTGCTGGGGTCCACTTGCTGTGTTGTCCACCCCTGCTGGACCTCCGACTCCCAACTGTGGCAGGGATGGGATCCCCACCGAGCTGGCTGCATTGGTCGGGGCAGGTCCACAGGGGGCCCTGGTGGCATCTGGGCCGGAAGACGGCAAGGAGAACGACCGGTGGATAGCCTGCACAGAGGAGGAGAGGGCCGTCAGATTGGCCAACACATGCAGGAAACCCCCGAACATGGCCGATCCCAATTGGGCCACGTCGGCACGGTGCACTTCGTGATGACGTGCGTGCTCCTCCCGGGAAGCACGCACGTCATCACGAATCACAGCCGTGCGCATCGCGACCCCAATCAGGACCTTCTCCACGCGGCCAGGGGTTACCACGTCCGCAGGTGGAGGGGAGTCAGGTGACATGGACATCCCCTCTACCTGCGGACGGGCCTGGGACGGGGCATCCCTGCTGGTGCATGGTGGTGCACTCACAGGGTCAGGGACAGTGACATGCACAGGCCCCTCCACGGTGACCTGTGCTGCCTCCTGCCCCTGGCCCTGGACTGCACCACTTGCACCAGCAGGGATGCTCCCACCAGGCCCCATGTGTGCACCAGTGTCGGCCTCCTCCTCCTCTGTGCAAACCACCAACCTGGATGGCTCCTCACCGTCTCCCGCCGTAGCAGGCCCCTGTGGGGGCTCACCCACCCCTTCCGCTGCAGCCGTGGGGGCATCCCCGCCGCCTTGCTCCACAGCGCCGTCTCCGCCCTCTTCTTCACTAGCCGCTGCGTAGAGGGAGACAAAGGACACAAGCATCAGGCTACTGTACAATGGTCCCCTAGACAGGAGGCAATAGCAGATGAGCACCACTGTCAAAGTACACTTCCATCATGTCCCTCCACAACACATGGGTCAGTCCAGGCAAAACACACACAGTAACAGGCATGGTGCATGCCATGGACATTTCCATGCATGTCCAATGGACTCTAGAAACATTCAATGATATGTAACTCACATGCATCATGGCTCATGCATATCACATGCACACACTTCACCTCAGTCACATCCATCTGGCCCCAAACACACCGAACACAGGCGAAACAAGGGTAACTTGGGTGCGTCACTGAATCTGTGCATTGTCACACACATGTGTCATGCATCTATGGCATGCACAAGTCACAGACACGCAGGTCAGGCACACAGACATGGCTACCATATATGTACCTGGCATCAGCACCCATCCTTCACCCCCATCCATGTCCAGGTACAGAGACTGGCATGCTCTCATGTCCAAAATCTGCATAGGGCTCCCCATGCCGCATTTCAACACATGCAACAACCATGTGGGTCACACATCACTGGTCGCACATGCATTACCATGATGTCCCTGCACACATACATGCATACATGGCCCATGGCACACATACAGGCAAGTATCATAGAACCAGCACACCGCAACATGCCCTGTCTCACACAGTAATGCTTGGACACATACCGCTCAACTCCAGATGGGCCTCCCTCTCAAGGACCTGGGCGTGGAGCGCTGGGCGTACGCGTTCCAGGACCCTCTTCTGGATGGAACTCATGCGGCCCCGGCCCCCCTCCACGAGGCGCCGGGCCTTCACAAGGGTCCTGGACCTCAAGTCCTCCCAGCGCTTCCTGATCTTCTGGACGTTGCGGGTTGCCACCCCCTCCGCGTTGATGGCAACCACACAGTCGGCCCAGATCCTCTCCCGTCCTTCCTTGCTGGCGCGGGACGATCCAAAGAGGGCATCATACTGCCCCAGGACATGCTCCACCAGGACACCAACTTCGGTGGCAGTGAAGCTGGTGCCCCTCTGCCCCTCTGGCCTGGGGTTGCCACTGGTGCCAGATGTGGAAGTGCCCGACATGGCAACCCCAGAGGCAGGTGTGGGTGGGCAACTGGGTCCTGGGGCTGGGCTGTGGAGCGATGTAATCCCAGTTGGGAGTCTTCAGTTCCAGCAGGGGTGGACACAGCAACTGGACCCCTGCAGATGGCTGATGTGCAGGCACCAAATGGCAGGGCACGGTGGCAGAAGGCAGGCAGGCAGGCAGCAGCAGATAGCACGTGGGAGGCTGCTCGGGGCACTGGGGGGCAGTAACTCGGCCTTCTGGGCAGGAGCGTGGTGTTCCGTGTGTTTTCGGGTGGCCAGCTTGATACGGAGTGATTTGGCACGTGAAAATCCTGCACGTCAGCGTGAAATCCGAGGAAAGGCCCTTAGCGCGTAAGCGCGTCAGCACGCATACGCGATTCTATTGGACCAGAGTCCCTCAGCGCGTAAGCGCGTCTGACGTGACCCGCACGGGCGTTCCCCACTCAGCACGTGATGACGGAACACACGTGGAAATACTGCACGTCAGAGTGTCATTGCGTGATTGGCCTATGTACGTGTATTTCATTGCGTGTAATTGGACAAAAGTGCGCGTACACGCGATTGGCCTATGTACGTGTATTTAATGGGTGCGCGGCCACTTACACACGCAAGTACGTCAGCGAACCGGTATCCCGTGGTGCGTGTGAATTTCCGCACGCTATTGGACTGGGAACTGGATTCCAGGGGTGCGCGGGTCACACGCTGTATCCCGTGGTGCGTGTGAATTTCCACACGCTATTGGACTGGGAACTGGATTCCAGGGGTGCGCGGGTCACACGCTGTATCCCGTGGTGCGTGTGAATTTCCACACGCTATTGGACTGGGAACTGGATTCCAGGGGTGCGCGGGTCACACGCTGTATCCCGTGGTGCGTGTGAATTTCCACACGCTATTGGACTGGGAACTGGATTCCAGGGGTGCGCGGGTCACACGCTGTATCCCGTGGTGCGTGTGAATTTCCACACGCTATTGGACTGGGAACTGGATTCCAGGGGTGCGCGGGTCACACGCTCGCCTAGAACACGCGCAAAGCATAAAATTGCGGACTTTAACAATAACAAGCTCAGACGCCAGGATGAACATACCGTTCCTAGCAGCAGTGGCAGTGGGCTACCAAAGGAGGAGGAGGAGGATAGTCAGGGCCAGAATATTCACACCCAGAACCAGCCTTTTCGGGATGCCTGATGACCAGGTGTATGGGAGGTACAGGTTTCCACCACACATCATACTGGACCTGGTGAGTGAGTGGGAGGATGACCTCACATCACCCACCCTGTGCTCCCAAGCACTCAGCCCCCTGGAGAAGGTCCTCAATGTACTGCACTTCTTAGCCACTGGATCATTTCAGCGGACAAGTGCCATAGTGGGTGGGGTGTCACAGGCCACCCAGTCACGCTGCCTACACCAGGTCTTGAACATCATGACTGCACGCCCATCAGTCCGCAGGCACATATACCTGCCCAGAACACCTGCAGAAAGGCATGCTGCCGCCCTGGATTTTTACGCTGTGGCACGATTCCCCAAAGTGCTAGGTGCCATCGACTGCACCCATGTGGCTCTACGTCCCCCCAGGGCATCTGAGCACATCTATAGGAACCGCAAGCACTGGCATTCCATCAACGTGCAGGTAGCATGTAATGCCAAGGGAATCATCACCTCAGTATATGCCAACTATCCCGGCTCCACCCATGACAGCTTCATTTACCGAATGTCCACCCTAAGCCGGGACCTAGAAGCTGGGCGGCATGGCGATACATGGCTGCTTGGTGAGTATGTATGCCACTGCACATGCATGCATGTTGGATACTGAGCAAGGTCACAACCCCACCAATGATACCAATCACCACCTCCACAGGGGACAGTGCCTACCCTCTCAGCCCCCACATGATGACGCCAATTCGGAACCCCACCACGCCACCCCAGGTAAGATATAACACAGCCCACATTACAACCAGGGGCATAGTGGAGCGCACATTCGGAGTGCTAAAGTCACGCTTTCGCTCCCTTGACCGTTCTGGCGGGCAGCTGTTATACGCTCCCCCAGTAGTGTGCAGGATCATAGTGGCAGCATGTGTCCTGCACAACGTTGCAACACGCCGGGGCCTGGCCGTGGACATGGTGGTGGCCCCACATCCCCAACCACATGCACAGCCGCTGCGCATGGGAGGGGAAAGGGCACGGGGGGAGGCAGCCCGTACACAGCTAGTGGCTAATTACTTCACATAAAAATCACACCCCTGTGGAGTGCACACTGCCCTGGCACATTCCATCTGACAATCAATGATGACTCAACCTGACACTGATCCTGAATGTCTGGAGAATGAACCGGGAATACCATGTCAGCCTGAGATTGTTCACCTGGAAGTGTCACATACCTACCCACACATACACCACCAATGCAGTTTTGTGAAGTTACACATTCAAGCAGCTAAAATGAATACCCACTTGCAAAATGCAACAAGAGGACAGTGCCATGTCAGCCAACCCAACCCCAGCACCGCCACACGACACACCGTGCCATGTCATACTAATTGCAGGTAAACAAAGTAATCCCCACAACATGACATCAGTCTCACTATGTAGAGTGGCACTATTAGAAACCTGCAACACCTGAAATGCTCACAGCAATGCCGGATCAACAACATACTTGAGCACGTAGTACCATTAACATGACATCACAAATGTTACATATTAGTAGTCTCACCACCTGGAAATGCCTGCACTCCCACCACTACCAACTGTGCAGTGTTGTCGCCATGTAGAGTTGTAGGTGCACTGCTGCCAACATGGTCCCCATCTCCAGACTAGAGGTCCTTGTGTGGACATGAGGAAGGGACCTGCAAATTGGGAGGTAGACACAGAAGAAGAGTTACACATCAATGCAACATGCAGTGTACAACACAACAGCAATATGCACTATGAATGTATACACAGTATTGACTACAGACTGGCCACACAGCTCATGGGAGTCCAACGTCACTGTGTAATTCACTGTCACTTGGGCACACCCTTTGCAAGCCCATGGAAACGGGAAGCAGGAGGGGTGTGTGTGACTCAAACCCAAGCATCTGAACCAAATACATTACAAGCCTGCATGTGCCCAGCCACAATGCAGCGTATGCCCACAGGAACCACAGAAGCCAACAGATCGAAGCCAACAGATCGAAGCCAACAGATCGAAGCCAACAGATCGTCCCAAAAAAATTGGGAATAAAAGAAATCAAAATAAAAATAAAAATAAGAAACAATCAAAAATGGCCATTGATGGGCCCGGGGGGTTGGGGAGGCCACCCAGGAGGTCCGAGGACAGGATGCACACCAGAACCCACCTGCGTGGATCCTGGGAAGATAAAACACCTCCATGGGCTCATGGCCCACACGGCTACCCTATTGTGGGAGTATCACTGCTGTCGCTATTATCACCCTGTGCAGCTGCATCCGGAGGTGGTTGCACTATGGGAGGCAGCCCACGCAAGGCCCTAGTCTGCTCCTCCATGGCTGCAAGCATGCGGGTGTGGTAGGTCTGGTTCTGGAGGATGAGTGTGCGGAGGTCCCCATGCAACAACTCACGGGATGCCCGGACCTCCGCCCTCGTTGCCTGCATCTCAGCTGAGAGCGTACGGGTGAGACGCTCCAGCTGCTGTTCTGTCCTTTGGTGTGTTGAAGCCTCAAGCTCAACAAGAGTCGTCCTGAGGTGAAGGAGCTCCTGCCTCAGGGCTTCCCTGTGGCCCTGGGACTCAATGGAGATGGCCTCCTGCAGAGTCGCCAGTGCCGCCCGCCTGTCCCTGTTGGACCCCAACATGTCCTCCCTGTGTGACTGGCAGATGGAGTCGGTTGCCTGCTCTAGTCGCTCCATCAGCCTTTCTGGGGGGACAATGGAAGTGGCCACCCTATCCATGGCCTGAGACATCATCTCGGATGATGCAGCCTGTTGGGTTGCCATACCGTAAATGGATTGCTCCCATGCGGTATTGCCGGGTGGCGTACGGCCACCACGTCGGCGGGCACCACACCTGTCTGGGGCAAGGCGAACTGCGCCTTGCTGTGCCGGCACTGCCTGAGGCTGCAGGACTGCATTCCCCCTCTGATCTGCTGGCCCAGGAACAGGATCAGATGTCGCGGAGTGTGACCCTGCATCCGTAACCACCGAAGGCGTAGCTGCCAACACTGACATCCCCATGGAGGGTTCTGACCCTGGTGCAGGTGGGTGAGACAGAACAGAATCCCTCCCTGGAACACTCACCTGCGACGGCACGTAGGTCTCATCCGAATCAACACCTGAGTACAGCTCGGGGGAGGTGCAGCCAGAGACACCCCTTGAGAGCACGACCTGCAGCACTTGTGGGTTCTCCCCCACCACCACACCACGTCCCTCACTGGTGGTTGGTCGGCCCTCGGACCCCTCCTAGGTCTGCACCATCTCCACAACCCCAGCAGTATCAGGTGCGTCTTCCCCTGCAAAGACATGAAAACAAAGAAATGGAAACAGGCATTAGCACCATGGCACACATTGAGGGCTGAGAAGCAAGAGAACCAGTACTTGATTGACACATGTCCCACATGACTAAAACCCTCCCATGCATGCACCCTCACTGCGTATGAAGTCCAGGCAAATGGCACACACTGATGACACCAAGATGGAAGATGAACACATTTTCTGCATGCTGCCTGGCAGTGGCATCACACATTGGCCTGTGATTGGCAGGTGAAACACACATGCCATCACACAGATGGCATGTACCATTGCTATTGAGTGAAGATGGAGAGGAGGGCAGCACCTATTCATTCAGTCCAGTTCCCGCATGTAATAGCTTTTCTATTTCTAACAGGTCAGATTTTTCACCTGGAGCTGCCAGTCTGAAATGGTCCAATTGCACAGGGACATGTGTGTACAAATGATATCCAGGTAACAAAGTCACTCCACTTTACCATACCCATGTCAGACATGTGACTAGTGGACAGCGACATGCCTAGTGAAAGTGGTGGAATGCAAACAAACTGACTGAATGAACAGTGAAGAAGAAGCAACAATGTTGTGGCAAGGTGACACTTCAAGGGCAACTGGCGTGCAGTTGGGCTAGATGTCTACTGTTGGCAGAAGGGATACTGCTATGGCCAAATGCAGCTGCGCAGGAAGGATTGCAGCTGCGCAGGAAGGATTGCATGAAGCACATGGCTGACCCATACGACTCAGGCGCACACACTCTCACCTGGCACCCGAACAGAAGTCCTCACACACACACCATGCACATGGATGACACACACATGCATGTGCACTCACCGGACAATGCCTCGTAATCAGCCAGATCTCCCACGCCTTGGATCTGTTCCTCCGTGACGTAGGTCCCAGCGACTGACTCATGTGGAGTGAGTTCCATGTCTACTACTGGAGACCCACCTCCAGTCACTAGAGTTGCGGCATGACTTGAGGCCAGCTTACTCTTTGCCCTGCGCTTTAGGTCATTCCAGCGCTTATAGCAATCATTGGCTGTGCGCCTCACAATTCCAAGGGCACTTACGATGTCCGCAACGGTCTGCCAGTGTGCCTGGCGTTGTGCAGGTGTGGTCTTGGATCCTGCAACAATGACCATCTCGTTGTCATGTCCGGACACATACTCGACAAGTGCATTCAGTTCGTCATCCGTGAAGCTGGGCTTCCTGGACGGGCCGGACTGTGTAGCCGTGTCTGGGGCATCAGCCTGTGCCGGACGAGCACTCTTCCTCTTCCGCTTGGAAGGTGGTGGTGATCCTGAGTGTCCTGCGCCGCTCTGGACACTAGGGGCAGGAGCCCTGGTGGACTCTGTATCAGGAGTGTGGGATTGCACACTCAGCATGGGAGTTGGTGCAGGCATTAGCTCTAGTGTGATGGTGTCAGGGGGAATGTCAGCAGCATGAACTAGGACCGACACTGTCCTGGATGGGTGTGTGGGGGCTAGGGTGGATGGAGCCGCAGCTGCCCCTGCAGCCTCTCCGCCCTGCCTACTTGGTGCAGCAGATGACCTTGCTGCCCCAGATCCACGTGGCATGATGGCATCAACGTGCACCAGCGCACGTGTCGTAGCCCTGCTGACCTGGAAGTCAGCCATGGAGTCAGCCAGGTCTGGTGCCACAATGGGCTGGTCCAACAAGGGCTGAGCATGGATGGTGTCAGCCACATCAGCCTCAATGGGAGGGGGGGGGGGATTATGGGTGCCCGTGACTGGTCCTCCACACATGGGGGGACAGGCTCACCCTGCAAGTTACGACCACGTCCCCTACCGGATCCACCACGGCCACCACTTGTGGCTCTTCCACCTTTGCCACCCTTACGGAATCCTCGCCTCCCAGCCATGGCACTGATGTTAATGTGCGTATGGGAGTGGATGTAGACTATTGTCCTGGGCAATTGGGGGTCAAAGGGGTTGGGTACCAGATGGTAATTGTACCCTAGTGCTCTAGCAAGGCTGAATGTAACCCCTGGGGAAAGATGACGGGTCACGCAACGCACAGGAGGCCCAAAAAAGGGAGATGACGTGCACGCAACCCCTCCTAGACCACGTGTGCAGAAAGAAAAACCTGCACTACGCTGTGGCACCCAGAAACACAAGAATGAACGTATGCGTGTCACACGCAGCCTAGAATGACCTCTGAAGGGGTAGGCTACACACGGGGCTATCACAGATGTTAGATACGTGCGTGACTCACCGTCTGCCAGGTAAACGACCATGTAAAAGGAGCACGTTTGGTTGGCAACACCCCCGCCAAAAGAAGATTTGTCCGCTGTCTGAGGAGACAGGACAACAGTAGAAGGGAACACTGTTTGAGGGAACAGGCCCAGGTAAACCAGTAAAGGAGAATACAGAGAAAAAGCTGTCAGAGGTAACAGGGAATACGAACTAGAAACGCCGTGAAGTAAATCGCGTGTGAAACGACAAGAAGTACAGAATTCACCCACTCGCTCTCCACGAAAAGCACGTACAAGGAAAACATGTTCTACACGTACCTTTTATACAGGCCCACACGTCCAGCGTCACTTACGCGGCGTGTATGCGCTAGGGCCATTTCCACCTATTACATGCTTTGTCACTTCTGCGTGTAGGGCCATTTCCACCAATTACACGCTTTGTCACTTCTGCGTGTAGGGCCATTTCCACCAATCACACGCGATTACACTCTGACGTGCAGTCTTTCCACGTGTGCTCTGTCATCACGTGCTGTGTGGGAAACACCTGTGCGGGTCACGTCACAGACGCGCTTACGCGCTGAGGGCCTTTCCTCAGTTTTCACGCTGACGTGCAGGATTTTCACGTGCAAAATCACTCCGTACCAAGCTGGCCACGCGTACGCACACGGAATACCACGCTCCTGCCCGGAAGGCCGAACTACTGCCCCCCAGAGCCCGAGCACGCTCCCACCTGCTGCTGCCTGACTGCCTGCTGCCCCTGCACTGCTGGGGGGTGGGGATGATAGGGGACATGAGTGGGGGCCTGGTGGAGGCTGCCCCTGGTGGCTGGGGGGGGTGGGGGTGGTGGGAGACATGAGTGGGGGCCTGGTGGAGGGTGCCCCTGGTGACTGGGGGGGTGGGGGTGGTGGGAGACATGAGTGGGGGCCTGGTGGAGGGTGCCCCTGGTGACTGGGGGGGTGGGGGTGGTGGGAGACATGGGTGGGGGCCTGGTGGAGGGTGCCCCTGGTGACTGGGGGGGTGGGGGTGATAGGGGACATGAGTGGGGGCCTGGTGGGGGCTGCCCCTGGTGACTGGGGTGGTGGGGGTGGTGGGAGACATGAGTGGGGGCCTGGTGGAGGGTGCCCCTGGTGACTGGGGGTGTGGGGGTGGTGGGAGACATGAGTGGGGGCCTGGTGGAGGGTGCCCCTGGTGACTGGGGGGGTGGGGGTGATAGGGGACATGAGTGGGGGACTGGTGGGGGCTGCCCCTGCACTGCTGGGGGGTGGGGGTGGTGGGAGACATGAGTGGGGGCCTGGTGGAGGGTGCCCCTGGTGACTGGGGGGGTGGGGGTGATAGGGGACATGAGTGGGGGCCTGGTGGGGGCTGCCCCTGCACTGCTGGGGGGTGGGGGTGGTGGGAGACATGAGCAGGTGTGCAGGGTAGTCCCCTGTTTTGTGGGCTGCCTGCAGGGGCCGTGGAGGGTGTACAGGGAACACCTGTGAGGACCCACCCAGCCTAATCGCGTGTGTAACTTCCCACGCACCCCTGTAATACACGTACCAAGCCAAATCGCGTGTGAGAATTCCCGCGCACCCCTGAAATACACGTACCCTGCTGAAATCGCGTGTAAAACTTCCCGCGCACCCCTGAAATGCATGCGCCCAGGCTATTCGCGTGTGGAACTTCCCGCGCACCCCTGAAATACACGCGCCCAGGCTATTCGCGTGTGGAACTTCCCGCGCACCCCTGAAATACACGCGCCCAGGCTATTCGCGTGTGGAACTTCCCGCGCACCCCTGAAATACACGCGCCCAGGCTATTCGCGAGTGGCACGCTGGGAGACATGAGTGGGGGCCTGGTGGAGGGTGCCCCTGCACTGCTGGGGGGTGGGGGTGGGGTGGTATACATGGGTGGGGGCCTGGTGGAGGCTGCCCCTGGTGACTGGGGGGGTGGGGGTGGTGGGAGACATGGGTGGGGGCCTGGTGGAGGGTGCCCCTGGTGACTGTGGGGGTGGTGGGAGACATGAGTGGGGGCCTGGTGGGGGCTGCCCCTGCACTGCTGGGGGGTGGGGGTGGTGGGAGACATGAGCAGGTGTGCAGGGTAGTCCCCTGTTTTGTGGGCTGCCTGCAGGGGCCGTGGAGGGTGTACAGGGAACACCTGTGAGGACCCACCCAGCCTAATCGTGTGTGTAACTTCCCACGCACCCCTGTAATACACGTACCAAGCCAAATCGCGTGTGAGAATTCCCGCGCACCCCTGAAATACACGTACCCTGCTGAAATCGCGTGTGAAACTTCCCGCGCACCCCTGAAATGCATGCGCCCAGGCTATTCGCGTGTGGAACTTCCCGCGCACCCCTGAAATACACGCGCCCAGGCTATTCGCGTGTGGAACTTCCCGCGCACCCCTGAAATACACGCGCCCAGGCTATTCGCGTGTGGAACTTCCCGCGCACCCCTGAAATACACGCGCCCAGGCTATTCGCGAGTGGAACTTCCCGCGCACCCCTGGAATACACGTAGCACGCTGGGAGACATGAGTGGGGGCCTGGTGGAGGCTGCCCCTGCACTGCTGGGGGGTGGGGGTGATAGGGGACATGAGTGTGGGCCTGGTGGAGGATGCCCCTGCACTGCTGGGGGGTGGGGGTGGTGGGTGACATGGGTTGGGGCCTGCTGGCAGGTGCCCCACAGTGCTGGGGTGTGGGGGTGGTGGGAGACATGAGTCGGGCATGAGTGGGGGCCTGGTGGAGGCTGCCCCTGGTGGCTGGGGGGTGGGGGTGGTGGGAGACATGAGTGGGGGCCTGGTGGAGGCTGCCCCTGCACTGCTGGGGGGTGGGGGTGGTAGGAGACATGGGTGGGGGCCTGGTGGTGGGTGCCCCTGGTGGCTGGGGGGTGGGGGTGCAGGGGGACATGAGCAGGTGTGCAGGGTAGTCCCCTGTTTTGTGGGCTGCCTGCAGGGGCCGTGGAGGGTGTACAGGGAACACCTGTGAGGACCCACCCAGCCTAATCGCGTGTGATAATTCCCACGCACCCCTGTAATACACGTACCCAGCAAAATGCCGTGTGATAATTCCCACGCAACCCTGTAATTCACGTACCCTGCCAAATCGCGTGTGATAATTCCCGCGTACCCCTGTATTACACGTGCCCTGGCTAATCGCATGTAAGACTTCCCGCGTACCCCTGTAATACACGTTCCCTGGACAATCGCGTGTTGAACTTCCCGCGTACCCCTGTAATACACGTTCCCTGGACAATCGCGTGTTGAACTTCCCGCGTACCCCTGTAATACACGTTCCCTGGACTATCGCGTGTTGAACTTCCCGCGCACCCCTGAAATACATGTACCCCGGCACCCTGGCTAATCGCGTGTATAACTTCACGCGTACCCCTGATATGCACGTTACCCGCTTTGCGTTCCTTATTTGGCAGCCCTGTAAACTGGTCCAGGGTTAGCGCAGCCCTTTGCGATGATTTAGCGATTTTGATGGCTTTTCCTTGCGCGAGGGCGTTCTTGGGGGCGTTACTGGCGCTGCTGCAGGGTCGCTGCGATACTCTGCGCCACGGCTGGTTTGGGAGCCTAAAATCCATGGATACGCTGTGCGCGGAAATCGGTTTTAGCGCACGTGCCTGGCGCAGACAATCGCACGCGGACACTCTGCTCCAGCCGCTTGCGACACTTTTCTGCGAAATTCTATGAATTACCCTGTAGGTGTTTGACTGCCATTGGTGAAATTTTGCAGCCTGTCACCTTGAGATTAAAGTAAGCCAGCACATACATTTTCAGTATTTTCCATACCCAAATTCGAGATAAACATATTACTGTACATTGATCAATTATACTTTTGTTCATTTCTTTTAAGTGAATGTTCACTTTCTTTTCTCCTCCACATCAGACTGTTTTGTGTTAGCCTTCTAATCCCTCAGGACTTGGACCTCAAATGGAACCTTCCCTGTTGCGTAATGTGGTGTGAAACTGTGTTCCAGCACAGCCTCTGTCACCGCTTTGCTGATAGGCAGATGAATACATCACGAATAGCATCTGCCCCTCCTCCGCACCAATATACAAAGGTGAGAGACGTTACTCACTGAGAGAACCATTCTGCCTTTTCTCCCCGCAGATACAGAAGGGCTTAGACATGAAGCAAACATATACCCCACAAGAAGAACATGTGCAATAGAACACTAACATGACCAATGTATAAGGTGAATGCAACATGAATGACATGCACATTTAGCTTGCTAACACTGAAGCAAGAGTGTAGTGGGACAGCCATCCTATTAAAGATGGAAGCCGCAGCATGTCTCTGAAGGAGCACAGGCCTCAAAGCCTTGGGAAGACACAAAAGGCTGAATCCACAGAAATACATATACATGCAGAGCTCAAACAGTAGGTGGCAACTAGTGGCATGGTTAGAGTGAAATAAGGGAGGATTTGAAGGGTGGACCAAAGGCACGAGATAAGGTCATTCATTTTCATACACAGTCTCATAGCATGTGACCCATAACCAGAGAACATTGGCCATTCATCAGAAGTGAACATAGACAGGACACCTGCAGTACTCCATGAACACACACATAGACACGGGATTGCCTGGTCCCATGACCTGAGAATGATGGATGGTAACTTTTTTAATTGAAAGATGAACAGTCCATGGGCCTCTAGCTCATGACCTCTCGCTCTGTGTCTGGCTCATATCTTGATGACCTGCCAATTGTCCAAGGAGAGAGTCAACCTATCAGAATCCTTGATGTCAAGCCGCCCATGAAATAGTATGCTAACCAATTACTTGTCGTATAGATGATATATTTGAACCTTTATCAAAATAGGTGTGGTTCCAGGTGGAACCATCAGATATTTATAACCCTATGAAATGATTAACCCCCATGGAATCTATATGTAGCCAAACCCACTAACCTAACCCTTTTCCCTATAGGTTTTGTGAACTGATATTATGTTATGACATCATGATGACACGTTTGTGGTACTTAAGCAATTTATCTGAATACTTGTATGCTGTCCCGGCTTTGTTTTGATGATAATAAAGTTGGATTTCTTTGTCTACTCCATCATTTAGTCTGGTTTGGACTGACTCCGATTCCTCTGGGCCTATCTGGGGTTATGGGGGCCACCTCAACATATAGTAGCAGAGGATTTTTGGCTAAGTGTCGTTGGACTGTCCAGGAGTCCCCACTGTGTCCCCACAGACTGCAGAGGTAACCTGTGGAGAGCGGGACTATGCACAACAGAGAGTGGTCGACAGGCATCCAAACAGTCTGTCTGGGTGAATGTTTTACCGAAAAGACTATCATCTTACTTTTTTCAATAATTACTTTCATGCCATTGTTATTTGCATATTCTCCCAACGCATTTGGCATACTTTGCAATCCCTTAGGTGTATGGTCTAGTCATCGGCATATGCGAGGCAACCAACAGACAGATTCATAAAGTGCAAATGCATATCTGCTAGATATAAATTAAACAAGGTTCCTGCTACAATGGACCCCTGTTACACCCCACAACACGTAGGGACAGGTGCTGAAAGTCTATGCCTACTGTCCACACAGATACATACTGTAGTATCTGTGTATAGCAGCATTAACATCCTTAGTAGTCTTAGTGGTATGTTCCAAGATATCAGTTTCCTCCATAACCTATTCTGAAGGACAGTGTCGAAAGCTGTCATGACCCTTGCCCCTGGCCCTCACTGGCAAGTCAGCCTTCCAGTTAGGGCCAGGTGAAAGGCCTTAAAACCTGATTCAAGACTCTCTTGGAGTCAGTCCTGGTGCCTTTGGAGCCAGTGTCATAACCATCATGAAGACCAACATTAAAATGGGACTATTTACTTGGGACTATTTAACTTGGGGGGGGGGTTAAGCCAACATGGAGGCACACACATAGCTCAGTTACAAGGAACTGAGCTATGCGGTCTAGTCTTTTGGGTGTGGCAGGCCTGGGATTACTTTACCTGGACTACTTTGGGTGTGGCAGGCCTGGGGCTATTTTACCTGGGCTACTTTACCTGAGACTATTTAAACCACACCCAAATAGCAGAACAAGCTTTGCGTTTTTCTGCTGTGGGCAGCGTAACACTCACTGTGTCCAGTTCTTTGATGCCAGCTTATCTGAAACCAAGGACCTGCAGAGAGAGAAAGAACACTACGAAACTTACCTGGAACAGTATCCTGTCTTCAATCCATCGCAAACTTCAGTTCCACTCACCTGAAGGTACAAACTCCATCATCTGGCACTGCATGCATCCTGGAATACCATAACCTGGAAAGAGGAGAAAGAAAGACAGCATTAGTAAGCGTTTACTCGCGTTTCTTCCCGAATGAAGAAAGCCACACAATTCTTACCTGGGTAGTCATCTCCTGGTCAGTATCATTGCTGGAACATTACGGCACTCGGCGAGAAACATCGCAACCTGCTAGGAGAGAAAAGACGCAGGTTAGCAATATAAAATGCGAAACAGCGCTGCGCATCACGCATCACACACCGTACAGCACCTACCGGCCCATGCTCATCTTCAAACTGCATGACAAAACCAAAATACCTTTCCATACCTAAAAGGAAAGAAGCAAGACATTATTATTCGAACTAAGAGGAACATAAGAACTGCATATAAAGACTGTAAAGCAGCAAACCTATGGAGTCGCAGCAGGCCTGGATTCCCACAGGGGGGGCTTGCACCAGTGAAGTAACTTGGTCGCTGCTCGCCCCCTACATCTACGCGCCCCTGCCACAAGGAGCAGGACAGAGAATCCACCTTTTACAATATTAAGGTGAGCAGAGGGCCCAAGGGGGAGGAAGGAGTTGAGGCCAAGGGAGGTGGGAAAACATAAAGACAATCTGGTATTGAATCCAGTTCTCCTATATTATTGCAGACCCATCTTTAACCAGAGGCCTTACCAAGGGGCCGGGGGAGGGTTCGAGAGTGCAAATCATCCAACCAGGGCTGGGTGGCGTTCCCGTGAATACCAGGTGAGCGTAACAAAGCTGCACTAAAATCTATATATGTGCAGTACACATTTGACTCACGCCTCTTCCATGCATATTTGACGGAAGAGGTTAAAATCAAAAGGTTATGTATCGTGTTGGATTTGGACCTGAATCCAGTTTGATTGGGAGGAAGAATGTTGCGTGAGGCGATCCATGTATTCAACTCTGCCAACAGGACCCTTGCAAATAGTTTTTACTGTATATCTAGCATCACTAGCATTCGGTAATTAGCTGGATTGTCCCACGCTCTCTTCTTATACACTGTCAGGAGATGGCTCATACGTCAAGTGTCTGGCAACTTCCCTGTATGCCCGATTTCTTCAAACAGAATATGGAGGGCGTGAGCCCATATATCGGGAGATAGTTTAAGCATGTTGTTGCAGACACCATGCCCGTGAGTTATACAGGCGCTCAATGATAATGTCAATGTCAAGTAGGGATGCTTTGCAAATCCATATATTTGGCAGAGGTAATACAACTACATCATTTGTCGTCTTTAGACCCCAGTGTCAAATTAATATGATTCGTCCACTTTTCTTCAGATTCACAGTTTATAGTTAATTTCCTTTTTGTGACCCACAAATTACCTCCCATATATCGCCATGTTGTTGGAGTTAGATGCACGCTTTGCTATCATCCTTCTATTTCACAGTTAATTTTGTGGTCTTTCAGCCACCTTCGGTACACATTTTTGATGGA
The DNA here is from genome assembly GCF_040938575.1 of Ambystoma mexicanum. Lineage (NCBI taxonomy): Eukaryota > Metazoa > Chordata > Amphibia > Caudata > Ambystomatidae > Ambystoma > Ambystoma mexicanum. The sequence goes on from NC_090935.1 coordinate 628,075,884, forward strand.
TTTTATGTTTGTTTGTTTGTTTTATTATTTTTAATGCGCGACATACCCTCAGGTAACAGGGCGCAGCAGTTACACGTATATGCGAAACTTAGTTACAAGTCTTAAATATTTACAGACAGGTAGTACATACAAAATATATACAGGTAAACCCTATTTACAAATGACAGGTGCAAAGACAGGATAGCAAATGATACATACAGCTTACTTACATTGACAGTGTGTACGAGAAGAAGGTGATGATTGGGTAAGCGTGAGCACAAGTTAAGGGGCGTCCACTTTCAGCCACAGGATGGAGTTGGTCCTGAAATTTTGGTAGGGTAGTTCTCAGAATGGGAGGTAGGGAATTCCAAAGTTTAGCTGCTTTCACTGGAAAACTGTTACCGCCAATTGTCAAGCGGTTAAACTTGGGAATAGAGAGGTAGTCTTTGTAGGTAGTTCTCGACGGTCTCAACGATATCTGTCGGTGGAATCTGTCGACCAAGTAGGTAGGCGCAGCATTATTTAGGTATTTGTGCGTAAGTGACAGCGTTTTAGAGAGAATTTTATCATTAGTTGGAAGCCAGTTGTTCTGTTGGCTAATCTCAGAGATGTGGTCTCTTCTGGAGATGCCTAGTGCCGCTCTAAGAGTATTATTTTGAAGCGTTTGGATTTTTCTAGTAATAGTTTTAGTTGAGCCCAAGTATAATAGTCCAGGCGTGATAGGATGAGGGCTCTGGCTAGGATAGTGCAGCTAGTGTCAGATAGGAATGGCTTGGCAGTGCGGATGAGCTTACATGTGTAGGCTGTAGAGGACGCTGAAAGTGAGGTTTGAATCAAGGTAAAAACCTAGTGTTTTTACCTCATGTCCAACTTTGATGTTGTTGCCATCAATAGTGAAAGAGGAGTAAATGGGTCCTAGTTTTTTTAGACTGGATGTGGTGCCCAAGATGATGAGTTCAGTTTTATCATCATTCAGGCATAGACCATGTGTGGCCATCCATGCCTGGATGATGTACACTCTATTCACCAAGGCCAAATCCGCTTCATAATCCCCAGAAAGCAGGAGGAGGATCTGGGTATTATCTGCATAGTTAGTGTAGGTGATACCGAGATGATACAGATCATCGAAGAGGGGCTTGGTAAAGATGTTGTACAGTGTGTGCGAGACACATGAGCCCTGAGGCACACCGCAGGTGATTGGTATGGGGTCGGCTGCTGCTGTGGGGGAGAAACCCCTCATAGTTCTACCATAGTTCTACCATTTAGGAAGGATCTAATCCATGTAATTGCATTATCAGAAAAGTGTGCCGCTGTGTTGAGGTGGTTACAGAGTATGGTGTGATCGACCAGGTCGAACGCAGCCGACAGGTCAAGGAGGAGGAGTAGGGCAGCTTTGCCGTTATCTCTAAGCTCGTCAACTTGCGTCTTGAGGTACATCAAAGCTGTGTCTGTTCTGTGTTGAGGCCGGAAGCCAGATTGTCTGGATCCCAGTAGGTGGTGTACTTCCAGGTGTTTTTGGATTTGTACATAGGCAACCTTATCCAGAATTTTTAGCAAAAAAGGTACTGTCGTAATTGGCCTGTAATTGGTTGTTATGGATGGATCAAGAGTAGGTTTTTTTAAGAGTGGGAGTACCCAAGATTTTTTAAGATTGGTTGGGATAGTTCCAGTGGAGAAGGACGCATTAATTAGTTTAGTAATGAAAGAAAAGAGGTCACGGGCTGCATCTTTGATAAGCTGTGCAGGGCAGAGATCGCCCTGGCAGTTAGAAGGCTTCAAAGACAGGATAATTCTTTCTACTTCGAGAGTAGAGACTTTAGAGAAGTTGAATCGGGTAGATTCGTTAGCCATGCTGTTCTCAAGTGTTTTGGGTTCGGTGGGGTCATTTATAGAGGCTCTTTTAGTAGAGATTTTATTTTGTAAGGTGGAGATTTTATTGGCTAGTGCATGTTGGATCTCTGAGCACCATTTTCTATCTTTAATACAGGTGTCAGGGGGAGCTATGGGAGTCTCTAATTTTTTGAGGATAGAGAAAAGTTCTTTCATGTTAGATTTAGCTTGGGATATCTGCGTATCGAAGGATGTACGTTTAACTAGACATATTTCTTTTTTGTAGAGTGATGAGAGTTTAGTGAGTTTAAGTTTATTGGCTGCTGAAGGTAGTTTTTTCGATGCAGCCTCACAGCTTCTTTTTTGTTGCCTTAAATGTTTTAAGAAAGGCGTAAACCATTTATTTAAGTGGGTTTTAGGTTTACTTGGTCTGAGTTTGAGGGGGACAGTCGAATCCAAAGCGGTGGTCATGATTTTATTGTATTCTTCAACCAAGGTTTCCGGGTCAGTATTGTCAGGGAGTGAGTTGAGGGTGGGGAGTAAAGTCAGTATAATCCTGTCTACAGTTATACTCTTCTTATTTCTGGTTAGCGTTGGTGGAGCCCTATTGGCAGGTGGTGGAGGGGGTCTGTTGGTAGAGAGCGTAAAAGACACCAGGTAATGGTCAGTCCAGGCTAGGGGGGAGATGGCGAGGATATTAGCTTGGCAGTTATAATCTGCCACCCAGTCGAGTGTTCTACCTTTATTGTGGGTAGGTGCGTTACTTCTTTGGGTAAAGCCTAGTTCTGAAATGGTATTGCGTGTAGTGAGGACGAGCTGGTCTGAGGGGTCATTAAAGCCCATGTTAAAGTCTCCAAGTATAAGTACTTGAGTAGAGCTTTTGAAGTTGTTGGACAAAATAGTGTTAATGTCATCCTCAAAGGTTCCAGGGGGGCCTAGAGAGTGGTAGATCAAGTGAATATTAAGGGTCTGGGCATTAGACAGGGGGACTTTAATAAATAGTAGCTCGCCGGAGGCGACATCAATGGGAGTGACTATTTTTATAGGGGGGCTACATTTGTGAATGATAGCGATACCACCTCCTCTAGATTTTGATCTGTCATGTCTCAATATGAAATAGCCGCCAGAGACTGCAAGCATGAGCATAGGGCCTGCTGCAGGGTGTAACCAAGTCTCGGTGATGGCAAGGAAGTCTAGGTCTTTACTAATGATTAAGTCAGCAATTTCTGTGGCATGAGCTACCAGAGATCTAGCGTTAATTAGGGCTCCCTTGATCAGTGGTGGTCAAAGTTGGATGTCTGGTTTGTGAGGATTTGGGTTTACTATGCTTGGCTAAGCTCTTTATTGGCATAGAGTCAGAGTTAGGAGCTAAGTTCAGTTTTATGTTAGATTGGGGAGGCCGGGAAAACTTTGTCCTGGATCCTATTGTAGTGGGAATAGAGCTGATGGTGGGATCATAGATTTTGGCTAGTCTAGCTCTGAGTCGTAGGTTCCTATCTGTGGTTGAGCAGGGATTGCTAAGTGGTAAGAATATGGGGGCATTCATGTCTGGGAGTAGTCTAGCAGTTGTAGTTTTATGTAGGTTGGATGCATGTGTCAGGGTAGGTGGGTGTTGTAGTATGGTGTGGGGCAAAATATTTTGTAGGAACACGATAATGTAGGCCGTCTGGCTAGCAACTATCAGATGCATGCTGGCATGTGGTGGCGGGGCACTTTCTATAAGTTAATACAATTGGTTGTGGGTGGAAGCAACAAGGGCAAAGGCCAAATAATCAGGTGAGGCTGAGCTGAGCGTAAGTCATAGTCTAGGTGCTACGAAGAGTGGTGATGGTTGGCAGCAATCAATGAGAGGCACTATCCATACTTATTCATAGCAGTTTGGCAGACAGTAATTCTATTCAACAGATAGGCAATCAAACAATGCGCAATCAGCACGGATCAATATGAGGGACTAGATATATTTAAGCAGAGCCGCTAAGGAGAGTTAGCAGACAGTGAATATGTGCAGGGCGTGCAGTCATACAAATCATATATATGTGACCAGTGAGGAGCGTGAGCCAATATATAAAGTTTGGGCACTTCTAGTCAGCAGATGGGCAAATATAGTCAACAGATAGGCAATCAAACAATGCGCAATCAGCACGGATCAATATGAGGCACTAGATGTATTTAAGAAAAGCAGCTTAGGAGAGTTAGCAGACAGTAAATATGTGCAGTCAAACAAATCATATATTGGTGACCAGTGAGGAGCGTGAGCCAATCATATAAAGTTTGGGCACTCGCGCATTCGGCACTAGGCTTCGACGAACTAGTGAGCAGATGATATGGCGGGCAGTCGCTATGGACGCAGGTAGTTACAAGCAGGTAAGGCAGGAGACATGAAAAGGCGTGGGCTGCAGGTAAGATGGCGGACCAATGGTAAGACAACTCATGCAGTGCGTATCATCACAAGCCAGGTTTATAGAGGGGGATGAGAATAAAATACAGTAGTGAAGACATAAGTGGAAAGAAACTAAACAAATAACAACCAATGTTCAGACATGTAGAATATGACAAGCATTGAGACTTGCAAGTGAAGTTAACAGAAGCCGAGGACGAGGTTCAGAGAGAGAGGCAGGCAAAATGACAGGGTTGAGACAGCAGTTGCACCAAATGAATGGATAGGTAGGGGTAGTTAGAGAAAGACATGAGAAAGAAGAGAGAAAATAATGGAGGACGAGAGAGAGAGAAAGAGCAAAGAAGAGCTGAGGGAGAAAAGAAAAAAGGAACAAAGAAGAATGGGAGAAGGACAAGAAATGAGAAACAGGAAGAGAGAGGGAGAAGAGATGAGAAGAAGAAAGCAAAAGAGAAAGAAGAAAGAAGGAAGAGAGAGAGAGCGAAACAACAACATGAGGAAAGAAGTAGGGAGGGGTGCCGAAAGAAAGTTGATGACATTCTTAAAAAGCATACACTTCCAGACAGAGAAGAGGAAGGAACTATGTGAAGGAATATTGGAAATCTGCACAGTTTTAGAAGAGATGGCAGCAATAGAAGGGAGAGTAGGGTAGGGTCCCCACTAGATGAAGGAAGAAATGTATTGGAAAAGTTAATGCATGGGACATATGGGAGAGAGCCCCTTAGAAGGTTAGAATTTGAGAACAAAGATGAGGAAGAAAAGGAGGAGGAAGACATGCTAAATTGGGATGAAAGTGAAGAGAGAGTGGAGGAGGCAGCACAAGCCCCATCCACATGTACATAGATTGAGAGGTAGCGTGGACAGAGATAGAGGAACCAGCGATGAAGCCAGAACCCGTTGAATATCTGAGACACCCGAAAGTGCGCTCACACAGTTTAGAAGAGAGGACACCATATGTGAATAGACTGAGACATCTACCAGGGTGGAAGAAAGTTAGCATGACATACTTGGTGACAAGGAAAGGGGTGCAGCCGCATTTGGACGTGGCACCGGACTAACATAATTCACTTTATTAGAGAAAGGTAGAGGAGTGCTACAGTATATCCCATGGCCACAAACTGATACAAATAATTTAATTTGTGAGCTACCATTACTCACATCAATAGCAGGCAAGTGTATTTGGAAAGAATGACAGCTTGTATGACATTAGCAGTAGGCGACATGAAAAGCCTGTTTGCTGCCATATTGGGAGGGCAAACAGACACCATTTGGAGATGAGCAGGGTATCCTAGGATGACTACACAAAATACTAAATATGATGGCATGCTTTTCAATAATTGTCACACTGATTAATGGTGAGCACTTAGGGTACAGTACCCAGACTTGTCTGATACAAGTGTAATTATGACCCATACAATAGGAGCACACACTAATCTGGCCTCATATATACTGGATATTCAAGAGCAATGGATACTAGGGAACCAGGGACAAAAACATAACATTTTTTTATATTTTATGTCAGGGATTTCCTGAAGAAGTGCAAAGACATCTGAGAAAAATTGCGGGAATGGAAGCAAAACCCTGGACAGAAATGCAATTGACTATTGTTCACCATTGTTGACTAAAACAAGAGAAGGACAGAAAGAAAGTTGAAGACAGAAAGATTGAGGAAGCAAAGTTGGGCCAGACAACACTGTCAGAATTGACAGTGGAAAGAGCAGTATTGACAAGTGGGGGAGAAAGTTATAGCGCATAAGGAGCACAGCAAGTACAGCCAGGAATGAATGTAAGTTTTTCAGGAAGAGGAGAGTATAATTATTATCCCAGTGGACGAAGGTTTGCACCCAGAGGCAGAGGGTTTGAAATTTAAGCTAGGCAAGGAGGAGGGTTTAATGCAGGGCAACCATGATTAATAGGACCGCCACAACAGTGTTGGATATGTGGGAAAATAGGGCACCAGTAAACAGAAGAGGGGGCCAGTATACCACCCACCGTATAGCACAGAACAACTAGAATACTATGCACAAGGTCACATGCGGTATCAGACACCAGCGCCACAAATTCAGCAGATGCCACAAGAGATGCAGCCTCAGACACAGCAAGCACCAATTCAACAGAACACAGTGAAGCAAACTTCACATGGAATGCAAACTTATTGCTGCAGACACCTACACCTAGAATAGTGGGTAGGACAGTAGTGGGAGGGAATCCATTCACCAGCAAATGACTGAATATGTACCCAAAATTGGACAGCCTACAGAAAGGCTGGATGTGTTCCATCCTATTGATTACACCAGACCCACAAGAGGAACCAAGAGCTGGGATGACCCTGGGCTACAAAACATTTTCTTTCCTGGGTAAATCGATCCTTTGTTAGAGAGGGAACATTTCTGATGTCAGTTGTTTCCATGGATGTACACAGATTTTCTGGGATGACTCCCAAACCTTCCTTTCACAGATAACCTTCCCATAACCATAGGAAAACACGGCATGGCTATGTCGTTGTTATATTCCTGCAAGACGCCAGTTAACATATTGGGGAGAGGTTTGATGAGTAAACTAAATATGACAATCTAATTTACTGAAAAAGTAATAATATGTTCAAGCCCAGGGATCCATTATATGGATACACAGGAATTTATAACAGCATTCTATGGCCAAAAGGAACCAAGGAGGGTGCCACAAAGCTGAGACGTATTCCTTTATGGAGTGCATGTGTTGCTAGCATGGCTTCTAAGAATACAGGAGAAAGTATTGCGAATACCAGCAGAGTTTTTGTTTCGACCAGAAGTACCCACGGATGTGGTGGAAGGGCAGATAATTACAATTAAGCTAGAAGCATCAATAGGACAAGAGGACAGGGTAATCTTACATGCAGTAGACGACAAAGGGGTAAACTGGCACACAGTAATAGCGCTCGACTCGGATTGACTGACTTGGCAGATGAAGAACTCTTTCCAGATGAGGACTCAGATGATGAAGTGATGTTTAGCATCAGTTTCACATAGCTACACATTAAGGATAGGGAGATTCCCTAGAGAATGTAATTAGTGAGGAAAGTACCACCCTTTCTTCAAGATGTTTTGGTACATATATAAGCTCACTATGGACCAGCAGTTCATATGACTTCGGTCTATTAAAAGGAGTAGGAGCAGTCAAAATTAAATTGAAGAAGGGAGTCATTTTGCCACGAGTAAAACAGTATGCCATGTCAAAGGAAGCTGACGAAGGTATCTATGAAACTATTGCCACCTCAATGTGACAGGGGATATTAGTACCTTCCAAATCACCATGAGATACAGCAGAGTACACGATTAAATAGGCGACAGGGGGATCTTTGAGATATATACAGGATTTACACCTCCTAAATAATATTGTTGAAGAAGAGTTTTGATTAGTGCCAAATCCAGCCACAATATTAGGTAACATCCCGTCTACAGTTAAATATTTTACAGTCATTGATTTAAAAAATGCTTTCTTTTCAATTCCCTTGCATGAAGAGTCTCAATATTTGACTGCATTCACCTATCACAGAATCAGATTGGAACATTCCTGTTTACCGCAGGGGTACCGTGAATTGCCCTTGGTCTTCAACGGGCTATTGCAGATGGACCTAGGAAATGTACAGCTTGACAGTGCTGTCATCCAAAATGTGGATGGCATATCAGTCTGCATCACCACAGAGGAAGAGTGCAGGAAAGACTCAGTGAAACTGATGACAGTACTGGTGGAAAAAGGGTATAAAGTGGACAAAGAAAAATTACAATATCGTCAGGAGAAGTTCCTATACATAGGCCAGCTAATATCAAAAGAAGGGAGGAGGTTGGCACCTGAAAGAGCAGAAACAATCATCACCAAAACACGCAGACTGGAGACAGTGAAAGAATGACAGCAATTCTTGGGCCTTTGCAATTATTGCAGGGCATGGGTCTTTGACTACAGCCCATATGTCAGGTCACTCTTAAAAAGACTAAACGAAGCACACAAAGACAAAAGTGACATAGCTTGGACAGGCGAGATGATAGATGATTTTGATGAATTAAAGCTAGTGATTAGTACAGCTACAGTGTTAGGGATTTCTAATTACAAAGAAGACTTTTTTTCTATTCTCCAATTCAAATGGAGTACTGATGACGGCTGTCTTCACACAGAAAACATATATGGGATACAAACCATTAGCATTCTACAGTGAGATCTTAGACCCAGTAATGAGAGGCCATTACCCATGTGAGCAAGCATTGGCTGCTACAGATTTTGTAATTAAAAAAAATCACAAAATCAGCCAGCATAACTATAAGTTGTTCAGTTACATTGTACATTGAACATGCTCTTTTCACCATCCTTGAAAAACCCAAACGTACATTGATGACACAGAGAGCTTTGCGCTATGGCGTGATCATATCAAATCCATTGATCAAAGTTGTCATGTGCCGAATACTGCACCCAGCCAGATTCATATGAGGAGAAGTAAAGGAGGCAGATGATGTATGTGATTGTACTGCTTATACTGAATATTATGATGATGTACCTCACTTCAAGGAAAATGCCCTAGGAGGGGGGATAAATCTCTTAGTTGCTAGGTCATTGATGATAGATCAGAGTTCTGGAGAGAGACAAAGTGGTACAACAGTGGTGAAGGCAGGTGAGAATGAGAGCTTGAGATAGTAACAAGCACAAGATTGCCAGTGCATTTTTCTGAACAATCAGCAGAGTTGGTAGCTTTGATTTGTGTGCTTGAAACGCATGAGGATGAGGTGGTAACAGTGTATTCTTACTCCACCCATGTGACGTCCACAGTACATGCAGGACTGTCGTGTTGGAAAAGGAGTGCTTCCAGCACACAGATGGGCCACCAGCATGCACCATTACTAGAAATGCTTATAGATGCATTTGACTTCTGTTGGCTATTGCCCTAGTGAAGTGTTCAGCGCACACCAGTGGCATAGACGCAAAAAGGGCAGCATATTAACCAGAAGTATCTGACATTGAAGCTGCCCCAAATAAATATGCACATACAAGCAACATGGTGATGAAGGAGGACTTTAATACACTACCAATAGCGCAAATTATCGAGTTGCAGGGAAGGGCACCAACAGAAGAACAGGAGTTATGCAAGAGCAGTGGGTGCTAATTCTGCTCGACAGATGCAATATGGCAATAGGACAGCACTGGGAAGCCTGTTATACCCTTAGGCCTGCTTACAGTAGCACTAGAACAGTTGCAGTATCTAGCATAAAAAACAAAGGAATGTCTTGTAGTACTGATTTCGGTGGAGTAGCTTGCCCCTAATTTAAAAGAGCTCATTGCAACTTTTGTTATCCAGTATCTAGTATGTCAAACGTTCATAGCTGGCCATACTTTGAGAATGGTGAGAGGATCAATACCCCATCCTATTGGACAATTTCAGCATTTGCATATTGACTATTTGGACATGCTCCAAACTTGTAACGGCTACAAGTATATGATAGTACTGCTATGTCTTTTTTCCTGCTGGATAGAAGCAGGTCCATGCACACATCCTGATGCCACATCCACTGTGAAGTTCTGCATACATGAGGCATTTTCAAGATGAGGAGTGTTTGAAGTGCTACGTTCCAACAACAAACCACACTTTGTAAATTAGATGTTTGAGCCCATCACTGTTTTTCTGACAATAAGGCATACATTCTCATCCACCTATCATCCACAAGCAAATGGCATTTGTGAGTGTATAAACAGCCTCTTAAAAGAACATATTGCCAGAGTAAAGGGCAATTTTAAAAGGGTTGGCTACACTGCCTTACTTTAGCACTATTTGCCTTACGTAATCAGCCAGGCTCAGACCATCACCTAACTCTACATGAGCTGATGACAGGACCCTAAATGCATACTCCCAGTGCTCCTATCACACGGGCTCATACTGATGCTGAAAATGATGCACTGTGCTTGGACAGGAAATGCATGATTATTTGACAGCTATGACAGAATCGCTTAAATGTATGTCTCGACCGGTGCAGGGGGTTGAAAAGCACAGATAAATCACATAGACTAACTGACCCGACAATTGGTTGAAACCTCTTTTGTTGTATCCTGGTGACTGGGTGCTGTGCCCTTAATTAGTCAGGAAGTGGCACAAGCCCCGCTTCCAATGACCTTATATTGTGGAGAATGTCACTCCATTTGCAGTCAAAGTTGAAGGCAGATGATATGATATGATATGATATGATATGGTATGATTGGTTATTTATAACACGCTTAATATCCAGAGGTTTCTAAGCATGGACCTGGGGATCGAACCTGTGTTCAACGTGCTCACCTTGGGAACTAGACTACAGGAAGCAACACAGGTTCGATCCCTGGGTGTAACGCTCACCTGATTCCCGTAGAGGCGCCGGTCTTGACTGGGCGTATACCGTATCTTCAAAGGTGATGTGTAACACACGGCTGGCTCTTTGGGCTGGACCTCTGTGCACTGTATGTCTGACTTGAAGGGTAAGATGTCTGCAGATACAAAATATGGGATTAAGGAACTGGGTTTATTGAATGTCTCTCTCTTCTTCCCTTTCTCTTCTCCTGTAGAACCCCAAAGGTTAACGCTCTCACCTTAGGTAAGTGAACGCCGTGCTCTCCATCTGCCTCGGGGTAGGGTGCTGTAACCAGTTTCTTCACTGGATAAGGGGAGCAGGCCTCTTGACTTCAGAGGACTGCTGTCCGTCGTTTACTGCACGAACGGTAAGTTTCGAGTAATTCTAATGTCTTTAAAGTCTTTAGTAATGATGTTTCTTGTTTTGCAGGGTTCCGGCGATGGCGGATGATGGGCTGAAGTGAGTTGAAGATGGAGCCCGTGTGATGAATAGAAGCGCCTGGAAGCACGTAAGTAAGTGCTTGTTGCCTGCTTCACGATGCGCTCTAACTGTCTTTTTATTTTGCAGGTACAAGTTCGGAGCGGCTGCAGGGTGCCGGAATACCCACTGGGTTAGATGTGGAAAGGGGTAATGGCACGTGAGTATTAAAGTTCCCCAATGTCTTTAAACGCACCTTGTTTTGTCTTTCAGATGCGGGATGCAGCGCCGAAGGCCTCCGGAGCGTGCGAAGAGTTGGTAAGCTTTTGTCTTTCAGATGCCGGAATGCAGTGTGAAGACCTCCGGAGCGCACGAAGAGTAGGTAAGCCTTTGTCTTTCAGATGCCGGAATGCAGCGCGAGGCATTGGTGACAGCCGATGGACCAGGTAAGTGAAGAGCTGTCACTGAAGACCGTAATGCTAACCTGTTCTTTCTTGTCTTTATAGGTGTTGCTGAAGACTGGATTCAAGATGGTAAGCCTTTTTCCTTAGGCCCAGGATCAGATGCAGAAGACACGATGAGCGTTCTGCTGCAGAGGATGCAGAATAACGCAAAGCAAGATTCATCCATCGGGTGTGGTTTAAATAGCCTCCTGTAGTGCTTAGGTGTCTCCTTCCACAGCCACGCCTAGGTAAGAAAAGAGTTCCTGCTTTCCAGAAGAGTTCCAGTGTTCTGAATCTAGGGAGTGGCTCCTGCCCCACCCATCAGGAAAAGTAGTTCCAAACAGAAGAGGATCAGAGGCTCAACTGGCAGGCAAGTAAGCAGCATGGTCTGCTGCAGGTAAGTCCACCCAAGCATTATGAGCCCGGCGCTTCCAGCGCTGGGACTGGGCATATTTATGAGCCTGGTGCCACTGGCACCAGGACTGGGTCCAAAAGGTCCCAATTGGGACTGGTTGGCACTCGGAACCTGGGTTATGGATCTGCTTCCAAGGTAGTTGGGAAAACCCTGACCTTTTGGAAGCAGAGATCATGACACTGGGTCCGCGCTCAGAAACCTCTGTATTAAGCGCGTTAAAAAAATAAAAAAATAAAAAAGTATGGCCCTTCCAAAGTAAAAGAGAAATAGCAAATGTTCCCCACGGCCACCCTATTTCTTCTCGTCCTTTCATTCTCTGTGAACACTTATCCTTTTCTAGGAGTCTGGAACATGTGCTTAACAGTATTATTATTCAATATGAAAACTCACATTGTTCTTGAAAGAAATTTGTTCTCACTTTTAACCCAATTTTTCTTGTGAATACTTGCAAAAAAACATTTCCCCTGACAGAAGGATGCATGCATTGAATGATATGCGATATTTGCCCAGATACCCATGGGTATCTGCAAAAGGTAGATACCCTAGCAATCATGATAGGAGCAGCATTGTCCTCCTTTCGTGTTTGTATTTTATTTACTGTTTCACAGTGCCACACGATAGCACGTACATCAAGGCAGGACCAGCCTTTCATGTTCTACATGATATTGACACCAGTACAGTACATATATCAATGCCAAATGAAAAGACCCCTGGGGAATATCTTAAATATAGCTCTCCACAGAGGAGGGAAAAATAAATGTAATGGCTGATCAACTCTTTATGGAACAAAGTTTTGATAATATTGTTAATGTCTTGAATAATATGTGGGAGAGAGATGTCTGATGAGAGCTGCTTTATGTGTTCCCTCATCGCCTATGCCATGAGTGCCTCAAGAATATTTATAGCCACTGAAGAACCCGTACACATAGCAACCTGCCTAACACACCTCACAGCATGCATGACCAGGGGACAATTTTAGGCCAGAAGGGCCTCCATGCACTGCATAACAAAAGAAGAATCTCCACGTGAGGATAATTTCATAAAAGAAGAGTCCATGATTAGGTAATTCATTACATATTGTCAGGCCAGGGAAGGGGGGAAATAATAACAGAAGACCACCAATTTCTGCAATGCTTGAACAAAAGGGGAAGCAAAATACCTGGATGTTGGGCGAGAGGCCAGTTACAAATAGAAGGACAGATATTTTCCAGAGAAGGCTGGGTCGAATGACTGAGCAGCTGTAAAGCAGAGGTTCTTGTAGAGCAACCATGAGTAGCTGTGCAAAAAGTGAATAAGGAGTGCCTCACAGAATGGAAAAAATGCAATAAAATACTAACGTGGGTAGAGGATGAAGCAGGCCCACTACACATGCCTCCCTTTGCATATGAAATACAGGCACAGAAAGAAATAGGAGAAAACAAAGGGTGCAGACACATGTTTGATGTGTCTGGATTGAAAGTGGCCATGGTGGTATTAAAGTACCACTATTGGGCCTGTGGTTCCATAGCTTACATGCAGCTCCCTTCTAATTGGGGGTGGAGGGTCTTTGCCCCCTTGTGGTCATAAGTGCACTGTCCCTAGTAGTGCCCCAGAGTGAGGTGTAGTTTGGTGATTTCCCCTAAATTAACCCACAACACAAGAAATAAGAGGTCCTGCACCTTCATATGCACAATGAGGGATAATTATTCCTCTGGAAAAGTAGCAAATGCATATAACATCATAACAGACAAGCATAAATTGATCAGACAAGCATAAATTGATCAGTAGAACAGAAATGTTCATTATATCATTCTTTACTCCCAGATTACAAGCATCTGTGAATGCCAAATTGTTGCAAATAACCCAATGGGAATTGCTGCAGAACATAAATGCAAGTGTGAAAGGCTTAAATGCCATAAGGGAAGAGCTGAGAGCAGTCAGGCTCATGACTCCCCAAAACAGGTATGCCTTTGGTCTTATTTTGCCAGGGAAGGTAGTGCGTCCACAACAATTGGCCCATCTTGCTGCACATACACACTTGCCCACGATGAGGAAAATGGGACCCTCACAGAGGTAATGGCCACCACGAAAACATTGCACCCAAAAAGGTGGAAGAGGTGGACGACATTCTGGATGATGACTGGTTTACCTACTTGTTCTCATGGATACCCACCTGGTTGGCTAACACATTCAAAATACTAGTGGCTATACTGGCACTTGTACTATTAGCTTTCTGTGTATTGAAAATAGCTATACGCCAATACAAAAAGAATACAAAAAATGCAGTCGGAATGAAAATAGTGATAAACTTGGATACTCACATGCATGAGTATACACAAATGGATAATTTCCCGCGTACCCAAATGAAGGAGAGTCCTATTGTGCCTCCTGCGTCAGAATTCACATATCCTAAGGACCCTCACAATTACACAGAACACTCGGTACACTGTGACTCTAAGGGGGGTATGTAGTTACATGACCTGGAGTTCAGATGAACATGTGATATGGGAGGTAGCTACAGGGGTGTCAGCAAGATATGGATACCCAAAGTGCCCTATCTGCAGTAGAGCAGAGGAACGAATGTGGTTGAGGACTCAACGAGAGGTGGGAATGCTGGGAGGCTGATGATTACGTCATCCATAGCTTCTGTCCCTCCCCCGTGTCAATACCACAAAGGTGAGAGACGATACTCACTGAGACAGCCATTCAGCCCTTATCCCCTGCAGGTACATCAGGGCTTAGACACAAAGCAAACGTACACTCCACATGATGAACACGTACAATAGGTAATACATGCATTTAGACATGACGAATACTAACATTGCATCCACAGACATGAAGAACACTAACATGACCAATGTACAAGGTGAATGCAACATGAACAACATGAAAATATAGCTCGCTAACACAGAGCAAGAGTGTAGTGGGGCAGCCATCTTATTAAAAATGGAAGCCGTAGCACGTCTCTGAATGAGACTAACAATACACAGAAACAAGGATTCCATCAATTTTTGGGGCTTAATCAAGAAGTATAAAACAACATTGAATTTTTCCAAAAGTATACTTTAATTGAATTGTTTCAAAATTGACTTGATACCATATGTAGGCATGCAACATTGTGGATAGCTAAAACACAATTTACAATAATAAGCAACACCAGATCTAGACAGAACCAAATTGAAACTGAAATAGATCAGGCCCCAGATTAAGTCCTGGAGTTCTGAAACACCAACACACCACCTAGAAAAAGTACAAACCAAAAGGTGCTACCATCAACAAGGTCACATGACATGGAAAAACCAAAGAACAAGAGGAAATGACTATCATGAAAAGTCAAGAAATTGCTTGCACTGGCCCCCAAGACCCAGTGAGTTGTACAACTTGGGCTGCATTGGAATGTCGATACTGCAATTAAGTGCACATTTGTTGAAGCTTGTTATTAAATAATTAATGAGGGTAGATTTGGAAACTGAATCTGCCTCTGTCCCAGAGCTGTTGCTCAACAACAACCACTAAGGGTGGTCTAACACTTTCTAGTCTCGCCTACTTGAATTTCAGGTATGGTTGGCAGAAATGCTGTTTACGGACAAGCCTTCATCAGGGAGACTGACGTTCTGAACGGCATGTTCATAAGTTGAACAGACTATAAAAGAAAAAATGCATACAATTGGGAGCTCACACAATGAAGACAAACAAGGGTTTAAATAAGATGTCCATAACATTCCATAATTTCCCATATCATACACCCCAAATCCCTCGATAGGGCGTTTCATCTCCAAATAATTGACCCTTTTTCAATTTTAATAAACATTGGTTGCACTAAGAAGTGCCAAAACAATAGGTTTGGCGAATACTACCTCGACAACCTGCCCAATTTCCCCAGGAGTCCCTTTGCTGATACCATCTAAAAGCCTATAGCGTTGTTGGCTCCCCTACCCACTGTGCAGAGCAGTACTCACCAACACATCTGAATTCACTCTGCCAATTGGATCAAAGATTTACTCCTAGCAGAACTGCTGACGGATGTGCCACCTGACATGGTCTAACGCAGGTGCTGTAAAGACAAACCATAGGCCATTCTAAAAGACTAACTCACCCTTCATAGAAAATCTACATTGCTGGCTGTGAGGCAACTCGTTGTGATGTAAACCTACCCTATTCTAGAGTCCAAACTGGAACAGACTGATATTGGTATTCTATCTCTTCCTGCTGTATGAAATGCTGAAAGGGAGAACAGCAATAGTGTGGTTCATAACCTGTCATAACCTGTCCAGTGAAGCATGCTGAAAAAGAATGTCCATCTATTTTGAGAACGCTCTAGACACACACCTGCTGCCCTCTCCTGTCCTTACCTCATGGTAATTTACAGTGACATCCAGAGTGTAGTCTGCACCCTAAGCAAGGCCGGATCCTCTTCTAGTGAATAATTTGAAGGGTTCCTGTATGGCACATCTACAGCAACCTGGGAAACGTACTTGCTGTGATCCAGCACGCATACTGCTAATCTGTGTACGTCCAGTGGCCATGTTAGAATGGGACCTAGCATATGAATCATAACCCATGTTTAGTCAACTGCTATTTGGGAGCTTGAGAACGCCATCTGACCATACTGTGTGATCAATGATTCAACCTGTAATGGTAAAGTGCTTAAGGTGCTCCAGTAGAATGCGAAAAGCATGTCATCTGAAACAAGCTCAAAGAGACTTCACATGTGGCCTGCTGTACCAGTGGCCATCTTTGAGTGAAGGAACACATGCTTGTTACTTCCCCATTATGTCTGAACTACTGCTGTGAAAGGAGCAAAGAAGACACCCCCCCAGTACTATTCCTTAATGGTTCAAGCCAAATCCCCTGGGTGACTGGGCTGTCTGGTTCAGGCATATTCCACATAATGGTGTGTACGTAGATGTTATTCTTGGTCTCTGGCTTAACTCAGTGTCATTCTGCGCACAGAACCAACTCTGCTGGTTATCTTAGACCAGCTTTGTGAGTCTTGAGTCTGAAAATCCAGCATTGCTCAAGTCTGAATAAGCAATTGGATGAGCTCTAACTCCTCATGTCAGGAGTGACTTGATCAATGACCATCCATTTAAAATCATGGTAAGAATGGCCCTGATCATTATAGTATTGTGCTAGAGGAGGCGGTGTGGTGTGGCATTGTAAATTGTTGACCTATGGTCACCAATGCATATGGAGACTTTTCTAGTGGTCATCCCTATGTATAACTTATTGCATGGACATTTGCTCGTGTAGACCACTGAAGTGGGAGAATGGAAGACCAGGCTCCCGTCCTTCACCTCTCGCGCTTGGCCTAGAGGGTCACGACCCAGACACCCGCCGCGAGAAGAGTTTGTCCATTTACCAGACGACCAGGTACCCTGGTACAGGAACATACGGATGTGTCCATCTGCCTGCCCAGCAGCCCGCACTGGCCATGCCGACACCTGCGGCACGGATCAGCTAGACTAAAATCTACACGTCATTAGAGATGCCATGACGACCTAGACAACGGGAAGCACATCTGTACAAATATACACACTGAACATTCCCACACCAATCTACACGAAGAATATACTCAGTGCTATGACGTAGGCGACAGGCATATTCACGGACGTGCATCTTTATTATTTTTACATAGGCTTTCAGAATGCAGAAACGCAAGACGCGTCATGAACTCATCTATAACGCTTGCTCACGCTTCTCTTGAAACCCGTTACCACCATGAGAGGTATAATGGAGACACGATACTGGTCATGGAACTATATGCTACTATAACCTAAAGCACCTATGCACCAAACGGACTACTTATGCACCAGGCCCGAGTAGGCCTCAAACAAGAGCTCCCGTGGACATTAACAAAGCAAGAGTCAGGTTGCTGATCCTGCAGAAGGAGCCCGGTGGAGCAACCAGCCAAGGTCGCAATGTTGCAAACCCACATTCCAAGAACAAATCATCAAAGGCACGATGTTGCAACCTCGTACTCCGCGCACCAACGTTAAAGTCACACCGGCAAATTAAACCAGACGCGCAGTGGAAAAACAATATTAATTGTGCAGAATTCTGCCTCTTTCACGGTCCCTCCCCACGTGACCAAGCCGAACCTGACGAGATGCCAAACCCAGGAGAGTAGAGGCGTCTGGATCTCTCGCTACGAGACACAGGCAGATACACATGAAAGGCTCAATGGACATCTGCGACAGTGGGAGCGGTCAGCCTTCCAGCTATGAATAAATCCTCACATTGTCTGCACGTACCCATAGTGAAACATTGTTGCAACTTGCAGGTACACCGAGAGCTGGGAACAGCGGTGGTCCCAGGCTGGGAAGCTCACGGGCGCACCAATCAGAACATGGGGCTCTTATCACTGACGCCAGTAATGTTATCCAATCCCCAGGAGTCTTCATGTAACAATTTTCATGTATCTAATTGTAGGGACAACCCAGATATACCACCTGACTACCCTTTGTCCACTAACATCGTTCTCTATATGTGTGCTATACTAACCCTACCACTCGAGCAACCAATTAAGAGTGGCGATAGGTTTTTTGTTAACTTTCTGAAGTGACGCAAGTAGCGCGTCATAATACAGTAAAAAGGGCCTGCGAGCCCCACGATTGTGTGTGTGTCAGGACGAACGCGTACGCTCCTTGACCCATCCCTGCCTTTTTGTCTAATAAACAGCAGAGTCACCTTGCTCCTTGTGTGTGTCTCATACTCTATCTCATCTGGGATATACGGGAGGAGTTGGGGCCTCCCTGCCCGGAGGTCTGCGGACGGCCCGGCCGACCCCGGCAGAATTTCCCCCTGACAAGTTGGAGGCACTGCTGAGATCTGTTTAAGATCGACTTTTTATTTTTACTTTTTCCAGGCACTCCCGTTGCGAGGAGGCCGGGCGGCACGGCCCCCTCTGCCGTTGCCCCCTTCTGAGGACTACAGGACCATCGCGGAGCTGCGAGAAGACCGGACAGCGCAATCCGGATATTGGCCCTCGGGAGCCGGTTGAGAAGTATCCCGCCCGCGGTCGGCGAGTGTCCAGACGTGGTCCAGACGAGGGGAGGTGGCGAGCCGCTTGGCGGGGTGCACGCAGTCGAGCGGCCCTGCATCGAGAGAACTTGGTGAGCATGACACGCACAACAAGCAATGCGAAATTGTGAGGGAGGGGGAGGAAGTAAATAAGGGAGGAGGGAGGTGTTGTACAGATGCGCGGCGAAGGTTTAACAACTTAGTGTTGCCAATGGAATGAATGGTAGCGAAACGAGTGCGAGAGCAGTCGGCTACGTTACGCGAAAGAGGGGGGCGGGGCACGAAAACATCACGCGCGGCCGCTCGTAAGACACTGATTGGCCTAAATTGCGACTACGTGTGAGGGTGGGGGTGTGTGGTTTCCTACGATTTGGCATTTATTGATCAATGAGTAGACGAGGATTCCTATTGTTCGAGCAAGAAACTCGATAGGTAGATGACGTTTCCCTGTAGGCGGTAGCTAGTTGCCTAGTTGCCCAATACAGAAGATAATTGGCTGGTTAAGCCCTCCTGTTGAGGGGCGTATCACACGCGAGGCGACGCAGCGTGCGCAGTCCGATTATATTATTGATTTGATTACCTTGTTCCAGGAGAGACAGGAAGACAGCTGTAGGGTTAGCGGGGTAGATTGCAAGTGTATTTTCAACTTAAAGAACATAATAAGAATGTACCAGTAGCTCGAAGAAATAGGTGACGTCACCAGTAGGGATTTAATAGGATATAGCGAGCACAAGGAACTTTTGAGAATGGTGGGGAAGAGAAATATGATAAGGGAGCGGATACGCAAATAAACGATAGACGAGTGGATCGGAAGAGGAGAAGGGGAGAGGGGCGTGGCTGCGCACGGAGAACGCCGGCCACGGCAAGTGTAAAAGGAGGAGGAGAACGGGGAAACAGGACGACTGTATAAGAGCGTCGTAAGGGGTACGCAGCCACAGGGGGCTGCGTGCGCTTCGGCCGCAGGGGGCCGTAGAGGAAGGAATATACAATATAAAATGATATATATATATATTTTGTTCTATGTTTTTAATAAGTTTTACTGCATATTCTGTAAAAGGATTGTCGTAAGTCCCCACACTTGCGGGGCCAGGTAAACAATATAAGGTTGTATATTGTAAACTGCTAGTGAAGGGAAGGGTAACAAGGGGAGCGCCACTATGTCATACGGGACAGGGTCGGGAGGGTGGGGGAATACCCTCACTACCCCACTACAACACATATGCACCACACTCCCACCCCATAGGGAGAAACTAATTAAGTACAGTATAGAGTGGACCCAGGGGACGGACAACAAAATGTTAACACCATGGCCACCTAATGGTAGTTTCGATCCATATGCCCAACATTCACTGCTAAACCATCTGCACAATACATACAAGGGGAAGAAGTTGGCAAACCATGTGGAGGTGTTTAACTTATGGAGGATGTTCCAGGGGTCCCGACCAGGACCAAATGGAATGTTCACTATGGGGGAAACACCGGAAGAAAAGGAGATTAAGAAAGAAGGAACGGATGGGGAAGAGGGGTGTGAGAGCACAAAGAATACGAGGAACGGAGGACAGGGAGGAGAAAAGATTGATAAATCAGACGACATAAAAAAGGAACCGAGCAATGAGATACCCATTACACCGGGAGTGAAAACAGAGGGAGGAGGGTTGTACCCTTTAAGAGAATTAGGAGAAATAGAAGGACAGTTAAGGGCGGCTGAAGGATACTCGAACCCGGCATACAGCCCTCCACCATATGTGGCTCATAGGAAGATACCAATGGGGGAGGGGAGAATTGGAGAAGAGCAGACTGTAGAGATAGGAAATGATGAGTGGGTAGCTGCACAGATATTATTAAAATTACGAGGTTCACTAACTGGAGAAGAGAGGGAGGTAGTAAAGAGAACAGACGAGGATAGTACAAGAGAGAGTGAGATGAGGGGGGAGGAGCTATTACGACAAAGGGAAGAGATTTTGGAGGAAAGGTTAGCTAAACTAAGGGATGAGCAGAATGAATTGATCAAACAGCTTGAGAGGGAGGAAAGAGAGAGAGTGAGGAAAAGGAAAGAAGGTAAGGACGAATTGGACAAATTAAGGGAACGAAATGAGGAGCAAAGGAGAGAAGCTGAAAGGGTAAAAGCAGCAGCAGACAGGGTGTCAAGAGTAGTGCTGAGAGAAAAGAAGAAGGAAGAAGAAGAAAAGGAAAAGGAAATGGCAATATGGAGGAGGAGGGTACTATCAGAGACAGCTAAGAAATATGAAGAGGGGAAAGTAATAGAAAGTGAAAGGGTGAAATGGGAAAGGAAGAAAGAGGATGAAAGAATATTGGAACAGATGAGCAACGAAGTGATGGAGGAATTAAAAAGGAAAAGGGAGGAAAATAGTAGGGAGATGGAGGAGAGGAGTGAAGGAGAAAGAGAAGGGAGGAGTAGGGAGAGTGAAAAATGGGGGGATTTATATAGAAGTAGAGAAGTAGCAACAACATCAGCACTAGGGGGAGCAGTTGATAACAAAGGAAAAGGAGAAATGGACCTAATAGACTTAGAAACAGTAACAATAAAAGGGAAAAAGGCAGAGTGGGGGATACCCTTTATGACTGACTTTTGCAGTGAGGAGGAAGAAGGAGTAGAGAGGGAAGGAAGAAAGAGTGAAAGGGAAAGCTTAGATAAACTATACCTCACTCGAACAAACATAGACTCGCCATGGATCAGTAGGAGAAGGGAGGAGTTGGAGAGAAGTGAAGAGGGGGTGCAAAAACTAGTGGAAAAACAAACCCATGAAACCACGCCATCCCCATCTCCATCACGCCCTCCCCCATCGCACCCTACATGCTCAACCGCCACACGCTCGCTGCGCACAATAAAGCTTGCGCCCTTCATGGACCAACTGACTCCCTATGCATGTCGGCTTAGAGACCTCCCTAGTCGCAGACAAGACAGACAATTAAACATGCCCACATTAAACACAGGAAATGATGAAAAAAGGGGAAAGGACGAAGAAGGAGGTAGGAGCAGGGGTAATAAGGACGAACTTGAAGAGGTAAAGGAAACGGGAGAAGAGGAGGGGTGTGAGGACTCGATATTATGGAACGTAAAGGGGGACACAAGACACAACTTGATGCCACTGTTGGAGAGAGGAGGGGTTAGACCACAGTATGTACCTTGGAAACATACGGATAAAGAAAATATAAAATGTAGGCTCCCATCACTAAGTGGAGGTGCGGGTAAGTGGATATATGAAATGGAAAAACACACCGCAGGACAGAAACTAGCAGTAGGAGATGTGAAGGGCCTGTTAATATCAATATTAGGGGATAGAGCGGATGACATTTGGAAGAGAGCGGGATTCCATGGGGTAACAATAACGAACACATCGCATGATGGGGCACCATTTGCAAACTGCAGACATGCGCTATGGCAGGCATTGAGAGTACAGTACCCAGACACATCAGACATAGGAGCCATTACTTCCCGTAAGATGCGTGAGAATGAGGATCCTGTTGATTATATCCAGGATATTCAAGAGAAGTGGCGCATGGAAACTAGAGAACAATGGGACAAAACACCAGCCATATTTTATCATATACTAGTACAAGGGCTCCCAGAAGGAGTTCAGAAACAACTAAAGAAAGTAGTGGGAATGGAAGCAAAACCATGGCCAGAAATACAACTGACTATAGTACATCACTGTAGGACATGGCAAGGAAAAATGAAACAAAAGGAAGAGGACAGGAAAACAGAAGAGGCCAAACTAGTACAGAAAAAACTTACTAAATACACAATGGAAGGGGCACTAATAACTACGCCCACACCAATGGCCCAAAGCCCCACGCAAGTAGTGGCTGCACAAGATCCCGCTCAAATAGCACCTCCACAAAGTATAATACAGCAAGTGCCGCCTCTGCAATTACACGCACCAAACATGGGAGGAGGGTACCCAATGCAAGGAACTGGGTATTATAGTTATAACAGGGGGAGAGGAGGATTTATGAGAGGGAGAGGATACGGATATAATACCCAACAACAGGCGGGGGGACTTAGAAATTCCTACCCCACAGGGCAACCCGTATACCAGGACAACACAGGGAGCTTCCCATGGCAAAGCAGGGAACCACCCGTGTGTTGGAACTGCGGACTATTAGGACACATGTCACGTACGTGTAGGGTCAGGCCAGGAACACCAGCATGGAATGAACAAGCACAGCCTAGGACCTCACAAGAACAGCAGGGCATACAACAACAGCAGATGTCACAACAAGGAAGTGACCCACAACAACAAACAACACAACAGCAGCCACAAACATATTCACTGCCACAACAACAAATAACACAACAACTGCCACTGCCACAACAACAAGTAGCGTTAATACAACCACCCCAAACTCAACAAACGCAATTGGGTAGGGTGACGGTGTTGGGACACAACCCTTACACAGGGAATGGCCAATCATTGTACCCCCAATAGGACAGCCCACAGACGGCCTTGGTGTGTCCCATCCTGTCAGTAACACCTAATAGTGCGGAGGAGCCACGCATAGAGGTAACGATAGGTGACAAAAAATTATCATTCCTTGTTGACACCGGGGCAACCCGGTCTTGCATAAGGGAAGGTAAATTTAAGATGTCAGGCGAAGCCATGAACACCCAAGGATTTTCTGGGGCTAAAGGGTTGGTTCCATTTACTGATAACGTTCCCTTATCTATTGGAGATTATGATCTGTCAGTTCCACTTTTGTATTATAGTGCCTCACCAGTAAATATACTGGGGAGGGACATAATGAACAGGTTGAATATGACGATCTCCTGTACAGAGGATGGCATAATTTGCTCTACTCCAGGGATTAACATGCTCGCAGCACGACAGATTATGCAAGCATACTGTGGACAGACAGCGATTAGGGCGGAGCCAGTAGATGGCGAGCTATTCCAGTATGTCACAGACATGGCATTTGCATGGATGCCAGGGATAGAAGGGAAAATATGGAGGAGGCCAGCAGCCTATCTGTTCCGACCAGAAACACCAGTTAATGAACCAGAAGGAAAGGTGTTTGTAATGGACATCGAGAGCATTATTGCAACAGCTGATTATGTTGCTGTGCACGCCCAAGATAAAGAAGGGAGAGCATGGAGGGCAGTGATAGCACTAGCAGAAGGATGTAGGCTGACCCAGGTGTCAGATGAAGAGCTGTTCTCAGAAGAAAAGGAGGAAGGTGAAATGGTGTTCATGATGAGTGTAGAAATATGGCTAAGAGTGGCTCACAAACAAGTAGCACAGAAAATTGCAATGGCACTTGAGGCACCCGCAGGCACCCCAGTCCCATTTTTTAAGGAGGATATGTCAAAGGTGCCCAAATCATTATGGACTATTAGCCCTTATGACGTGGGATGCATAAAAAGCATAGGGGGTGTAAGGATAAAATTGAAAAAAGGTGCCATACTACCAAGAGTGAAACAGTACCCATTGTCAAAAGAGGCAGATGAGGGCATATATGAAACCATAACGGCCCTTATAAACAATGGCATATTGGTCCCCTCAGAATCACCATGTAACACAGCTGTGTACCCAGTGCGCAAGGCTAAAGGGGGGTCTTGGCGCTTCATACAGGACCTCAGGCCCTTGAACAACATAGTAGAAGCAGAGTATCCAGTAACAGCAAACCCGGCCACAATATTGTGTGGCATTCCAGCAGAAGCATCACGATTTACAGTGATTGACCTTAAAAATGCTTTTTTCTCAATACCATTACACCCAGACTCACAAGATTTGACAAGCTTCACTTACCGAAATACAAAGTGGAAACATACCAGATTACCACAGGGGTATTGTGAATCACCCTCAATTTTCAATAGAGTAATACAGATGGATTTGGGTAACGTTGAGGTGGAAAGCACAGTGTTACAGTATGTGGATGACATAATAATTTGCAGTACAAACGAAAGTAAATGTAGAGAGGACTCCTTAAAAATGTTGACAATATTGGCTGAAAAGGGGTACAAGGTAGACATGGAAAAGATACAATACTGTCAGGAACAGGTACTTTACATTGGCCAACTGATATCCCAACATGGAAGAAAGATTGCACCACAAAGAGCACAGGCCATTTCAAGTACTCCCGTGCCACAGACTATGAGAGAACTGCAGCAGTTTCTGGGGCTGTGCAACTACTGTAGAGCATGGGTATTTGATTACAGTTCATACATAGGACCCCTGCTTGAGGGTTTGAGGGATGCCAATAAAGGGGAGAAAAAGTTGGGGTGGACTATGGAAATGAGGGAGGCCTTTGACGAATTGAAAGACGCGATATCAACTGCTCCAGTACTGGCATCCCCAGACTATGAACGACGCTTTTTTATATTTTCACATTGCGACTCAGCAGTGATGAAAGCAGTATTGGCCCAAAAAACGAGCATGGGCTATAAACCAGTAGCATTTTACAGCGGTCACTTAGACCCTGTGATGTTAGGCCACTTCCCTTGCGAACAAGGTCTCGCTGCAGCTGATTTTGCAGTGGAAAAAGCATCAGCAATAACCATGGGGTGTCCAACTACACTGTTTGTGGAACATGCACTATTTGCAATATTGAATAAACCCAAGTCCACACTAACGACACAGAGGGCATCTGGTTATGAGATCATTTTGTCTAGAGCTGAACTAGCAATTGTTAGATGTAGCACGGTTAACCCTGCAAGGTTCCTAGCAGAAGTAATTGAGGAGGGAGATTACGCCCACGACTGCACCCAAATAACTGAAATGTACTCATGTACTAGAAAAGTTGAAGAAAACGCACTAGAGGGAGGTGAGCTTTTGTTTATTGATGGGTCATCAACTATTGATCAAGGAGATGGGATACGAAGGACTGGGGCAGCAGTAGTAAAAATGATGGAGGCGCCGGTGTGTGTGGCTATGAAGTGTGTACAATTACCACAGCATTACTCTGCTCAAGCCGCGGAACTGGTTGCACTAATATTGGCATTAAAGGAAAGTTTTAACAAACGAGTAACCATATATTCCGACAGTGCATATGTTACATCCACTGTCCACTCAGGGTTATCAAAATGGAGAAGAAGAGGGTTTAGGAGAGCTGATGGCACTCCAGTGCAACATGCCCTCTTGTTGGCTGAACTAATTGAAGTAATAAACGACCCCCAAGAACTAGCCCTAGTGAAATGCACCGCACACACCAATGGTGAAGACCACGTCTCAAAAGGGAATGCAGCAGCAGACGCACATGCAAAATATGCTGCATACTTTGGTGAGATATGGAACCCCACAGACTCACAGAGAGGGGGAGGGAGGGGAATGGCTAGGGAGATGTTAATAAGAGAAGGGTACACCCATCTCCCAGCCACACAGATTATGGAGCTACAAGCGGCTGCACCAATGGCCGAAAAAGAAATATGGGTAAAAAGAGGATGTACAATGTCACCAACCGACGCACTATGGCGCCAGGGTGGCACTGGGAAAGTTGTAATACCGTTGGCACTCTTAAATACCGCCCTGAGCCAATTACATCACCCAGCCCATACAGGCAAGGAAATAATTGCAGCACGAATTAGAGAAGATTGGTTTTGTCCTGAGTTAAATTCTCATGTGTCAAATTTTAGCAGCAATTGTCTCACATGTCAACAGTTTACGGCCGGTCATACTCTAAAAGTGATAAGAGGTACCATACCCCGGCCAGAAGGACCTTTTCGGCACCTTCACATTGACTATGTTGATATGATCAACATATGTCAAGGTAATAGGTATATGATTGTAGTAGTATGCCCATTTTCTAGGTGGATTGAAGCAGGGCCCTGTTCACACCCAGATGCATTTAGAGCAGCCAAATTCCTAGTAAGGGAGGTCTTCCCCAGGTGGGGAGTGTGCGAGGTGTTAAGATCAGACAATGGCCCGCATTTCGCAAACGAAATGTTCCAGCATATCACATCCCTGCTGAGCATAAAACACAAATTTGCATGTGCATACCACCCACAGGCTAATGGTGTATGTGAACGCCTGAATGGCTTATTGAAGGAGGCAATTGCAAAAATACAACAAACAACAAAGAAAAGTTGGTTGTATTGCCTTCCGTTAGCCCTATTCGAATTAAGGAATAGGCCAGGGTCCGACCACCACCTCACCCCTCACGAGGTGGTTACTGGACGTCAAATGCACCTTCCCCTAACCCCAACGTCAAGGGTATTCACTGACCACGAAAGTTCAGCGAGTGTGTTAGGTGATGAAATGTATCAATATGTGTCTTCTTTGATTACTAGTGTCGTGTTTGTGTCTCAACAGCTCGAGCGCACACGGGGCGGGTCTACCAGCAATCAAGAAGAAGGCGCAAGTACAGAATTGGAAAAGGAGAACTTGTGCAAACTTGCCAAAGGTGACCACGTGCTACTTCGCAATTTCAATAGAAAATGGAACGATAAGAGGTTCACCGGCCCCCATCTGGTAGAGGACGTATCAACAAGAGCAGTAAAACTAAAGGACAAGCGTGCCTGGAACCACCTACATGATGTAAAGATCTACAAACTGCAGACCCGCCCCAGCGCCAACGACAGGTCCATTGAAAGAACAGCAACAACATCCCCGACAGCGGAAGGAAGTTCCACCACAGACAACGACCCAATTGTTCCCTTACCGTGCCACTACCCAGCTACCCCGGAGACAATAACTGACGAAGAAAGGGGTGATCCCCATACTGCCCACCCCATGGTCACACGTTGAAAGAGTAAAAATACTTCCGCCATCTGAGCCCAAACCCCCCGCCCATTGACTCCCAAGTACAATTTTAACTTAAACTGAAAGACATTGCCTGCACAAATACACATGTAAACACGTGAATGTTCTCTTTTTTCTCTCGCACATACAGGAACTGCGTAATATTGTATTGTCAAGAAAAAGCTAATTAACAAGTTCACTGTCCAGGCGTAGATGGTACTCCCAGACGATAACTACCCAGAAGAATTGTCACACCAATTTGTATACGAAATAAAAAGGCCAACATACCTAAAAAGGAGACGGGTACGTGTCTACTACACAGCCTTCCTCCTGGCCATAGAATATTCCATGCCCCACCTCCGCCCATACTTGCCGATCCTAAGAGAACGATCACTTAGAGTAGCGTGGGAGCAGCTCTTCGCCTGGGCACTGAATGACTATTTGATAGGGAGAGCTTAAAGGAAACAAAACTAACATTTAATAACGAGCATTTTTGAGAATTTTTAGGCGGGCAACTTTAACGTCGCAAGAATACGCTGCCAGGACTGCAGCAAGGTAAGAGCAAAATGCCGGTGAGATTAGCATATGTAATAAAAATAATAGGGATTTTTATGATCACCGGGTTCTTGGCTGCCTCTGTCTGGCAGTACAGCTATGCTATCAATTTTATTGCTGCACCCAAACCTAATATACCCCCGTTCCCTGCTGCAACAGGTGTTACGTCAGGTGGTAATAGTAACATTGCACCCAAGCAAAATAGAGTTAAACGCAGCACATACTCAGACAATAAAGGTATCGATAATTATATACAAGATTCAGCACACGTCACAAACAACATATGGTACCAACACATGACCCGCATTGGTAAGCAGACAACTGAGGATAGCTGCTACGTTTGCTCATTAATACCATACGCCATGAGCGCTTCACGAACATTTGTTGCCACAGAAATAGATGAAAAGACAGCACAGTGCATAATATACTTGGCACTGTTCCAAACGAAAGGAAGATTTCAAGGAACAGTAGTGCACATGACATGGAAAACACGAGACTCATACCCATATGAAAACAACTTCCTCAAGACCTATTTGAGTTATCACAAGACCAGTTTACATGCTGAAGCATTCAAATACATAACAAGTGGCCCTGCAAAAGGAGAAACAAAGAAAGTAACACTGCAGTATCTACCATGTGATTGGTACGCCACTGAAGTTCCGGGTAAATAAGGATGCTGGGAGAGGCCGCTGGTGACGATAACAGGAAAGGTGTATCTGGACAACAGCTGGGAGATAGGAGTGATTGGCAGCAACATGGTAACAAAAGAAACTATCTCAACCATCGAGACACACAATCACAGATGTTGGACGACGTGGATCAAGTATGTACCAATGCTCACGTGGGTAGAAGAGGATGAAGACCCAATAGCAATACTACCATTGACTGCGCCCAAGGTATGCTACCAGCATAAGGGAGAGGTGGACGTAGGATATAACACCAATTGTGCAAGCGTGATGGAGTTACCTGAGGGGGGAGCGGGAACAGCAGTAATAATGGACCATTATTGGGCCTGTGGAGAAAAGGCATACCATACACTGCCTCCCCTGTGGAATGGTGTGTGCACAATGGTACACGTCAATGTACCATCACAAGTGGTACCGAAGAAGCATATCAATGTGGCGAAATATCCTAAAATGGATGAAGGGGATAAGAGACGAAAGAGATCTGCACCACTTCAGGAGGAGCAAGGGAACAGGACCAACAGCAATGATACTGTCCTAAATAGGAGAAAAAGACAAGGAGAGCCACTGACAGGAAATTACCTGTGGGGAAGGTCGGAAACGGCACTAACATCAATACCGCCAGAACACAGACTATTCAGCAGAGCAGCAATGTTCTTCTCCTCAATAATACATCCGGGACTGCAGGCTTACGCAAACGCAAAATGGCTCCAAATAACTAGATGGGAACTAATGATGACCATCAATTCCACAGTAAATGGGTTTAACGCAATTAAAGAGGAGCTGCGAGCTGTAAGGATGGTAGCACTCCAGAACAGATATGTATTGGACCTTCTCACAGCAATGGAAGGAGGAGTTTGTGCAAAGATAGGACAATCTTGCTGCACGTTCATACCTGCCAACGATGCTGACAATGGTACACTGACAGAAGCAGTTTCACAATTGGCCCAGATGCACTCCAAAATGATGGATGAAAGTAACGGTGTAAACAAGGATAAGAGCTGGTTTTCACTATTATGGTCATGGATGCCATCCTGGCTGTCAGATGGACTGAAAATAATAGTGGGTTGTACTATTTTGACTGGAGCTACTCTGATCATAATTAGATTTTGGAAGGCCCGGAAGGCACGCACGACTGACGAGTTGCTGGAAATGGTGGGAATGCACCCCTTAATGCCAGCAGATGATGGCCAGCATACAGGTGTGATAATACAGGAGAGGGAGAAGTTGCGCACCCAAATCATCACCAACCATCTAGACCCACCATCAGTGAAGATCGAGAACCCGAGGAACCCCAGGAGCTACATAGGAAGATGGGTATACTGTACTCCTGGAGGAACCTGTGAATATATGTATTGGTCATTTGAAGATCATGTAAACCATTATGGACATCTCAGAGGAATAACTAAGATATGGAGAGTAAGAGGAGATAACGAGAAGGATATGTTTGTGGTCGACAAGTCGACCAGAGGGGGGACTGAAGTGGGAGAATGGAAGACCAGGCTCCCGTCCTTCACCTCTCGCGCTTGGCCTAGAGGGTCACGACCCAGACACCCGCCGCGAGAAGAGTTTGTCCATTTACCAGACGACCAGGTACCCTGGTACAGGAACATACGGATGTGTCCATCTGCCTGCCCAGCAGCCCGCACTGGCCATGCCGACACCTGCGGCACGGATCAGCTAGACTAAAATCTACACGTCATTAGAGATGCCATGACGACCTAGACAACGGGAAGCACATCTGTACAAATATACACACTGAACATTACCACACCAATCTACACGAAGAATATACTCAGTGCTATGACGTAGGCGACAGGCATATTCACGGACGTGCATCTTTATTATTTTTTCATAGGCTTTCAGAATGCAGAAACGCAAGACGCGTCATGAACTCATCTATAACGCTTGCTCACGCTTCTCTTGAAACCCGTTACCACCATGAGAGGTATAATGGAGACACGATACTGGTCATGGAACTATATGCTACTATAACCTAAAGCACCTATGCACCAAACGGACTACTTATGCACCAGGCCCGAGTAGGCCTCAAACAAGAGCTCCCGTGGACATTAACAAAGCAAGAGTCAGGTTGCTGATCCTGCAGAAGGAGCCCGGTGGAGCAACCAGCCAAGGTCGCAATGTTGCAAACCCACATTCCAAGAACAAATCATCAAAGGCACGATGTTGCAACCTCGTACTCCGCGCACCAACGTTAAAGTCACACCGGCAAATTAAACCAGACGCGCAGTGGAAAAACAATATTAATTGTGCAGAATTCTGCCTCTTTCACGGTCCCTCCCCACGTGACCAAGCCGAACCTGACGAGATGCCAAACCCAGGAGAGTAGAGGCGTCTGGATCTCTCGCTACGAGACACAGGCAGATACACATGAAAGGCTCAATGGACATCTGCGACAGTGGGAGCGGTCAGCCTTCCAGCTATGAATAAATCCTCACATTGTCTGCACGTACCCATAGTGAAACATTGTTGCAACTTGCAGGTACACCGAGAGCTGGGAACAGCGGTGGTCCCAGGCTGGGAAGCTCACGGGCGCACCAATCAGAACATGGGGCTCTTATCACTGACGCCAGTAATGTTATCCAATCCCCAGGAGTCTTCATGTAACAATTTTCATGTATCTAATTGTAGGGACAACCCAGATATACCACCTGACTACCCTTTGTCCACTAACATCGTTCTCTATATGTGTGCTATACTAACCCTACCACTCGAGCAACCAATTAAGAGTGGCGATAGGTTTTTTGTTAACTTTCTGAAGTGACGCAAGTAGCGCGTCATAATACAGTAAAAAGGGCCTGCGAGCCCCACGATTGTGTGTGTGTCAGGACGAACGCGTACGCTCCTTGACCCATCCCTGCCGTTTTGTCTAATAAACAGCAGAGTCACCTTGCTCCTTGTGTGTGTCTCATACTCTATCTCATCTGGGATATACGGGAGGAGTTGGGGCCTCCCTGCCCGGAGGTCTGCGGACGGCCCGGCCGACCCCGGCAGAATTTCCCCCTGACACCACATTGGTAGAGTTTCAATTCTTGTGCTGTTTCAGAATCCAATTTATGTTAGCGTAGTTCAAGATGGTTGCCATGAGGATGTATTCGGACACATTACAGTTTCCACAGGGGAAATGACCAGTCACTGGTCGAATTGTCAAGCCGCAGAGGCCAATTAAAGTAGTGGTTCTGGTATTGGAATTTTGGAAATGTGAGTGGACCAATTTATCACAAATGTTGGGTTCTCTCTTGAGGGCAAAGAGGGGCAATTGCAAAGCACAGTCTGTGCTGCAAACTAAGCCCCATTGTGTTTTTATCACTTTTTTGATCCGAGACATATTGTTTGAAAATGTGGTCACACACTGTAACTAGTCAATGGTGTTTGTCCTAGTGATAGGTGATAGAAGGGCGTCCCTGTCTGTGTAGCACGCCCACTTGGCAGCATGTTTGAGTACCTTAGATGGATAGCCTTGATCTGAAAGTCAGTCAATACAAATGTTAGCCTGTACTTTGCAGTTGTCTTTGAAGGAGCAGTTCTTTCTAACTCTCAGAAATTGTCTATAGGGTAGATTTTCTCTCATAGATCTCGGGTGTTGGCTGTAAAATAGCAGCAGCAAGTTTCTATCAGTCGGTTTCCTAAATAGTGTGGTATAAATTCTGCCACGCCTAATAAGCAGATCCAAAAATGGCAACTCAGTTCTAGATGACGGGTGTGTGAATTGTAAGTGTTATTACAGCCATTTAATCACATTAGAAAGGTTGATAAACTGTCTTCAGGACCGTCCCAGATAAAGAAAATGCTGTCCATTTATCAACACCAATGTTTGATGTGCACAGAGAACAGGTTGTTGGAATAAATGTGTGCCTCCTCAAACTCAGACATATACAGGTTTACTAAACCTAATGCGAAGACTGTGCCCATTGGTGTACCATTTTTCTGCATGTATAGTTCAGTGTTGAACATGAAGAGATTCTCAACCACCACACCTACCGCTAAGAAGCAGCTATTACACGAGTACCGCACGAGCTGCACACATACCCGGTGCTCACACGCACCTTTTGACTCTCCCTACTCTCTCTACTGATCTGAACTTCGGTTCCCAAGGGCGTTCAACCTACAAGCGCCTTCAGACCATACCAATGGTATATAAGGCGCTATATAAGTGCAAAATAACAATAACATAGTAGAGGAAATCAATCAAGAAGCTTTTTGGTGCAGACAATGGATCAGGTAGTGCTTCCAAGTTGGATTGGATCACCCAGATTGCCTCATCTGGGGGAATATTAGTATACAGCAAGGTGATATCACAATGAGCACAGGCCTCAAAGCCTCTGGAAAACTCAAAAAGCTGAATCCACATGAATACATATCCGTGCAGAGCTCAGATAGTAGCTGGAAACTAGTGCCAAGGTTAGAGTGAAATATGGGAGGGCTGGAACGGCAGACCGAAGGCACAAGATAGCAATTCACAAGATGCAAGCAGTGTACTTCCAGATTAATTAAAGTTTAATAAGGGCCCAAACAACCTTTGATGGTCAGGTGCAGTAAAACAGTAAGCCAAAAGATTCTATGAAGCATAACCCAAGAGTGTCCACAGTGGCCGAAGAAACACACTAGATGCATTAAAAAAATATAAATCTTAATAAATTAAAGGTAATTAAATTTCTTACACGCTCTCATAGCACGTGACCCATACACAGGAAAACTGGCCATTCATTAGAGGTGAACATAGATAGGAGACCTGCAGTACTTCCTAAATGCACACATAGACACGAGGCACCACAAAAGGCGAAGTACAATGGGACTGACTATACTATACAAATAAAATAATTTATATAACATGATAAAATAAGCACAATACATTCAGTTATAATTATGAAAATCAGAATCTATGCAACTGCAATCATTCCAACAAATGTCCGGCAATCAGCTGTATTGCGGCTACAAGATATTTATACACAACCCCAGCTGCCTCTTTCCATGGTAACGATAATATAAAACGAGTAGCTTCTTTTATTGTAGTGCAATTTGTCTTCCTTAAAATAGGTATTCAAAATCATGACCTTGGTTTGTAAAATGCTGGGCAGGAAAACAAAAAATGAGCCAGCTCTGGCAATAAAGATACATTGCAAGTACATCAGATATTCACTTTATGGCCCATGTGAATTGAGCCGTCCTTTCCCTTAACTAACAACTGTAAACGATTTGTCCTCAAGTTTATTAGAACATACATCTTTCTTTTGCAATGAAACCAGCGCATGTAATCAGTGTTGTGCCCACCACAGCCATGATCATGATGCCTGAGGACTGACTGCTTATTGAACTCGACACAGCCATGCAGGTCCCTTCTAAACTCCATATATTTTTGATGCACCAATGTAACATCAGCTTTGGAAGCATTTCCCGGAGTAGCATAGAGACCTAGCAAATCAATACTCACAAGCGCTTTTCCCAAACAATTCAGCCAGGTGATATTACTACAGGTATGATCTTATGTGTTAGATGATGCTCTGCTTGGGACCATAATCTACAAAGGGATTCCCCGGTCTCATGGCCTGAGAATGAGGGATGGTAACTTTTTGAATTGGTAAATGAACAGTCCAAGGCCATCGCCCTCTACTCAATGTCTGGCTCATATTTTGGTGACCTGTCAAGTGTCTAAGGTAGGTTAGCAGCAAGCCAACCTATCAGAATCCATGTTGTCACGCCCCCATGAAATAGTATGCCAACCAATTACTTGTCATATAGATGATGTAGTTGAACCTTTATCAATATAGGGGTGGTTCCAGGTGGAACCATCAGACATTTGTAACTCTATGAAATGCTTAACTCCCATGGAATCTATATGTAGCCAAACCCACTAACCTATCCCCGTCGCCCGTAGATTTTGTAAACTGGTATTATGTTATGATGTCATTGATGACACGCAATTCTTTTTTATAAACATGTTGAGAGTGAGGAGGTTTGAATACTTATATGCTATCCCAGCTTTGCTTTGATAATAGTAAAGCTGGATTTTGCTGTGGACTTTGTCTACTCCGTCATTGAGTTGATTTAGACTGACTCCGATTCTTCTGAGACTATCTGGGATTTCGGGGCCACATTAACAACTTTCTTCCAGCTGTTGGCAGATATCATCAACATATCAATGTCTTCTTTGATAACTAAGTTAAATCGTTCCACAACTCTTTTCTGGGTGCTGCAAGAGCTTGTATTTTTTTTAGAATACTATTGTTTTCCAGATATGTTTCCATATCCTTTGACTTTGAGCGAACCCCAATGTCAGCCATTACCTGGCACCCTAACCTGGGCCACCAGCCACCAGCTCTACCACAAGTCTGCTGCCACATGATATCTGCCTTGATAAAGACTTTGGTTGAAACACGCGTCGGCTATTTGTTTCACCAATTTGGCACCAAATGTTTATTAGCTATGATGTTGTTAAAATACAAATAAACTACCACGCACATGACCCAAGGACTGGACTATTACTATACTGTCAGATATTTCAGCAATTGGACTATTAAATACAGCCAGCGCCCACAACTAACAAGGGTTTGTCACCCTACTAAGTTTCTTATAAACATGTTGAGAGTGAGGAGGTTTGAATACTTGTATGCTATCCCAGCTTTGCTTTGATAATAGTAAAGCTGGATTTTGCTGTGCACTTTGTCTACTCCGTCATTGAGTTGATTTAGACTGACTCCGATTCTTCTGAGACTATCTGGGATTTCGGGGCCACATTAACAACTTTCTTCCAGCTGTTGGCAGATATCATCAACATATCAATGTCTTCTTTGATAACTAAGTTAAATCGTTCCACAACTCTTTTCTGGGTAATGCAAGAGCTTGTATTTTTT
Source organism: Ambystoma mexicanum (assembly GCF_040938575.1). Lineage (NCBI taxonomy): Eukaryota > Metazoa > Chordata > Amphibia > Caudata > Ambystomatidae > Ambystoma > Ambystoma mexicanum. The sequence goes on from NC_090935.1 coordinate 628,111,515, forward strand.
TTAGAATACTATTGTTTTCCAGATATGTTTCCATATCCTTTGACTTTGAGCGAACCCCAATGTCAGCAAGTACGCTCTGCAACCTTCTCTCTGGAAATGTTTTAACTTTGCCAGTTCTTATGCACACTTTGACCTATTTAAGCAATAGGCCCCGATCAGGGGGGCATTACCACTTGAGGTAATGCCCTGTAATTCCTAGGGTACCATAGTTACTTAACAAAATCCTTGGGGCATTACCTGAAGTGGTAATGCCCCCCTGCGAGGAGCCTATTGCTATTAGTACCCCGGCCCATAAAACCGGGGTAATAAAAGCATTTGTTTTCTGTTCCGAAACTCATCAGCGACAAAAAAATGTCAAATGAAAATGGCTGCTGGGGAAGGGAAAATGAAGTCCCTTTTCCCTTTCATTGGTGTCATTCAAAAGATCGGGAAAAATGTGAAGAAAAAAAGGCTGCCATGGAAAGGAGAGAAGGTACTATGTGAGGTGCCTTCATCCTTTCTGAGCATATGATCCTTAGGAACATGCATATGGAATGAACAATCCAGAGTCCAAATAACGGAACCAACTCAGGAAGATGGCAAAGTAGTGTTTCATTAACAATTATCTAAAACAGGGAAGTTACAATGAACATCAATGGACGGACGCTCACTCTCTCAACGATCTCCACACAAAATATAGTTTTTATACACAAAATGCGTCCGAGTGACATCATACTACGTTGCAATAGTGAAAAACCTATCAAGGGTCAGGATTGGTTAAGGGAGTCATATAAGTAAACATTTCTATAGGAGCTAGGATTGTTATTGTCTGTCCCTTATAAGGTGGGCAACTTCTGCTTACCTCTAATAACATGTAATTTCAGAAACATTAGATACACAGGTTCTCATTGGTCTTCAAACTATAAGATCCTTCGTTATATGGACTGATACAATTGGTTGGCACACTTTTGCAATGTCTGGAACATTTGGTTTATTTAGCAGCACATAAACCCAGACCCAGGTGTGAGGCGATAGGACATGAAACGACCTCACCACCCAATTAGCCCAGCATCTCTCATCGGCCATGCCTTCTGCCATGAAATTGTCTTTGTACTTGGCCTTGCAGAGTATCCATGTCTTTGATAATGCACAGGAGTGAGGGCACTCGCTATTGTGTCTGGAACTGCAAATTCAAGCTCTGTTTCCATCCTTGGCTCAGGTGACAGGAGACCACACTTTGGACCATTTTGCCGTTTTGAAATGCTCTAAATGAATTAAAGCTTGGCATCCTTTGTGTTCTTTCTTGCACCTTTATGTAAGAAGGTACATCCTCTGCATACTTGTTCTTCTTCTGAATAGATAGCTGACCTTGCTTCTTGAAGCTTGACTCCAGGCCAGGAAGCCTCGCCACGCAGTTTCATGAGTCTATTACTCTTGCTGCGACACAATTTTCCATTACTGCTTCACAGGTTCTGGCTTACTTAACTCGTGATAACAATGTCCAGCTTCTGCACAATGGTGGCTTCACCTGCATTCTATTCAATATTTATAGCTGGCTCCTATGATAACTTAATCTACCTTGTGTTTCAGCGTCAGTACATTTATTGACTAGTTGTTCTCTGAAGCACTTCGTGTACGTGCAATCTTCTTTTTTATACCTGAGAGTGAACGTACTCCTTACTTCATCATTAGCCCTCTAGGAGCCATACATGATCTTCAGCCAGTGTCTCGAGACGTCGTGCACATCTTCTTATGATGTCACTAGCTCTTCTTCTTTGCTCCTTTCCATATTCCTTCAGGGAGTTCCTCCCTCAGGTTATCGTCACTTCGGGGGTACATTCCATAAGGTTATCTTAATGGGTGTCTGCTCCCAAACACTCGCTGCAATATTGGCACAACGGCTGGTGTCAAACACGGCACGGTCTCGTGTCTCCACTATAGGGGAGGTAGGGGTGCAGGATCTCCTGTAGAGGTATGCAGCTGCTCCTCTACATTTCCATGATGGCCGGTTGCAGATCGGGAGCGGACGCGCTGGGGACAGAAGTCTGCTCCCGAAATGGAAAGCAAAGAAGGTAAGTGGGGTTGGGAGGGTGGAGGGGAAATTTTGGAGGGGTGGGGACAACCCTTACCTCGAAACCCAGCATGAAAAATGCCAGCCTCCAGCTGTGTGGTGACTCGGAGCGGAGGATTGCCCTGTTCCGAGCCTCCTCTTTGGCTGAGTGGCTGTCACACCCCCCTGCCAGGGAGAGAAGGGAAGGAACATTGTGGAGGTGGCGGATTCCCGGTCAGGTAACGCCCGCACTGCAGGCAATCAAATGTGTGTTTTGAAAACCTGTGTCCCCGCACCGGGTACGAATATAAAAAATACTCAAAACAAAGCATAATTCTCCCTGTGTGCTGCACCTCACAAGGCCAATGATGTACAAACCTAAATTTCCCCTCTGCAGTTTTGACACTTTCACCACTTTCTTGATTTCAGTTTCGAGCCCTTGCCAACCAAAATTGCACCCTAACTTTTGCTTAGTTTTACTGGTGCCTTGTGCCATGGGAGTATCTCACTCACCTCGTTTAGTGGTTTAATCCTGCCCCTCATTGCCATTTTACCGTTGACATACAGCTTATCTTAGACAACCTTGATGTCATTGTATTCTTTCCTTTGACATACCTCAGCTCTTTAATTCTGCCTCCACTACTGTTGTTTTCTATCATTCATTCTCTGTTGTTCTAATAATACTTGCTCCAACTCCTTCTCATCCTTATTTTCTACAGTTAAATGGGACGAAATGTCTGCTGTCACATTCTTCACGGCTATGATGGCCCTTACATTGAATGCGTGATCATGCCACCTGGTGATCCATGGTCTCATGTGCAATGAGACTTTTTAGAACTCCTTGTTGGGTAAAATATCTTTCAAGGTTTTTCTGATCCATTATTGTTTCAAAGCGTGTGCTTCACAAAAATACCCGAAACATTTTGATTGTCCAATTTACAGCAAAATATTCTTTTACAATATACCTCTGCATTTCCCCCGTCAACACTCTGCAGGCAAATGCAATAGTTTCTGCTCTGTCCTGTCTTCTGCATGAGCATCGCTCCTCCACCTAAATTACTTGCATCAATCACAATCACTGCTGGCCTTCCTCATTGGAAATTGCTTAGCGTGCAGGGCTTGTCTAACAATATCAAAAAATTGGTCATGGGCGCCCATTTATGAGAATGAACACGGCAAAAATGGCGTTGTTCTATGGGATGGTACCCACTCTAGAGTCCGCAGCCACATTTAAGTTCACTGTACCTTTCACAGATGGGAAATACCCATTTGTATATCAGTCTTTGTCCCGCCCACATGGGCAGTCTAGCACCGAAATGCTATGGCAATTCTCTTCTGAACAAGAGTACCAACAGCAACCCCATACACGTGTTTCAGCCTTGTTGGGCATCATTGGTGAGGTGGAGCTGTGCCTCTCTGAGCACAGTGAGCAAGGGGTCCACGTCTGGATGACCCTAGGACATTCAGGGTGACTAAATCTAAGGCCCTTGAAAAGATCAAAAAATGTGTCATGGGCGCGCCTCTAAGAGAATGAACACAGCAAAAATGGCCTGCTCTATGGGATGGTACCCACTCTAGAGTCCACAGCCATCATCAGTGAGGTGGAGTTGTGCCTCTCTGAGCACAGTGAGCAAGGAGCGCCCATGACTAATCTTTTGATTTTTCAAGTGCCTTAGGTTTAGTCACCCTAAGTGTCATACAGTCACCCAGACATGGACCCCTTGCTCACTGTGCTCAGAGAGTCACAGCTCCACCTCACTGATGATGCCCAACAAGGCTGAAACACGTGTTTGGGGTTGGTGTTGGTATCCTTGTTCAAAAGGGAATTGCCATAGCATTTCGGTGCTGGACTGCCCATGTGGATGGGACAAAGACTGATATGCAAATGGATATTTCCCATCTGTGAAAGGTACAGTTAGCTAAAATGTGGCTGTGGACTCTAGAGTGGGTACCATCCCATAGAACAGGGCATTTTTGCCATGTTCGTTCTCATAAATGGGCGCCCATGACACATTTTTTGATCTTGTCTAACAATAGCTTAACTTGCATTGCATGAAAACTGCCTATCAATTCAGAATGTATTTCCTTTCTTTAAGAGGTGGCATCAATGTGATGTCCTGCTCGACTCGTAAGGTTCTTCATAAACTTTGAACAGTCTTCTGCCATCCCAAGGACTGATACTAATTCCCCTTTGGATTAAGGCTCTGGGACATTCTTAATCACCATGACTAAGTCACTGCCTTTATCAGATACAGAAAAACTACTGAACTATTCCCGCACCACATTCAATCCAAGGCAGAGTGGGATTACAGAGAGCAAGTCCATTCCATTCAAGCAGGTAATGCAAAGAGATACACAGCACATTTCTGCATGGCAGGCCCATGGACAGCTGTGCGGAAATCTGTCCAGCATGAAAGGAAGCCATGTGGAGCCCTCTACTGTGGAGTTACTTTTTGTGGCTCCCTCACCAGTGAGCCATGGGTTCCCAGTGGACCTCTGCCACTGCTTGAGAACCCTATGTCCTGCCGCAAAATGTGCCCAATATTACGCCAGCTTTTATGTGGTTTAAAATTGCTGAATTTTCTCTGTTTAACGCCAGCTCTATTATACTGTAATGACATTCCGAGACAGTGGGACTGGGGTGTCAGGCTGCATTAGCATAAGGAATACCCCCTTTCCAATGCACCTCTACTCACTTCACTCCCACTGGCCATACTGGGTTGAGGTTCCTGCCAGCAGGATTTTTACTACCAGAGGAACCCTGTGCCTGGTACCACTTGGCAAGTTTAATGGGGGTCCGACTACCTCATATTTCTGCCATAAGGCCATGTTTGTGCTAAATATTCTGTCTATGAGAGCGTAAATCTGCTCTTTTCTTTTTTTCTTTTTTTTTTACAGTAAGACCACTCTCTTCTAATGACTGTAGGACTGCCTTTTTACCATGTCGTAGTTCATTTTCACCAAATATCAATGTGTCATCCTAAATGATTGTTTTTGCTTTTGAAACCTTGAACTAATTTACACATTACCCTCACAAATATGGGTGACGTTGAGGCCAGCCCAAATGAGGATCTTACTCATGGATGGGCAATCTGCAGGGCCACACACACTGTCAACTTCTTAGGTCCTAGGCGTGATAGGATCTGACTATGCACAGATGTGAGGTCAAACATTGTTGATACGCTCCCCTTCCCTAACACGATCAGGGCCTCACCTATGTTTGGTGATGGGTGCGTATCCTGGACCACATTCCTGTTTAATGCCCTCAGTCAATGCATAATCTTATCTTTCTGGGCAGTTTGCTTTTCTTCACCAATGGATCCAGCCATGAAGATGCGTCTATGCTCTGTTGCTCCCCATACTTTCTAGTTTGCTTGGTTTTTCTTTTAATTCTCCCTGCAGTGCAATGGGAATGTTTCTGAGCTTGTGTGTTACCCATATTGTAATATCATTAAGTCTAATCTGATGGCAACACTCTTTTGGAACCCACTGCTTTAATTCAACACATTTCAGAATTCTTTGGACAGTTTTTCCACACTACTTTCATGCAAGAAACATATAGATTCCCAGCCATGACACCCTCTCTGAACTTCATATCAGCACTGAATTTTCCAACTAAATTAATGTTGACTCCACTTGCACAGGGTTTAATGACAATGTCCTGTAATGCTACGACATTGGCAAATATATGTTTTAATATTTCAAGATCACGATATATTGCCCTTGAGTCGACCAACATTTCAATATCCGCTCCATCTAGCTAGGTTTCAGCATTCAGACTAGGGCCATCTTCATCATCACTACCGTCATCCCTTACATTTAATAACACCTCCTCCATCTCTTCGCACATTTCCTCCACCATATTCATGTTTATGCAGCATTACCCTACACCATCCTGCCAGATTGCTTCTTCTTTCAGACCCCTGCATGTTGCTCTAATGGCGGTGCATTTCCTGATAATCACCAAGTACACTCCATCACACCAGTACCTCTACCAGTGCTGGGTGTGTGCTGCTCATCAGCCATTGACTCTTGTCGCCCCTCCATAAACCAAGCAGTTTTCGATGTGCATGGCTGCCACTCCTAAACACCTCACCTTCATGCTGGCCAGGTCCTAGAAGAATTTGGCTTCAGAGCCAATCACAATACTTCCAGGGCTCAGACACAACACATCAAGGTGCATGGGCAGTTCCATCTGCCAGGTCGATGGATGCCCCTGTAAGAAAGCCATGGCTATATCTGCAATATGTTAAGATTACTTCAACATAAAGTAAGTACACCTATAGAAGAGCATCTCTGCCCAATACCACTATCCTTCTCCTTTGCCTATCTCTTCCAAACTGCTTCCTGCTTCATTCCATATCTCTCTGATTTACATATTCTCATTCCACATTACCACCCTCGGCAGGGGAGCCAGCCAATCAGGAGGTACGGAACACGGGCTGACACTGCTATCGTTTGCCCATGTTCCAAGCTGCCTGATGGTCGCTTCCCCCACCTGCCATCTTCCCCCCACCGACCCTGCTCTTTTTTTAACACCCTCCCACAATCCCACTTATCTACTTGCTGTGGCAGCGGGCTCCTCCAGCTCCTTTTCCAGCTCCATTTGGTTGCCATGGAAATGGAAGAGGGGTTCCATACAGTGCCCCGCCTTCCTATTCCATGGCAGTCATGTTGGTATAGTATTTTCCTTTCATGGATAGAAAATACTTTCCATTAAAAAGAATTAGCAGCAGTGTAGCAAACTACACTGGTGCTAATGGCGATATGCTCCTCGGTGGCGGGCCCCGCATGTAGGTAACAGCCTGCTGCGTTCAGGCCCTTAAGTTGGGCAGTGGGCCTTTACCCACAGGGTTGGCCTGCCACCTCGGGGCATATCGCCTCATTATGACTTTGCTCACGCTCCTATCAATACTCTTGCCACAGATATCCAATGTTTAACCTCTGTCATAATGTTGCATCTTATTTGGGTCATTTGTTTACACATGGTGCAGTGGGATGATAAGGGCATTGTTGTTGTGACTGCCCATTTAGGATGCTGTATTGCAAAATCCCACAACATGGCCACTTGCATTATTGGTTTAAAAATGAACAATTTGAGCCATCATAAACAATGCAGAACTGGACGGAGTTGTGCCATTCTCCAATATTATGAGGCATCCATTTGGAAAATATTTCTGTATGCATACATGTTACGAATCGTCCCTAACAATGGCTTTGCATGGAGCTCTGAAACAAGATGAGTTCACTAAAATGCAACTTGGAAATTATGCCCTGGGTTTTACAAAATGCACATTGACTATGTTGGGATTTGTATGCAGGGTAGTTTCAGTGATTAAAGGTGGACACTTTAATTGCTGATATCCTAGCTGAAAAATGTTCCCAGCATTATAGTCAGGGCTGTGATAAGCAGCTCTATATTCTCCCGTGCCTCCCTGGTCATCAGATAACGATACTGGGTGATTAATTGAGTATCACATTTATAACATCAGCAACTATGAGGGAGACCTTAGTATTCGCACTGACATCATCCTCCATGAATATGAAGCCATATATCACATGATGAAATCTCAGTTCTGCAGTAGGATGACCAACACAAAATGGTTTCGCTGGACACTTTACATGAAGCTGCGCCTCAGAACCACTAAGACGTAATTACCATTTATTTTGAATATGTGTGTTGACATCACCAGAAGTGACATTACAGAAAAGGACATTTCAAGGACTGCTACCAGTCTCTGATTCTCACGAGGATTATGTGAAGTTACACTACAAGACGTTACCATGATTCAGACAAGAGACAAATAACCTTGGGGTGGGCAATATAAGTTTGTCCCTATTACCACATGTACCAGCATTACAGTCTAGTAAACCTTGAGTGAGGCTTGTTTTAGTAACATAAACTGAAAACTTCATCACTTCTAAGGGCTCTCAATTTTGCCAGATAAGAGACAATAGGCCTTACTAGGGGGTTGGCGGGTAACCCACTGGGCCAAAAACACACGTTTGGGACTGTTTAGGGTGTCGGCCTGAAGACCTCTCCAGTCAATATTTTCACACAAGTCTTCAGTATCGTAAATTATGTTGGCACAAAATGTGGCCCTAGTCTAACTTGCCCTTCAACCGTGCTAAACTATACCCTTGTGTATTCCTTGCCCTTGCTTGCGCTGATTGCTCCCCTTATCTAGGGTAAGGGGATAGTAGAGAAGAAACTTGCCCTATTACTAACCTTCTAACACACTCAAGAAAGAACAATCTAATTGTTCAAATATTTTAATAGGCACATGCCGTAACCATCCGGGCATGTGTCGTCTGCCTTGCAAATGAAGAGGTTCATATATTTTATTAGTTTTCTTTGTTCGGCAGAAACAGTAAAAGATTGAGAAATTGATGAATATTTCTTAAACTTTAAAAGAAATGGTATTTTTTGTAAAATTGGGGGTATTATCCCCTTTTTTCCAAAAACAAAAACGAAACTGTTCAGTTTGTACCCCTATATGTAATGAGGGGCACACGACTGAGCAGGTTTCCTGTCAGGTATTTATAGACAGAATTGTAATCTTTCAATAGTACAACCCCATGGAATCCACAGTCTGTATATCCTTTCTTTGTGCTCTGACTGTGGTTCAATCTGACTCCTTCCGGTGTTTAATGGAAGGATCTATATACAGATTTTCACCATATAATTGGTACATTTTTTGAAAAGACCGGACAGAGCCTAGTGGACTGAAATAATTGAACCACTTTCTTCAGGGCTATCTGGCAGCACTGTTCTGGGTGCTGCTTCTATCATTTTCAGCTGTAGAGATCTGATCTTGAAGGTACCCCACCTATAAGGGAAAGATAATGGGGAACATGGGGTGGTGAGAGATACATGTCTGAGTTAGATCTCTAAGGGCCTCATTACGAGGTTGGAGGTAAGTAACTGTCCTGCATGGAGCAATTACCGTGTCCGTGTAGTAGAGAGCCCGCTAATAGCGGGCCATTACGAGTTTTCGGGCACAAGCTTTGTACCATGACGGTAAGGACATTACAGCCATGCCGCTAAAGTCCCAAAAATGGCCCTTATCGGCATCAAGGAATGCGCTGACAGCACTACCGCCATGAATGGATCCGGCATTAGCGGTGACCACTAATAGCGGTGACCGCTAATAGTGGTGACCGTAAATAAGCGGAACCGGAAGTAGCGTCATCGCACAGGAACGGGAAAGAGCACAGCGGCCATCTTTAAAAACAAAATCCATTGCCATCCTCAGCACCCAGGACCTGCATCAGCACAACAGCAGCCCCAACTTCACATAACACTCCATTAGAATGCCCAAGGCCCTGAAGAAAGAAAGTTGCTGCGCGCCAGCACAAGGTCCGTTTCTCAGTGGAGGAGCTAAATATGCTCGCCGACACACTTGCTGAAAATGCAGAGGTCGTGTTTGTGCAAGACATGCGGCGTGCCACCCAGATAAGAAAGAAGGAGATCTGGGAGGAGGTGGCACGCAAAGGTAGTGCGGTGGGTACCACCCCCCGCACTGTAAAGGACGTGTGCAAGCGCTGGGATGACCTGCGCCTCTGTGTCAGGAGCATTCTTGCAGCCAATAGGAGCCAGGGCATGGGAACAGGTGGTGGAGGAGGCTCCCCGATCAAGATGACACACTGGGAGGAGACATGTGCCAGCACAATTGGCATGGAGACAATTGAGGGAGTGGGAGAAATGGAGCGTGGAGTGCCATCATCGGCTGATGGAGGTGAGTGTCCACACAAACCACTGTAATGCAAAGCATGATGATGTCCCACAAATGTGACAGTGAAATGAGCCAATGCATGGGGCATCACACACACATGTACACAACCCTGCCTATAGGCTGTCCACAGCACCATCACATCCCCATGCATGCAGCACCTCATACATGTGTCACCCAGACGTATGCCTGCATGACCCACCTATATGGCAAGCAACCTGTATGCCACAACTCAAAGTCCAAATAACCTCAAATGTAGAGAACTTCAACAATACCAATATATGCATGATGCACGTAGAACCATCACCGATGCTGTCCCTCTCTTGGTCCCGCACAGGCTCACAATCTGACAGTGATGAACAGGCCCACCACATCAAGGGGCTCTGGCAAACCAGGACTGCCCAGAAGCTCAGGATGCTACGTCACCAAGGCGTGAAAAGGGCACTGACACTACAATAGCACCCACCACCACACAGGAGCCAAGGCTCACTGTCTGCTGCCAACAGTTCGGTTGGAGAAGCAGCTGCCACGGCACCCCTGTCGGATGAAGAGGGACAATGCCAAACACCCATAGGACAGGGCACACCCAGCCCGCAGCTGTCACCCCACCTCACCCCACACCCCACATCCAATGCCAGCAGCCATGAGCTGTCTGGTGGTGAGTCATTGCCAGGGAGATGGAGCCCCAGGGAGAGCTCACCTGATGGCAGACCCATGCCACACGCTGCATCAACATCCACTGGTGTCAGGGAGAGAGACCAGGCAATCAGCCTCATCCAACAGTGCCAGGAGGAGCTCACTGTGCTGGTTGGCCAGCACATGAGTGAAGGTGCCCTGGCGAGGGAGGAGTGCCGTGAATTCGCTACGGCCATTAAACTCGCAATAGAAGCGAGTACTACCACACGTATCTGTGATGAGTTGGCAGCTGTGAGGCAGGTCCTCAGCTGCATCGCGGATGCCATGGAGAGCCAGCGTCCAGCACAGGGACTGGAGCTACCAGGCACCTCCTCCTCTGCCAGCTCCAGGCAGACCAGCCCCCTGCGCAGGTCTGAGCGGACCTTGCGGCAGCCAGACATGCAGCCACCCAATGATGGCAGAGGACATGGGAAGTAGGGGCAGCCTGTTATTGGTGGCTCTTGTGGACTAATGCTGCAGTGAAGTGCACACCATGTCTGGGGGAGTTGTGGGGGGAGGGGGGAGAGGGTGTCTGGGGGAGTTGTAGGGGGAGGGGGAGGTGGGAGAGGGTGTTTGGGGGAGTTGTTGAGGAGGGGCAGGGGGAGGGGAGAGGGTGTTTGGGGGAGTTGTGGGGGGAGAGGGAGGAGGGAAGACGGTGTTTGGGGTGGAGGGTGTATGCTCTTTCTATTCACTTTATGGTTAATACACCTGTTGTGTCAAGAACAATCACATGACTGGACATTGGTTATTGTGTATGTGTACTTTATTGGTGAACAGTGCACAGTGTCCATGTCCCCCCAACACCCAGTGCCCTGAGTCCCACATTCATTGCACCCTCCGCATCCATGTGTATTAGAAATATTGGTCTATCAGATTCTGGCGCACAGCACATCCCTCTTGTGCATCGCCACCTGCCTGACGTGCAACCCTATCTTCTTCCTCCTCCTCAGCATCACCAGGCGGTTGCAGTTCAATGTCAGGGGGCCGAGGCACGTTCCGTCTGATGCACATGTTGTGCAGCATGACACATGCCATGATGATCTTGGCCACCTTCTCATGCCCGTAAAGAAGTGCCCCACCTGTCACACTCACCTGTGTCTCTGCAGGAGCGATGGACGAGCCTCCCTTGACCCTGAGTCTTCACTTCCCCTGTTTCACCCGTAGGAATACTTGTCAAATACAAGGTGTACACTCAGACCTGAATTCACCCGATTCCCCTGGGCCCTTCCCTTCTCTTTACTGTGTGCTGTGATGTCCTCCTATGGGTTTACCTTGATCTTTAGTAGGGTGTGCACTCCATCATGCATTTGCAGGGGCGCGATTCACTTGTGATTGGTGCCAATGTCTTTAGGCTGAGTTCAGATGCCAAACGCTGTTTTACGCCTTCACAGCGAGGCCGAGAGTTCAAGGCGCCAGTTTCTTCATTGGCCAGGAAGTCCTTCCCACAACTGAACGTTGCGCGGAGAATGTTGAATGTCCAAAATTGTCCATATTGTCTTTGTTTGGCGGTATTTTTGTGGCTGAGTAGCGCTGCATGTAGAAGCTAGCTGCTGGTAGGTTTGTGCAGCGATTTCGATTCAAGCGCACCTGGTAATGTCTCTCCCTTTCCCTTGCAGGAGAAATGATGTGGTATTAGCGCCTCGAGTCCGGGTTCAGTGCTACTGGAGACTTGGTGGTTAGGTAAGTTTGCACAGAGGCTTTTGGTAAGTATGCACAGCGTAGAGAGAGAGAGCGCAGTGAAATAAGTGTCCGCCTTATTGGAGTGAGCGTAATAAATAATGTCTCTTCTTTCTTACAGGGGTTTGTGCGCTCATGCAAATAACCTGGATTCCAGAGTCGCGGGAAGATTCGGTGAGTATGTGCAGCGTTACTGATGTGCGTGTGTTTACGCTATTCTTCTTTGTTCTTACAGGTGCTGGTGTAGAAGTCCCCTCTTGACTGGAGATAGCTGCGGCGTGGAGTAAGCACCAGGTAAGCTGAAGCTGAATGATCCAGAGCGGGTAAGCAGAAGTAGGATGTTCCGGAGCAGGTAAGCAGAAGCAGAATGATCCGGAGCAGGTAAGCAGAAGCAGGGTGATCCAGAGCAGGTAAGCAGAAACAGGATGATCCGGAGCAGGTAAGCAGATGCTGGCTGATCCAGAGCACGGCAAGTGTGTTGCTGATACAGCTCACAATAAGCAACACGAAGCACTGGAAGAATCTTGGATGTGGCTTATATAGTCAGCCACACCCGAACACTAGAGAGCTCATGAGTTATCATGCACTTCCTGTTTGGCAACAGGAAGTGGTAACCAGGAAGTTACTACAAACACTAGGAAGGAATGAAAGGAGGGATTTGTTATTGGTTCTTTGTGTGCCTATGCCAGGCATGCCAAGCCTCCATCCAGCTTGCCCCAACTACTTGCCTGATACCCATGACACCACCCAACCTGCTGAGGCAGCGAAACCATGCCTTCAATAGCCCAAACGTCTGCTCGATCACCACACGGGTACGGGTATGTGCACAATTGTAGTCCTCTTCCTGCCTGTTCTACGGGTTCCGGATAGGGTTAAGGAGCCACCTCTTCAAGGGATAGCCAGCATCAACTGCATGGGTGCAACATTGGTTATGTGCAAGTGATTTCATCAAATGGAACCTGTACCTATCACACACAAGCCTGCAGTAATGTGTTGTTCACATCCACATATCCCTGCATGAATGGAGATATTCAAAATAACCGCAATGTGTGAAGTTACATGGTCCACAGGTGTGTGTAGCATCGTCTAGTTGATGCAGAGTGTCCTTTTCCTGGCTAGTGTTCATGCACTGTGGTTGCCTACAGCAGTTGTTGTCATGATCTAGGTGATGTGTAGTTAATCGTATGCTTTGATCCTGTCACCGTTGGAACCAGACTCTTAATGATCTGCCATTCCACGCTTGATGTCCTCATGCTGGCATGCTGCACTTCTATGGTGGTGTGCCAGTGACATTCTGTATATTGACTTTGTACGCACTCATGGACGCATATCCGGTGTGAAGCTGTTCAGCGGTCATTTGCATTGGGCATACTGACAGCATGTTACTGCATTGTGTTGCAGAGGGTACAGTCTGATGATATGCAGTGTACATGTCGATAGATATGGTATGGTTGCAGTACTGGCATGTTGTCATTGTTGTGCAGCTTACATCTTGCATATTGGTTTCAGGTGTCAGGTTCAGTCTGGGCTGCTTTGGGGCACAGTGTATTACAGTATGGGCATTGTTCAGTCTCGCAACTAATACCACCCAGGTGAAGTATGCATCTCTCTCCGCCCCCCAATCTCACCCAGGTGAAGTATGCATCCCCCCCCAATCTCACCCAGGTGAAGTATGGATCTCTCCCCCATCTCACCCAGGTGAAGTATGCATCTCCCCCCCATCTCACCCAGGTGAAGTATGCATCTCTCCCCCCACCCCAATCTCACCCAGCTGAAGTATGCATCTCTCCCCCCCAACCTCACCCAGGTGAAGTATGCATCTCCCCCCATCTCACCCAGCTGAAGTATGCATCTCTCTCCCCCCCCAATCTCACCCAGGTGAAGTATGCATCTCTCCCCCCCAATCTAACCCAGGTGAAGTATGCATCTCTCCCCCCATCTCACCCAGGTGAAGTATGCATTTCTCCCCCCCCCCCAATCTCACCCAGGTAAAGTATGAATCTCTCCCCCCATCTCACACAGGTGAAGTATGCATCTCTCTCCCCCCCCCCAATCTCACCCAGGTGAAGTATGCATCTCCCCCAATCTCACCCAGGTGAAGTATGCATTTCTCCCCCCATCTCACCCAGGTGAAGTATGCATCTCTCCCCCCCACCTCAACCAGGTGAAGTATGCATCTCCTCCCATCACACTGCCATGTGCTTGCCATGCAACTCACCAAGTAGCCAGGAACGTTGTCCGGCATGTTGCTCCATGTAGCGTGGAGTCTTGGAGTTCCGCAGCACCATTGAATCATGGGTTGATCCGGGAAATCAGGCACAACAATGTGTGATGATCTTGTTTGAGTCACATACCATTTGCACATTGATGGAGTGGTATAGCTTACGGTTGCGGTCCACTACCTCCATGGCATGTAGGACCACCAATTCCACATGGGTGCAGTTGAGGGCACCGATGCAATTTGGGATGCCTGCCAGTGCATGGAAGCCAATTTTGGTGTTGGTGATCTCCTGGGCAGTCCGTGGTAGGGATATGTGGTCGCTTGTGTGCTTCAGGAGGGCATCGAGCACTTAGTTCAGCGTGCGTGAAAATAATGGTTGTGATATGCCATGCATCTGCCCTACCGTGTGCTGGTAGGTGCCTGTGGCCAGGAAGTGGAGCACAGACGCAACCTTCAGTATAGGGGGGATGGTGGTACGGATATCTATGAGGCTGGCGATGTCGTTGTGTATCATGTCCACAATGGTGGTGATGGGGTCCCAGTCCAGACGGTACAGGGTGTGGATCTGCTCAGGGGTTAGGTTGAATGGACTGGCTCTGATGCGAGGGGTTGGGGGCTGCCTGCGTGGTACAACTGCCTGCACTGGTGGGGCATGCTGTGCCTGTCTCACCCTCCTTCTCCTCCTGCGTCTCCTCTGTGCTGCCTGTTGTTGTTGTTGTTGTTGTTGTTGTTGTTGCTGGTGTCGCAATGCAAGCATGTCCTCCAGCCCCAGTATTGCTATTAGTATTGGAATCATTTTGGTGTGGGAAGGGGTGCGGTGTGCTCCTTTTGTGCTGGCCCATTCTACATTGCCTCCACCTGTGCTGATTGTGTGCACCTGTGGCAGTTGAGAACACTGCACATGGCAGTTTACGGGTTGTTCACAATGCCGGTATTGCCGGCATGCCGGTATCCAATTTTAGCACCTTCTTCATGCCGGTATTTGCATGTCCGCCTGACTTGTGATGTCCTCCTGTTTACGGCATGCCGGTATTGCCGCCATGAATGGTCGTGTGCCCGCGCCCATGCCGCTATTAGCGGCACCGTTATTTACGGTGCCGCTAATAGCGGGTTGGAAGGTCGGAATAGCCCAGAGCGGTAAGCGATGCCGGAAATCCTTTACCGCCATCATTTTTCCCTTACCTCCAACCTCGTAATGACCCCATAAGTCTCGAGAGCGGCCACAACGCTGCGGCATACACACAATGCGAGAAGAAGAGGGTTGGAACTGCTTACCCTGCTCTTTCAATGAGATTCTCAGAAAACAAAGATGTCCTTTGGAGGGTGTGTTGTATTTCGTTTGATCTCTTCTTCCTGGATGCCCCAATTATTGGCATTCCATAGTACCTAGAATGATGATTAGTGCATTACTATGGTAAAAATGCCATCTGCGTGATCGCTTTCACATATTTTTTCCAGTGTACTTTATTTAAAATCAAGGACCACGTTCAAAAGGACGTGATTCTGGGTACTCAAACAACAAATCTACGCATAGTCAGTGGCAGTAGGTCTCATATCCTGACCCGCAGTGTGCAGGTGCACAACTGTGTGGTAAGGTATGCTGTGGCTTCAGGCAGTTGGTTTGTAGAGATCCCTATTCTATTGTGGGGATAATGGCATGGCGAGGAGCTCTCTCACCTGTGGTACAGCCGAAATCCACGCTTCTCTGTGTTTTTCTTGTCTACGGAGTGGTCCGCGAAAGTTTTTGCGGCTGCTCCGTTCCGTTTCCTATTTACTAATAATAGCAGCGGGTCACTCGTGCAGGGTGCGCATGCGCGGCAGCGAGACACTTGTTATTGGTGCATGTGTGTCGTGAATCACCCCTGATGTAATAGGAGGCAAAGCCCCATTGAGTTAATTATGCTGTGCGGCTGTAAGGCATGCCTTATTGCAGTTGGAAAACTCTATGAACTTGGCAATCGCATAGGACTAGATACAAATGTTGATATATATTTCTATTTGTATGTATTTATTTATCTTTCCAAGCATTCACAGTGAGGTCACTGCAAAGTGACCCGTGTTATATCCTTCGGGGTGCTGTCACTGTAGAATTCACCGGCCTGTATTCTAGTAAGGGTATGAATCCAAAATGATCCAGAGTTATGGATGCAATTACTTGTGAGTTTCAATGTGGCCCCACTATCTAGAGGGATATTGGTTCTGCCATGGAATATGTAGGGTCACCCTGACTAGGATAGTGTGGTGGACAACAGCCATTCACAATACTGATTCACAATACTGAGGACACGTTATTGACTCCTCTAAGAGTGGAGGTAGGGGTCTCATCTTTGGCTACCCCATGCCTGGTGCAATTCTAGATAGTTTATGGTAGTTGAGATCTACATATGGGAGGCTGAAAGGAGTCCTCACAGGGTAGCCAGAGTTTGCCAACTGGTTGGTTCATTTAGTCCGGTGGTGTCTGTTTTTAGTCTGAAGATCCACAGTTGTACTCTTCTGTAGAGTAGGTTGTACAGGTTCCCACCTCTTCTAGGTACAGCTACTTTTTCAATAATTGTCCATGTTATGTCGTCTGGTCCATGGCCTTTCTCTATGCAGTGTTCCACCATGGGTGCAGTGAGTTTTTTTGTTCGTATGCATGACCTGTGTTCTGCCATTCTGGTTCTAATGTGGCGTGTGGTCATGCACACATACCATTTCTGGCAAGGGCAGGTAATTAAGTAGATCACGTTATTGCTATTGCAATTTGTGAGTGTTTTTTCGTTCCACGGGTAGTGCCATCTGATGTCGATGGTAATGACCTTTTTGTAGAGAGTCGCGTAGGTTGTGTCTTCTTTTCATGGTAAACCTCAGTGTTTCCAGGGTCGTATTCCCCTTATTTATAATGGGCCACAGTTTCAAAATTTCTTTTTTGATTTGATTTGCCAATGGTGAGAAGCTCAATACTGCTGTTATTTTTCCATCTTGGTTGTCACGTTTCACGTGATTCTCTAGGGTAATGTCCCGTGGGATATTCCTTGCTCTCTTTCGTGATTGTTTGATGAGGCATTTATGGTATCCTCGGGTCAGTAGTTTAGTGGCTAGTTGCTTCGATTGGTATTCATAGTCCACCACATTTCAGCAGTTCCTTCTGTAGCTGAGAAATTGTCCGAAGGACAGATTGGTCTGCAGGATAGCTGGATGGTAGCTGTCGAAGGTTAGGAGCGAGTTCCTATCTGTAGGTTTGTTAAATACTGTGGTTATGATGGATTCATTCTTTATTTCGAAGTTTAGGTTCAGAAAGTAGATTGATACCTGGCTGTGTGTTTCTGTGAACTTGAGAAAGGTGTTTTGCTCATTGAGCCATACCATAAAGATGGTCAGATCTTCTTCACTCCCCTTGAATATCATCAATATTTCGTTTATATAGCTTGACCATAATTCGCTCTTCTCACTCCAAGGGTTGTTCTCGCAATAGATTTTCTGTCTTTCAAAATCAGTGACATATAGATTTGCCAGGTCCTGCTGCGAAGATCGCGTCCATCGCTGTACCTGATGTTTGTTCATAGAAAGATTCTTCGTAGATGAAAACATTTTTTATGAGGGCTATCTCTGCCAGTTGCATGATCAGTGTGTTACGCTCACCTGGGTTCCACAGGGGCGCCGAACGAAGCTGGACTGCAGCGGTCTCCACCAATGTGACTCGTAGTGTAGTGATGAGTGACTGCACTTGCCTACTCAGTTTCGTCTGTCTGGCACGTAGGAGGATTTTACTAAAGTAGTAAAATCATATTTAGCTGACTGTGGTAAAAGGGGTTAACTTTGTCTTTTCCGAAACCACCTTGTGTTCCCCTGATCATGTCTCACCTTATTGTTAGGAAGGATGGGCTCTCTATCCTGCGTCGGCGTGCAGGGGTGCGTAGAAACCAGTTAACTTCACTGGTCCGTAAGCTTATGGCAGAGTTTTCAGACAACGATGACTCCGAGGTAAGTTTTATGCCAATCCAAAGTATAATGCAAGTCTTAGAGTTCGATTGTCTTATAGTTCACTCTTGCTCCTTTTATATATTTCTTCCCTTGCAGAATGGCCCAAGGTGAATGTTCCATCTCTGAAAGGATTGAGGTAGCGCCAAGGTAAGAGTCAGTTTTGCACCAAGCACTAATCTTAGCAAGCGATATTGTTCATTAAGAGATTAACCAATTGTCCTCTCTATATTTTGCAGGTGTGGCGCTTCTCCGGAATGAGGGACGTAGGATGATGACTAGCGACACCTCGAGCGGTAATGTACCAAGTAAGTATCTTGCGGTATGAATTTGAATGTCTTTTGCAGAGCGCAGCTCACCTGTTGTTTTTCTTTACTTTGCAGATGCAGATGCTCCGAGCGGCGATTTCAACAGAGCACCTCGCGGTATCATGTGGATGAAAGGAGCATTGGTGAGTATGCCACGGCGCTGCTGCTGACAGTGCAGCGCTGTAACAGATGTTTTCTTTTCCTCACAGGTGCGGCGACTCTCCGATGAAAGCGACAACTAATGGTGTGGCTCCTGTTCTAATCTGCTTTTCCTCTTCTCTTTTGCAGGTTCGGTTCACGGAGAACAAGACGGATGTAGCTGTAGACTGGATGCTGAGCTGCAGGCACGGTGAGCGTTATGCTGCAGAGATGCAGAATAACGCGAAGCATGTGCTGCTCTCCGGGCGTGGTTTAAATAGCCACCATAAAGTAGTTCCCAGGTAAAATAGTTCCAGTACCACACCCAAGAAAAATAGTCCCTGGAAACAAGTAATCCCTTCAAGCAGGGGAGTTGCTAGGTCTGGAAAAGACCCAGGGCTAAGCTGATGTCGGAACTGTTGGGACTGGGGGCTAGATAGTCTTTTGGCTGTAGCTCCTGAGATTTTATCCGGGGCTACAACCAAAAGATCAGGGGCTATAGCCCACTCAGCCCCCCTAGCAACACCCCTGCCTTCAAGGCCTCAGGATGGCCTGCACATGATTTCTCTACAGGATGTCCTGCTTAGTTTAAAAAAAGGCAATATGAGCCTGGTGCCAACGGTGTCTGGACTGAGTCCATAAAGCCTCTAGGCGGTCCCTTGAGCCTCCCTGAGTTCTCATGGGTGCCTGTACTCTGGGCAGATGGGTCTGCTCCTGATGTCTGGGGGCAGGCATCGTGACAGCACTCCCCCCCAAGGCCCTTCCCAAGGTGGTCTTTCTCGCTGGTCCCGGTTTGTCTGTGAAGTTCTGGTGGACCCGTCTTACCAGTCGAGGTGCATGAATATAGTCACTTGGTTCCCATGATCTCTCTTTTGGACTATAGCCTTTCCAATCAACTAGATAAAAAAGTTTTGATTTGACTAATTTTGAGTCCAAAATGTTTTTTACTTCAAATTCTGGTTCTCCATCTACTAGGATGGGGCTTGGTGATTTTGTTAGTCTTGTTCCTGGCTCTACTGGTTTTAAAAGTGAAACATGAAAAACCGAATGGACTCGCATATTCGGCGGTAACTCCAATTTCACAGCCACGGGGTTGATAATGGCCTTAATGGTGTACGGTCCCAAATAGCTGGGGCTAAATGTGTGAGTCCACTTTAATGGTATATGTCTTGAAGCTAGCCAAACTTGGTCTCCAATCTGGTATTTTGGAGCCTTGCTCCGATGTTGATCAGCGGTTTTCTTGTACCTTTCTTTTGCTTGTTTAAATGTTCAGTTGCTTTTTTGAAGGGCTGTGTTATAGTGGCGTGTAAGTTACTTACAGCGGGCATCTCCAAGTGTTGAGGTGGGTCGAGTTCAGAGGTTCGAGGATGCTGTCCATATATGGTGAAAAATGGACTTTGTCATGTCCCAGAGTGCAACGAATTGTTGTAAGCATACTCGGTTATCCACAATATATGTTTCCAGTTGCTTTCAGTTTGGTGTAACATGCATCGTAGGTATTGCTCTAACGTTTGGTTGGTCCTCTCGGTTTGACCATTGGTTTGTGGATGGTGGCTGGTTGAAAGTCTTACATCAATTTGGGCCAATTGACAGCATTTTTTCCAAAATTGGGAAATAAACGGACTGCCCCGATCTGAAACTAGCACGGAGGGAAATCCATGTATTCGGGCGATGTGTTCAAGAAACTCTTTGGCCAGGGTCGAGGCTGAAGGTAAGCCTTTTAATGGGATGAAGTGGGTCATTTTGGAAAAAAGATCCACTATTACTAAAATAGTGTTGTACTCATTACTTGGGGGAAGATCTGTGATAAAGTCAAGAGATAAGGTATGCCAAGGTGTAGGCGGAATGTCCAAAGGTCGTAATAGCCCCGCTGGTTTTCTCTTCTGGGTCTTGTTTTGGGCACAAATGTCACAAGATCATACAAATAACTTAATGTCTTTTCGCCAAGTAGGCCACCAGAAATGTCTCTTGATTTTGGCTTCAGTTTTAGTGATTCCAGGATGCCCTTCTACCAAAGGCTCATGATAATTGGAGATAACTTGTTCTTGTAGTTCTTTACTATGTAGATAAAGACGTCCTTGGTAGTACGGTAGATGATCAATGACCAAATAATCTTTGCCTTTGTTTGACCAGTCTTGTAAGGCTGCTGGATCGAAAACCTGCTGGATTTTCTCATGGACATCGTTTAGAGTTAACAGAGTAGTTATTCCTAGAATTCTTCTTTCTGGAATTATGGGTACTGGTTCTGGATTTGTATACGCTTCTCCCATTCCAATGCAGGATAGAGCATCAGCTTTGCCGTTTCGACAACCAGGTCGGTAAGTGATCACGAAATCATATTCCGCAAAAAATAAAGCCCATCTAAGTTGACGTGATGATTGGCATAGTTTAGCTCAGGTGCTGAAAACTTTCATGACCAAAACGCCACTGGATGAAGTTGACCTGTTTCAGGATCTCTTTGGGAAAGAACCGCCCCCATGGCCAAACTGGATGCATCAGTTTCTACTACATATGGGAGTTCTGGGCGTGGGTGCTTCAAAACAGGAGCTGAAGTGAATTTCTGCTTTAGATCTTGGAAGGCTTTTTCTGCTTCTTCTGACCACTGGAAGTGTTTATTCTTCCGCAATAAAGATGTGATAGGTGCACCAAATGTGAAAAATCGGGAATGAACCTGCAGTAGAAATTTGCAAATCCAAGCATACTCTGTACCCCTTCTATTGAAGTAGGAGAGGGCCACTTGAGGATAGCATCTGCCTTCCGTGAATGCATTCAAACTCCATTCGGGGTCAGGACAAACCCAAGAATTTCGACCTCAGAAGGGTGAAAAAAGCATTTTTCTAATTTCGCATATAATTTATGCTGGCGTAGCTTTTCTAATACTGCACGAACATGTTTCACATGGTCTAGTTCAGAAGAGGAGTATACCAGGATATCGTCAATATACACAACGACACAGACATCAGTGAGTTTGCGAAGGACATCGTTCATAAAATACTGGAACGCTGCCGAAGCCCGAAGGGCATCACCTGGTATTCGAATAATCCGTATTTGGTATGGAAGGCGGTCTTCCAACGTCACCTTTTTTCACATGTACCAGATGATACGCCCCTCGGAGGTCCAGCTTAGTGTAGATACGGCCATCTTTTACTTGGTCCAATAATTCTGGAATTAGGGGCAAAGGGTACCGGTTTTTTACAGTTACTTGATTTAATGCGCGATAGTCAATACAAGTTCTTAAGTCCCCTTCCTTTTTTGGGACGAAGAACAAAGGTGATGCCGTCGGAGAATTTGACGGGCGAATGAAGCCATTAGCCAGGTATTGATCTAAGTATTGCCGTAAATGAAGATTCTCGGGTTCAGTGAGTGCGTAGATCCTACTGCATGGAATTTGTGCACCATGTATGAGGTCAATTTGGCAATCATATGATCTGTGGGGTGGTAAAGTGTTGGCTTGATCTTTCTGAAATACATCCTGAAAATCCTGGTATTCATGGAGTAACAGAGTTGTCGGGTTCGTGACCGTGGCTAGCTTCTTGGTCGAGGTTTCTTCTGGATAACAAGTGTGCACACACTCTGAGAAGGTCACTCTTTTTTCACAACAGTTGATACAAGGATTATGCGTTTCTAACCATGGCATTCCCAGAATTATTTGGAACTGTGGGGCCTTGATTAAATCAAACACAATGTTCTCTCGATGTCCATCTTGGCCCAACAGCGTCATCTCAATCATTGAATGAGTCACTGGGCCGGAGGCTATTTCGGTCCCATCGACGGTGGTGATTACATCAGTTGTGGTTTTTTCACAAAGAGATAGATTCATCCTTGTAGCCAATTCTTGATCCATATAATTACCTATGGCTCTGCTATCGATGTATGCTCTAACTGCATGCATACGAGATGGCTGTCAGTGATCAATAAGGATCATTGGTATGGTTAGGTGTGAGGTCTGAGTGTCCTTCTTCTCGCTTGCAAGCGGACCTCTACGCTTGTCGGGCGGGGTTGTTTCCCGGCTCTGATTCAGTATTGATCTTGTAGGCGGCTCCTACTGCCTTCTTAGGTGGTTTCACCGGACAATCCCGTAAAAAATGCCCTGAGGTACCACAATATAAGCACAATTGCAGCCTTCGCCTCTTGTCTCTTTCGATTTTGGACAACGGTCCTCTAACTCCCCCAATTTGCATGGGTTCAGATACGTCTGTTCCTTTGGGGGTGTTGTCCTTGGGTCTTACCAGTACTCGATTCTCGAATTTAGCGCGATCAGCCTTTCGATTCTGTGGTCTAGCTGGACCACCAGGTCTATATATTCCGCACAGTCTTGAGGTGGGTTCACTACCTGTGCTAAAACGTCTTTTAGCTCACCTCGTAACCGAAGATGGAATAACGTAGTTTGCTTGTCTTCAGGCCATCCGGTTTCTACCACCAACCTATTGAAAGTTGCGATGTAGGTTAACAGATCCTGGTTACCCTGACGTAAGGACAAAAGTTCGTTATCTAATGCTTGTCCTTGAGAATGTCGGGCGAATAACTTCTCCATGTTTTGTTGAAAGCCCTGTAAATCCCAAAGGAGGGGGTCATCCTGGTTGACCAGTGGAATAGACCAATCGGCTGCACTGCCGCTGAGGCCACCTTCGATTGATCATTCGGATAGGCTCCAGGCCTACATAAGAAGTGCAGGCGGCACTGGTTCATAAACACTGCAAACCTTTTAGGGTCCCCCGCAAAGCGTTCTGGTGGTGCCATATTTCTGGCTTTAAATCTAGTTGTGGTGCTATAAACAAGAGAATTAGATATATTTGACCATTCATATCAGAAGAGAACTGTGCTCTTTTGTCCACTGCATTGATAAATTCAAGATTGGACAATTGTAACAGCCTCCTGGCGGGCACCAGAGCCTCTAACATCCAATCCTTACAAGTGGCACAGAACAATGCCGTGCGTAATATTTTCAATCAGTCACGTCGCACACACATCTCTACTTTTAGGAAAAAACTCCACTGGCTACCCGTCAAACACCGCATAACGCATAAGATGCTTACTACGACCCATAAATGCCTCAGTCTCAGCGGCCCAACCTATCTGTCATCCCGTATAGGCATCAAACCTAACGTGAGGAACCTTCGCTCTTCTTCTGCGGTCACTCTCAATTATCCTAATTTTAGGACAGCCAAATTTGGAGGTACTACATTGGATGCTCAGGGTCCCCTTTTATGGAACACACTTCCAGCTGGTATACGGCAGATCCAGAGCTATACAGCGTTCAAACGTGCCATAAAGACTCACTTATTTAACCTGGAATAATCTCCTGACTCGCTTCTCCATCTACCTCTTATGCTTGTTTGTCTTTGTCTTGTTCTTTGTGCACCCTGAGGCCCACGGGCATGTTGGCGCGTTCCAAAAATTAAAATAAATAAATAAATAAATAAATAAATAAATAAATAAAGGGACAGCCCCCGGTAATGCCACTTGTACAGGATTGCTGGATTGAGTTTGGGCTGAAGCTCCCCCCATTCCGGGTAGTGGTGCATGCCCAGCTTGGGCTTGAAGTAATTGCCTGGCGGGATCATCTGTACGTTCCTTCGCCACAATCAGTTCTCTCCTGAGAGCATTGGTTTCTTGGCGGGCGGAATGCACTTCAGCCCTGAGCTCCCCCAGGAGCAGGGCTAATTGGTCAGTCTCTGAGGTTTCCATGACACCCGGGTGGAAATTTGTGGTAAGGCTTTGCGTTCTGTTACGCTCACCTGGGTTGCACAGGGGCGCCGAACGAAGCTGGACTGCAGCGGTCTCCACCAATGTGACTCGTAGTGTAGTGATGAGTGACTGCACTTGCCCACTCAGTTTTGTCTGTCTGGCACGTAGGAGGATTTTCCTAAAGTAGTAAAATCATAATTAGCTGACCATGGTAAAAGGGGTTAACTTTGTCTTTTCCAAATCCACCTTGCCCTGATCATGTCTCACCTTATTTTTAGGAAGGATGGGCTCTCCATCCTGCGTCGGCGTGCAGGGGTGCGTAGAAACCAGTTACCTTCACTGGTCCGTAAGCTTATGGCAGAGTTTTCAGACAACGATGACTCCGAGGTAAGTTTCATGCCAACCCAGAGTATAATGCAAGTCTTAGAGTTCGATTGTCTTATAGTTCACTCTTGCTCCTTTTATATATTTCTTCCCTTGCAGAATGGCCCAAGGTCAATGTTCAGTCTTCGAAAGGATTGAGGTAGCGCCAAGGTAAGAGTCAGTTTTGCACCAAGCACTAATCTTAGCAAGCGATATTGTTCATTAAGAGATTAACCAATTCTCCTCTCTATATTTTGCAGGTGTGGCGCTTCTCCGGAATGAGGGACGTAGGATGATGACTAGCGACACCTCGAGCGGTAATGTACCAAGTAAGTATCTTGCGGTATGAATTTGAATGTCTTTTGCAGAGCGCAGCTCACCTGTTGCTTTTCTTTCTTTTGCAGATACAGATGCTCCGAGCGGCGATTTCAACAGAGCGCCTCGCGGGATCGTGTGGATGAAAGGAGCATTGGTGAGTATGCCGCGGCGCTGCTGCTGACAGTGCAGCGCTGTAAGAGATGTTTTCTTTTCCTCACAGGTGCGGCGACTCCCCGATGAAAGCGACAACTAATGGTGTGGCTCCTGTTCTAATCTGCTTTTCCTCTTCTCTTTTGCAGGTTCGGTTCACGGAGAACAAGATGGATGTAGCTATAGACTGGATGCTGAGCTGCAGGCACGGTGAGTGTTACGCTGCAGAGATGCAGAATAACGCGAAGTGTGTGCTGCTCTCTGGGCGTGGTTTAAATAGCCACCATAAAGTAGTTCCCAGGTAAAATAGTTCCAGTACCACACCCAAGAAAAATAGTCCCTGGAAGAAAGTAATCCCTTCAAGGCCTCACGATGGCCTGTACATGATTTCTCTACAGGATGTCCTGCTTAGTTTTAAAAAAAGGCAATATGAGCCTGGTGCCAACGGCGCCAGGAATGAGTCCATAAAGCCCCCAGGTGGTCCCTTGAGCCTCTCTGAGTTCTCATGGGTGCCTGTACTCTGGGTAGATGGGTCTGCTCCTGATGTCTGGGGGCAGGCATTGTGACACAGTCTGATAGGTGTCTTGATAGGTGGGTCAGTCTGTCTTAAAACTTGTTCTACTACTTTCAGTGTTGCCATCTGTGGTATCCTTGTATAAAGGGACTCAATGTCTCGAGTCACTAGAAGGTTCTGCGAGGTGTTGAAGGAGCAATTGTTCACTAGGTTGAGCCCTGCAGTTGTGTCCTTCATGTATGACCTCGTTTTTGCCACTTCCTGTTTTAGAAAGAAGTCGACAAACTGTGACAGGTGTTCCAAAATCGACCCTATTCCAGAGACGATTGGTCTTCCTGGTGGTGGTGTCTTGTCCTTGTATGTTCAGCATCCAATTCTCTGTTTTAGTACAGTGTCAGGGTCTGAAACCTGTGGATCGACAGATGCTTTGGACTATAACTCCCATGATTCCTCGCCATTGACTATTCCGGCAAGGGCTGATGAGAGATGTGGACCAAAACATCATGAGAGAGAAAGGTTGCAGACACCTTGTTATTACTTTGCCAGCTAAGGGCAAGCATCTAAAAAATATTCAGCATTCATAGACATTTTACTCTGCCTGGAACTCAGCAGTGTGCTGGAGTTATCAATGAGCAAGAAACCCAACCTTTATTCTAGATAAAATCTCATATTTCTTAAAGGCAGTATTTATTCCCTGAGACTGTATAGAATCCGGTTCTGCCCCAACAGGACTCTACTTTCATTCACCATGTCCTTTCCAGCTCTAGCTTGAACTCATAGCTCCTTCTCTATCACTTGCATGCTCTTTCTCTCTGTCACAGATCCTGCTACCCAGCGCTACCCCCTTGCTTCCAAATGGTCATCTAACATCCTTTCAGTATATTTTACCCCTCTCTTGCTTAGTGTCTATGCATTCTCCCTTTCCTCCTCTGTTTCTCCATTTACGTTCCTTATCTCCTTCTCTTTGTTTTTTCATTGTATCTCCACAGTTCCTAACGTTTCCCCGCCTATCATCTCAGGCCCATGTTGTCTTGGCTTTCCTTTCCATATACTATTGTTACTTTTTCTGTGGGTATTTGCTCCCTCCCCTTTTATGCACTAAAACTCCATAAGTACCTTAAATGTCTTCCGATAGGTTTTTTGCTGCTTCGTCTTCTGTGCCAGAGAAAAGATCTTCTATTAGCGATCATATTACTTTGTTTCACACATCCATGTTGTTGTATAGATCACACTACTATTAAATCACTTCTAGACACTTAGTTATTTTGACATTGCTTTTTTTTTTACTTTTGTGCATGTTTATTTTAAGTTTCTACATGTTCACAGATTGAGGAATAGCAATATTCCAAACATGTTGTCAAAAACTGTGTTTACAGAGGTAACTTCTTTTTCTAGTGATGTCATTTCCCATGATGTAATTTCCTGTGGTGTCATCATATACACATTAGATGGGTTCCACACTTGAATTGCTGCACTTGGCCCCACAAATCCTAGGGAGAGCCCTACGTGCAGGGACATAGAAACCACATCTTTCTGGGAAGCCACTCACACATATAACACACACTGACATATACAATCTGTTTGTGGCCCTAAAAGAAATGGATCAACCCCTCTGTGCTTATTGGCGAGTGTATGTTTTTATTTGTCTAACACTGTTTTGATGAAAACGTGTTTACAATCAGCTTCACATATTGTGGCATAGTTCAGAAATCCGCCACTTGTTGGAAGCGTGACCATTTTTAAAACTGCCCTTATTGCAGGGGTTTTCTTTTAAGATGTATTAAACATATGTGTTTATCAGAGATATAAGGCTTCAGCACTCGGCTTGCCTTGCCTTATGTTAGTTTGAATATGGATTGGTTTGTGTCGGTAGCAAAGTCCCCAAGGTGTCCCCTGTCCCCCCCAGATTTTATGTGTCTCCTACGCCCCTGTACACAGGCTGACACAAAAGAAGTGGACTGGTACTTAGTAACGGCGCAATGCTGTATGACTGTTCCATCTTACAACTGAACGTGCATTAACAATCAAGGCCAAATGGGAGCAGGGCCCACTACTTATACTGCTAAATGCAAAGAAAGCGTACCAGCAGTTGCGTCGTACTTTCACGAACAACTTGCTGCCGGATGATGCCTTGTCTGCCGTCAGATAAATTAGGGACGGGGAATGATAGTACGCCTACTAGCCGGGTACTTGCTATTTCCAAATCATATTTGCACGGTGAGTTACCTAAAAGGAAGGGCAACACAACAGGTAAGGCCTCAAGTTAAAGTCCATCGGTGAATACTGTGTTCAAAGCAAAATGCTGATAAACATGCTACGAACTACATGTTCGGTGTGAGTAAGAAGCTGTAATCAAAGTCTCAGGAGGCTAGCTCAGGGGCAACGTGCTCGCTTTCGAAGCACTACGACACAAAGAAACACAGGTTCAATCCCCCGTCCAGGCTTGGAAACCTCTGGCTATTAAGCCAGTTATAAATAACCAATTACAATCCAAGACTAGGCATAGTACCGGGACTGCTGTACATTGAGAAACGTGGCCAGTCTGTGCTTCTCCTTAGGCACACTGGTGCCTACATCGTTGCATGCAGCCTGGCAGATTCCCTCCCCTCTATTCACTGATGTGCAGGTGGCCTTACTGCGGAGTGAAGTAGGGTGACCAGACATCCCGGTTTTTCAGAGACTGTCCCAGTTTCCGCTGCTCTGTCCCCCTTTCTTAAGATAATTTTTCCATTGGAAACTACAGTGGTCCCGGTTTTTACTAGTCGGTCTTCATAGCTAACAATCACGAATGCACAATCTCACACAGAAGAAATGCTGAATTTTACAACTTAAGATAATGTTAGTTTGTAATAAATTAATTATAATATGTGTTTATTTGAACAGTAACACTCAAACCCCCTTCTCCTCCAACCGCTACTGAAGTGTAGTGCCTTGACAGCCACGTTCAATAGTCCTACTTTTATGTTAGTTGCCCTGTCCCGGTTTTTGACTTTTTAAATCTGGTCATCCTAATGTGAAGTGCTATAGAAAGCACAAGCATTATTTACTTGACCCTTAGGGCCAGAAGTAATATATTTATGTTATAGCGTGCCAATCACATGTAACCAAACATCCATTATTGTTAGAAATAAATAAATAACCGATATTTATGTTGGTCATGAAGTACCATAGTACCAGGGCTCGCTCCCTGCACTGCTCTGCACCTCTGCCTTCTTTCCCACTCTAGTCCCTATGCCAGCTGCATTAGCCAGCTGCATGGTGAGTGCACTTGCGGTGACCCTCTCGTGCTGGAAGTGGATTGCTCATCTCGCTTTAAATCGCAGATCATGGTTGGTCACCACCTTGTTTCTGCAGTCTGGGCCATGTCTTCTATATCCTAGGTCTACCCATCTATCTGGCTCACAGACACCATGTGCTAGAATCATGATGCCTAAATCTGTTCCAAAATCTAGCCCATTCACAAAGACAGGGATACATGCATAGTCACTGTCATTAGCATGGAAGAGGAGCCAATGAGGACAGTACGGAAGCAGTGATTTGGGGTTGCAGAGTTCTGGGGGGTATGCTGAGCAGGAGAAAGGGTATCCGGAATATAAGCGGTTTGACTTCTGCAGGCCTCCACAGCAGAACATGTGAGAAACACAGCAGTGCCATGCTGACTGTGATTAACTCCTCTGTCTAAGCATGGTCAGAGGGGAGGTTACAGGTCCCGGAGGCCACCACCTGAAGTGTAAAGATGGGCATGGAGGATGTATACAGGGTATCCCTTATACCCCTCCACGTGTGCCCAGTGGCAGTGTAGGGGACTGCCATCCTTTGAATCCCCAGACACTCTGTGCCTATTGCAGGCCGCAAATGAGAATAGCAGTGCAAACTGAAGGCCCGCCTTATTTGGCATGTCGCAGACTCACTGAAGAGTTGAGAACGAATAACATTTATCTGAATAAGTGAGCACGACAGTCAGGTGGGACAGTGGATGAAGTGATGTAGAGCCAGAGAGTGCTTGCCTACTGCAAGAGCAGCACTTGTCTCTAGGTAGACTGCGTCACTGTGAGATGTAGGAACAGGCTGGCTGAGAAACAAAACGCATTATGTTCTTCACCTGACTTCCCGACATCATCATTGTGATTTTCTGGAGCAATTTTGGTGAGCGGGAAGGCTCTGGCTGCCGGTGCAAGTGCAACCGGATTCTGCGTGCTTTTGGCTTGTAGAGGTTACAGTGGGCATTTTCTTCGGGATACCGGGAATGTTTCTGCAAGACCCCCGATGAAGCGTCTGACTTCGCTGGAAAACCCCAGGCAAGGTGAGTTGCCTCTCTGCCCCCATGGTCCCATACAACCCCCCACAACAGCGCCAGTGCCTTAAAAAGCACGCGGTGCATGGCGACAGTGCGTTTCTCTCCCCGGGCTTCTCAGTTCCTGGATTCCCTTATCCCCGCCTCCCACTGGCCCTGATTGGCCAAGCCATCCCCTCCACCACACAGGCCTGGAGACCTGCGAACAGCGAGGCATCTGCGCCATTCCCTGGAAAACCCTAGGCAAGGTGAGTTGCCTCTCTGCCCCCATGGCCCCATACAACCCCCCACAACAGCGCCACGCCAGTGCCTTAAAAAGCACACGGTGCATGGCGACAGTGCGTTTCTCTCCCAGGGCTTCTCAGTTCCTGGATTCCCTTATCCCCGCCTCCCACTGGCCCTGATTGGCCAAGCCATCCCCTCCACCACACAGGCCTGGAGACCTGCGAACAGCGAGGCATCTGCGCCATTCGCTGGAAAACCCCAGGCAAGGTGAGTTGCCTCTCTGCCCCCATGGCCCCATACAACCCCCCACAACAGCGCCAGTGCCTTAAAAAGCATGCGGTGCATGGCGGCAGTGCGTTTCTCTCCCGGGCATCTCAGTTTCTGGATTCCCTTATCCCCGCCTCCTACTGGCCCTGAGTGGCCAAGCCATCCCCTCCACCACACAGGGTTGGAGACCTGCGAACAGCGAGGCATCAGTGCCATTTGCTGGAAACCCCTAGGCAAGGTGAGTTGCCTCTCTGCCCCCATGGCCCCATACAACTACCCACACCAGCACCAGTACCTTAAAAAGCATGCGGTGCATGGCGGCGGTGCGTTTCTCTCCCCGGGCTTCTCAGTTCCTGGATTGCTTTATCCCCGCCTCCCAATGGCCCTGATTGGCCCATTGCACCCTCATCAAGGGCACCCCAGGGCAGCCCACTGCCCGGTAGCCCCTGCAGCGAAGGACCATGAGGCAAAGGGTGGCTCCTACATTGGTGGCTCCAAGATGTGTCTACAGGTGTCCGCAGGGGAAGCCAAGGAAGCCAGCAGCTAACAGAGACCAACAAAAACTGTGGTGAGTGTGGCATGGGTGGGGAGTAGAGCAATCACTCCAGTCCAGAAAACCCCTGCCACTCTTTCTTACCTCCCTTATTAGCATGTCCACACTTAGACAGAATTGTGAACATTAGCCTGCGTCGCGTCCGGATAGGATTGTGAATGTTAGCATGCCCGCACTTAGATAGAGTTGTAAATATTAGCATGTCCACACTTAGATAGAATTGTAAATATTAGCATGTCCACACTTAGATAGAACTGTGAACATAAGCATGTCCACACTTAGATAGAATTGTAAATATTAGCATGTCCACACTTAGATAGAACTGTGAATATTAGCATGTCCACACTTAGATAGAATTGTAAATATTAGCATGCCCGCACTTAGATAGAGTTGTAAATATTAGCATGTCCACACTTAGATAGAATTATGAGTGTTGGCATGTGCACACTTGGATAGAATTGTGAATGTTGGCATGTCCACACTTAGATAGAATTGTAAATATTAGCATGTCCACACTTGGATAGAATTGTGAACATTAGCCTGCGTCGCATCTAGATGGAATTGTGAATATTAGCATGTCCACACTCAGATAGAATTGTGAACATTAGCCTGCGTCGCATCTAGATGGAATTGTGAATATTAGCATGTCCACACTCAGATAGAATTGTGAACATTAGCCTGCATCGCATCTAGATGGAATTGTGAAGGTTGGCATGTCCACGCTTGGATATAATTGTGAACATTAGCCTGCGTTACATCTAGATAGGATTATGACTGAAGGAGAGCATGCCCGCGCCTAGATGAAACTTGAATGTTAGCATGTGCCACACTTAGAGCTGTGAACACCAGCATGCACCGCATCTAGATAGGGCTGTGAATGTTGGCATGCCCACACCTGGATAGAATTGTGAACATTGGCCTGCGCCGCATCTAGATAGGATTGTGAAGGCCAACAAGTGCCACACTTAGACAACACTGTGAATGTTAGCATGCTAAAGGTCAGGTAACCCTCTAACCAATATAACCTCAAACTCTGCATACTTATCTCACTCAAAAACTCACACAACCATCTCTCGCACCACAAGCCGCACGCACTTCACACCACTGTAACAACACATAGCGGACTGACACTGATCCAATACCCGCACCAAAGCTCAGCATCTGGTGTATACCGAGTTGAAGCTGCCAACAGAACACCACTCCTCTCACTATCCTACTCCCTCTTCACCCTACTAACCCATCCCCCCTTATCGTTTACAGATCCGCCAGAGCGCCTGGGGACCAATTCCGTTGGTGACAGTGCGCGGTACAAATACCTTTTAACATTTAACATTTAACATTTATATATTATTTCTGTCCTTCCCACCCCCTTGCCTTTTGTTCCCAGCAGCATTCACATCTCACGCATCCTACTCTTTGATTAGGCCACCACCTGAGTTAATTTGGCAGCAGCAGGATTGTCAAAGAATTTTTCATAAATGTATCTGCCATGAATGGAGATGGCAGGTCATTTAAGCCCACACCTCCACTAGGATTGCCAAAGTACACTCCTGAGCCCCTCACACACCGAGCACTACTAGAGCTCTTGTAACTCTCAGGCATTGCCATTGAATTCATGTGTGTATATCAGCTTCACACAAACTCTTCTGTGTTGCCTCTCTCTACAACAGGCGTCTGCAACCTTTGGCTCTCCAGAGGTTTTGAACTACAACTCCCCTACAGCCTAGCTAGCATAATCAATGATGAGTGATTATGGGTGTTGCGGTTCAAAACATCTGGAGAGCCAAAGGTTGCAGACCCCTGAGGCAGAAGATAGTCCATATATAATGGAGGAACATGCATCCATAGTAATACACAGATGTAACCTTGCCCAGCCCCCTCCCAATGTCTGCAAACCCCTTGCCCGCTTTCCCTCCCTCTTACTTCACCCTTGCTCATGCCATTTTCTCCAGCAGACTAAAGTTTGGTGACATCGGGCAAGGGCACCTCGGACAAAGATTCCGCGCTTTGAAACTACTACACTGGTGATTCGGCTCAGTACAAAAGCATAGTAGCATTCTAGAATAATATAACAAAATGGAACCACACTCTTAAAAACAACAGTGGCCAGGTCACACATCATAGTATATACCAAAGCAGATATGCACAAGACCTAATATATACCAAAGCAAATATGCACAAGGCCTAATATATACCAAAGCAGATATGCACAAGGCCTTTTAAGAGGGTTTGTGAAATTTGGATAAAAACCATGTGAAATGTGACTCTGGTTGTGTTTGCACATTGGCTTAGGTCGGTTGTTTGTCACAAACCTGTGTGTTACCCCGTGGAAAGTAGTTGGCGGTGTGCCTGGTTGGGCATGGTTGTCTCTGCGGTAATTGTCTTCTTTTATAAGTGGGATGGCACATGCTCCCAATCAACAGTTGCCTTGTAGAGATGCTTCCACCCCACTGTTGCTGGCTGTTAAATGCTGCTCTCCCGGAGGCCTAGCACGAGGGGCTGGCTCCGGTCCAGGAGGCCGCGCGGCCTTGAGCGCGGCGTGTGCAGGAGCGTGGAAGAAACACACACACACGCTGGTCTGAATACGCCCGGAACTGCCTCCCACTCCAGGGGGCGGGGCCTTTATTTAGCTGCCCTACGTCACCGCGCTGCGGGACGTCGGGCGGATATAACATTCCTCCTTTATTTCAAATCAACCTAACAAACAACACAAACAAACGTGATCAACTATAAACTCCAGCCACTGTTCTTGGCTTAGCATACATAGTCATTCAGCCTTGCAGGCGGTCTTGTGGTCTTTCTCAGACTGTACCGCTTCGCTTGGGGGCTGTCCCCGCTCGGTTCGTAAGTCTGCTCACCTTCGCTGCATGTGTCCTCACTGCTGGGCAGTCTCGGTGATTGCCAGCTGCGATCCCCTGCGGATTCTTCCTCGGGGTCTTGCGCCGGCACGTCGCTGCTTTGTTGCTCGTTGTCGTCGTGAGGCCCCTCGCAGTCCGTCCAGAGATGCTGAGGCACGGGCTTGAACCAGGAGGCGTTCCTTGTTACTTTCCGACCTCCCCGGGTGACAGTTATCATGGACCCGCGCCGGTTGCTGATAGTCCATGGCAGCTCCTCGTACCTGGTGTCTAGTTTGGATTTCGTGGGATTTCGCAACATGATGACCTGGTCACCCACTCTGTGGTTTGAGGGCCTTGCTCTTCTCTTGACGCTCAAGTGAGCGTTGGCACGTGTTCTCCTCGCTTCCATGCGTGCATTGTCGACGTCGTCAGGGGTCCTACTTGGATGATGGGGAATCGATGAGTTTATGATAGTTCCAAACATAAGGTCAGCAGGTGGTATGCCCGTGGTGCTGTGGGGGGTGACCCGATAGTTCCTTAGGAACCGGAATAGGTTGATCCTCCACGGGCTGGCGTTTGCCTTTGATACTCTGAGTACCTTGTTGATGGTCCTCATGAATCGCTCGACGTCCCCATTAGCTTGTGGCCACCTTGGCATGATGTGGTGGTATTTAATGCCCAGTTCCTGTAGGTATGACCTGAATTCCTCCCCTGTGAACGGGGGTCCATTGTCACTCTTAATGGTCGTGGGCAGACCATGGGTGGCAAACATCTTTTCTATCACCGGGATGACCACGTCCGCGGCGGTGGACTCCAGTATCTCGACCTCTGGATAGCGTGAGTGATCATCGATTGCCACCAGTAGATGTAGACCCTCTCTGATTTTGCAAAAGTCAATGCTGATGGCTTCCCATCGTGCCCGGCCACGCTCGCCCGACAGGATTGGTTCTGGGTCTGGCGGCCCACTCGTTATTTGGCAGGGTAGACATGTGTTTACTAGGTCCTCGACACGATCGTCGATGTGAGGGAACCATACCCTGTGTCTGACCCGGGCCTTTGTTCTTGCGAGCCCTTGGTGTCCTTCATGCGCTAGGGCAACTATTCTGTCTTGCAGCCCTGGGGGTATGATGATGCGGTCACCCCTTAGCAGGAGCCCTCCTTCAGTGATTGAGAGGTCTTGTCGAACCGTGAACATGCCTGCTAGGAACTCCTTGGCCCCCTCGGTTCTGTTGCGTGTGTGCGACATGAATTCTTTCCAGTTGCCTGACATGATGGCATCTTTTACCAGATCGCAACAGGGGTCATTTTGGGTTTCTGTTGCAATGTCCTCAATGTTTATCGCTTTGGGCCTCATGGTGTGGATTACTTGACAAATGTGTTCCTCTGTTTCCTCGGCGACTAACACTTCCTGCTGGGTGGCTGGTCGTGGGTGTCTCGACAGGAAGTCCGCGGGGTTGCCACTGCCCGGTTGGTATACAAGTACGAAGTCATATTGCTGGAGGTGTAGCAGCCACTTGGTGATTCTGTCTGGTGGGTGCGCCAAGGACCCAATGAATATTGGTAGTAGGGGCTTGTGGTCGGTGATCGCCGTGAACTTACGCCCATATAGGTACATGTGGAAGTGTCGACACCCCCATAGAACGGCGATTGCCTCCTTTTCTATATGGGAATACCTTTGTTCCGTTGCTGTGAGCGCCCTGGATGCATATGCAATCGACCTTTTTGTGCTGTCTTTCGTGACCTGCATCAGGATCGCTCCAAGTCCCACTGGGCTGGCATCCACAAAGAGTTCTGTCGGGAGGTCCGTGTCGTAGTAGGCCATCTTGGTATCAGTTGATAGGGAGTCTTTTATGCTCTCAAATGCTTTCTGGCATTCGGGGCCCCAGTCCCACTTGCTGCTGGCCTTTGTTAGCTCCCGCAGCGGTTCAGATAGGGTTGCTAGGTTCCGAATGAATCTGCCACAGTAGGTGGCCATTCCCAGAAAACTGCGCACCTCGGTGGGAGTCGTTGGGGGACTGGCAGCTTGGATGTCCGCTACTTTCTGGGGGTCTGGTGATATGCCGGTGCGGTCGAACCTGTATCCAAAAAAAGTTATTTCCGGTTTTAGGAACTCGCACTTCTCTCGATGGATTGTGAGTCCGGCATTTTCCAACCTGCCCAGTAGTGTCTTGAGTCTCGTGATGTGTTCCTTGGTGTCCGGTGCATGTATTAGGATGTCATCGCTCACGTTCAATACCCCTGGTATGCCTCTGATGACCTCCTGGATGGTCTGTTGAAAAACCTCCGCGGCCGATGATATGCCGAAGCTCAGGCGCTTGTATCTCCTCAGACCTAGGTGGGTTGAGAAGGTGGTGATATAGCGCGACTCTTTGTGGAGCTTAAGCTGGTGGTACCCCGCCTTTAGGTCTACCTTCGAGAACACACACGATCCAGTGAGGTCGGTGATGATCTCATCAATTGTGGGTGTTATGTGTCGTTCTCTTTTTATGGCTGCATTGGGCAGGCGCATGTCAATGCAGATCCGAACTTTCCCAGGCTGTTTGGGCTTCCTGGTGACCACCATCGGGGAGACCCACGGTGTTGGTCCCGTGGCTTCTTCGATAATGCCAGCAGCTTCGAGTGACCTTAACTCCTTCTCAACCTGTTCCCTCATGTGGAACGGTGTCCTTCGGTGTCTTACCGCACGTGGTTGCACTGATTGATCAATATGTAGTTTGATGGTCTTTCCCTTGAGACAGCCTATCCCCTTCTGTAGCTTGGGGTGTTGCCTGAGGAAGTTCTCGACCTCGGACGTGTCGTCAATGTGGCATATGAATTTGACCACGCCCAAGTCTTCAGCCGCATCTCCGCTCAGCAGGCTTTCAATTCCCGCCTTGACGACGTAGATCTTCGACCACACCTTCTGTTTGCCATGCTCAAGAGTGGTGCGGAACCTCCCGATGACTGGTAAGGGTCTCCGACTGCCGTAGGCAAATAGCCGAGTGTCTGTGGATTTTAGCTCGGGTGGTGGCACGAGGGTTTGGAAAACGGTGGTTGGCATGACGTTTACCGAGGCCCCCGTGTCAATGGTCATCTGTATGTCCTGGCCTTGTATGTTGACCACGCATTTTCGTCGCCTGGCGGTTCTTTTCGACGATGCTGGCCCTTGGTTCAGTGTCGATACTAGGAATACCTTTCGGCCCTTTCCTTCATTCTCCGTGCCTGCTGTTTGTCGTAGGGCTGAGAGGTCATCCCCTTCCTCTTCCGTCGAGGAGTTGACTACCGCAACCCTCCTCGCGCTGGCTTGTTTCTTTTTTTTCGATGGCCCTTTTTCCTGCGGAGGCTGTAGTGGCGTGTTCGCTGATCTGCACACTCTCGCGTAGTGATCCTTCCTGCCACATGCTCCGCACATGGTGCCTTGCGCCGGGCAGTTTCGTCTTCCGTGCCTTTGACCCCCACACCATCCACATTCTGTTGGACCTGGTGCTCGAGGCTGCCACCTGTTCTGGGTGTAGCCGCTGCCACTTTCGCTTCTTGTTGATTGTCTGTCCGAGATTTGGGCGACCATCGCTGTGGAGGGTGACGGCTGGAGTTTTTGTAGGGTCGCTTCCATGTTGGTGGCCCTGGAGTGGGCAAGCTCCCTCTGCCGACCCAGTTCCAGGATGCGTTGTAGAGGGATGCCCTTTTCACTGAGCACGAGACGCCTCAGCTTCTCCGAGTGAATTCCATTTATGATTTGCCTCCTAATCTCCCTTTCAGTGTTCGTAAACTCACACGACATGGCCAGCTTCCTCAGCCTCGTGTGGTAGGCGTCGAGAGTCTCATCGGTGGCCTGGATGGTCGTGCAAAAGATAAAAGTTTCGTAGTCTGGATTGAGTTGCGGGAGAAAATGTGCTGTTAGAGCGTCCTTTGCACTCTGGTATGCGTCCTGGCCGTCATCCACATCCAGGGAGTTGAAGATGCGCAGCACCTCGTCGCCCACGCTGAGGAGTAGATGAGCCTTCATCTTTCTGGATGACGTGATGTCCTTACATTCCATGGCCATCTCGAACTTTTGTAGCCATAGCTGCCATCTGGGCCCACTGGATGATGGGTCTGTGAAGGGGTCGAATGGCTGGATCAACGTCGACGAACTCCCCTGCGTGCGAGGCGGTGGTGACGCCATTGACAGGTTTGCCGCCATCCTGGACGGTGTTGAGGGTCCCGGGGTAGATGACCCAGTCGCCATGGTGTTGCGTGCGCTTGGTCACCGATTCTCCGCCCTCCAGGTTCGTGCGCACCCTGTGGTGAGGCAGTGTTCCACGTGGTACCCGTTCCTACCGGCACCTGTGCTC
Source organism: Ambystoma mexicanum (assembly GCF_040938575.1). Taxonomy (NCBI): domain Eukaryota; kingdom Metazoa; phylum Chordata; class Amphibia; order Caudata; family Ambystomatidae; genus Ambystoma; species Ambystoma mexicanum. The sequence goes on from NC_090935.1 coordinate 628,149,778, forward strand.
CGATTGATTGGCGCTTGTGCCATGCAGGAGACGTTGTGCAGGTGATGACCGGGGCAAGCGAGAAGAAAAAAAAAACATTTTCACCCCCTGAGGATGAGGTGTGGGAGGGGAGTGACGAAAAAAAAAAACATTTTTTTTTTTTTTTTTTGGGGGGTGGGGGTCACGTGATCGTGGGGGCCCCCACCGGGTGTCCAAAAATTTACACGGAGCGTCCGTGTGTGAAATGGTGGTGGAGCGCGTGGATGCTCGCTCACTTCCTCGTCGCCATTGTTAAATGCTGCTCTCCCGGAGGCCTAGCACGAGGGGCTGGCTCCGGTCCAGGAGGCCGCGCGGCCTTGAGCGCGGCGTGTGCAGGAGCGCGGAAGAAACACACACACACGCTGGTCTGAATACGCCCGGAACTGCCTCCCACTCCAGGGGGCGGGGCCTTTATTTAGCTGCCCTACGTCACCGCGCTGCGGGACATAGGGCGGATATAACACTGGCCACCCCAAATGTCCATGATTAGTCTCCCCTGTGAATGTAAAATGTTGTTTCTGTGAGTGCAATTGCAGGCAAGCAAGCCCTTTACGCCCTCTCGTTTCCTATTTACTAAGGCCAGTGCTGGGCGACCACACGCCACTTATTCGCAGCGCTGCATGTACCCAGCCAACAGACAGACAATGCACTAATTCACATTGGAATTGTGCTATCTTTTTCAGTACTGTTTTATTTAATTCATATTGGACTGTTGCAATCTTTTTCAGTACTGTTTTATTTTTCTTTGTATGCGAAATTATGACCTGTTGGCAGAACGAGTAGGAGGAAGAACAATAAGACCAAGCAACCTTTCATTGAAATACCGAGCTGCTACTATGACGCAGTTAAGAAATGATTACAGGCAAACAACGGCCCTGCCATGAGAGCGCGGTGGAAGTGTCAACGATTGCCTCGTCCCAAAGCAATGCAGCATGTAAGAATGGGATTATGCGATCGCATTACTTTTATTACGTTTAATTAGTAATCACTTCACTGGGCTAATATGCCGCGACAAGATCACACAACCTTGGCGTTACATATTGCGCATGCGCTTCTGCTGTTTTGCTTTCATTACAGACCAAAGATTCTGAATAGAAGAATGTCTGCAAACATCTCAGGAATGCGAAGGCTTTGATAGCGTATCACTGACGCTCCGCCATGACAGCTCCCGGCAGCCAGGCCACCTGCCAGGCAGCACAGCATGCTGAGAGACGGGTACAAACGCACGGCAGGTAGAGGCCTCCAGGCCCGCCTACCCTGCCTGCTCCTTTCATCTGCATGAACGCTGGGCCCTGGAAGCTGACGTTTGGCATTTCTAGTTCAGATACAGTAAATGCACATCGAGTATCTGGACAACTGAAAAGCGATGCATACATCTGGAAGCCAAACCTGCCTAGCCCCCGGGTTCAGCCCGGAGACTCTGGGTGTCCATGCTCTTCTACGAGAAGAGCATTGAGTGTCCAGGATTTCTGGGAGTCCCAGTAACCCCCCACAAACCTCCATGTTACTGGCTACATGTCATTAGTGCCCAATTACATGGAGGTATGGGGCGAGACATACAATGGTGGGGAAATCCCGGCGACATCTCATGCTACATCACCACACCGGGTGGTGTTTAGCTCCCCCCCAAGACCCCAACATGTGGGTGGGGTGGGTGTCCGTCGTCTCACGTTGGTGTGGGCGTGGTGTCCGATGACCTAGATCGCCGGTTTTTCGCCTTTTAAATGTAGACAAGTCTGCTGGAAGCACGGGCTGTGAATGAGCAGCCAGGCTTCTGGTGGGCCGCTGGAAACTAGAATCAACCGCATGTATTAGACAACACACATTTATAAAGGAGCAGTGATAAATTAAAAAAAAAAAAGTATTTGTGAAGCCAATAGTTTTGAAGTTTGCAATTGTTTAATGTACTATACATTTAGAATCGGTGGTGTGGAGGGGAAGTGTAGAGTGGTAGTTAAGAGTGGTGATATAAAGTGATGTCAAGTGGCAGTGTGGAGTTGTGGTGTGGAGTAAGGGAGTGGTAGTGGTGTGGAGTAGTAGAGTAGAGTGGTGGTGTGAAGTGGTGGAGTGGTGTGGAGTGATGTGGTGGTGTTGTGTAGTGGTATTGTGTGGTGTGGAGTGATGTGGTTGTGTGGAGCAATGTTGCTGTGATCTGGGATTTTGGTGTTTAGTGCATTGTGGCAGTGTAGGGGTGTGCGGGTTATGATGAAGAGTGCTGGGATGGTGTCATAAAGTAGTGGTTGGTGGTGGGGAGTGGTTGGTTGGTGTGGAGTGTCTGGGTGGTGTAGAATGGTTGTGTGGAGTGATGTTGTGGAGTGGTGGTGTAGAGTAGTGGTATAGAGAAGTGAAGTGAGGTGGTGTGGTGTGGAGTCGTAGTGTAGATTGGCGTGGTTTGGGTTGTAGGGGTGTGAAGGTGAAGGGGTGAGAAGGTGTAGGGGGTGTGGAGGTGCATAGGTGTGAGGGTGTGGTAGGGCAGCTTGGTAGTGTAGAGTGGATGTTATGGTGAGGGCTGTGCGGGTGTGGGTGCAGTGTTTGGGGTGTGGTGATGCAGGGGTGTAGGGATGTGGTGGTGGCTCAGCATGGTAGTTTGGAGTTGAGGAGGGGTACAATGATGGTGTGCAGTAGTGTGGAGATATGAAGTGGGGTGATGGTGGATTCAGCACAACCGGATCTGCCTACCATGTGCACATCCTTCCTACTCACTGCCCCCACAGAAGAATATCCCTACCTGCTGTCCAGAGATGCAAAGATCACCTAACACATATCACCTTTGTCTGGATCAAGACCCTGTCCATTGGTGTATATTCACATGTGTTTTGGTTCTCTTTCTAAGGAAATGTGGGCTTGCGTGCTCCAACCAAGCACACACTCTTTTAAGACGAGTCCTGGAACACACTTGTGACAACATAACAATGGTGTAAGGTAACATTTTCTTTTTTTAAAGAAATGTTTGTTGGAAAGGCAGCACGCAAGGCTCATTTTGAGAGCACACTTGAGGAGGGGCTGGGGGCAGTACTCTTTTGGCCAGCGAGTGGGGCGGGTATAGCTTTACCACCTCTGTTTAATGCAAAGACCGGACTAGAAGCCCCACCCACAAATAAAATGACTCCACCTGTTGTAACACTTGTTTTCTCATGTAATATTTGGCCTTGCCTGATTAGTTTGGTTTATTACATTGCAATACCTGTTTGTTTATTCAGTCATATTACTTGTGTAAGTCAGTCTTGATGTACAAGCTTAACATATTATAACACAGAATGGTTTCATCTTGACATAGAATGATTTAGTCGGACTGTTAACAATATCATACTTCCCTGGCCAATGCCCAGAACTCTTGATTAGACCAATGTCATGCCAGCGTAGCCCAGTCCAGTGTTTACATTTTATGAAAAATGAAGGAATAGACTCACAGAAGGCAAAAGAAAAAAAAAACAGGAGTGGATGAGCCGGCTTTTGGATGAATCTAGTTGAGAGCTCTGTGAATCCACAAGACAACCGAGGATGTTGTGGCTTGATTTACTACTTAAATCAGGAATAAAAACAAAAGCTGCTCTAGGGGTTAACAATATACCATAAAAGAACACATTGAGTCATCTATACGCAGCGCATTTAAGCTTCCCCATGCCATGCGTGGTTTGGTCATCCAGTTCTAGAGTTTGCTTTGCATTCTGGGACTTGCAGCTCAGAATTTAACTTGGGAATTGTAAAAGTACAAGTGCCAGAATGCAAAGAATAAACCCATGACCGCATCGCCTATTCATGCACAGGCTGGGGAAATTGAAAGCATTGTACGTGCATGTGCGTTTTATGACAAGTCACAAGCCAGGGCACTTTGGTGATTTGCGTCTAACTACAGTAACTAACAATACAACTCTGCACGTTTTAAGTCGAGTACTAAGCAAACTGTGACTAGTATTACCCTGTAAAGGAAGGTCTATAATCTCAAGAACCTTTTTTGGTTGCCTCAGGACTGGAATAGTCCTGATCCCTAATACTACAGACATGCCGCTCTTGACATGCAACTGTAATCACAGAAGGCACCTTATATCAACAATAACTAAATAAATACGACAGAAACAAAACCACACACACCAATGCACATGTATTCAAGGTCAGCACCACCACAGAAAAAGCATCTAGGAATGTGTCTGCACCAAAAGCTAGGATCAATAACAAAAATAGTGCTATTTATCCATGCACAAAACAAACAATAGCTCCATACCACTTAAGTAGCAGGTGTCATTAGGTACATCCAGTGCTCATTAAAAGAGTGGTATGAATTGCACCAAGCACTGAGGGTGTCTTTAGGCATAAAAATAAAGAAGAACAGTTAAGGTTACTGTTAGAATGCAGCCTCCTTGGACACACGGGTATGGGTCTTCAGTTAGCTTTATTATAAGTTACTTCAAGACGTTATAGAGCGAACCACTGGGTCCCTTCACCCAGGCTGACTTCTCCCAACTGACTTTTACTAGCACCTCATCACATCATTCCCACACAAACATTCTGCTGCAGCACACCAACATTCTCTCAGCTCATCCTACACATACATACATTGCAAGCACTTCACAACGCATCTTCCTTTCTTCTTCCAAAGACACCACATATACGTAAAGCAGATTATCACACATCTCCCTTTGTACACACACTCACAAAACCACACAAGGAACACGTGGGGAATACACTAACTTTGCATCTTTTTAAGGAGAGATGTAACTTGTAAAAGTCTGGGGAGCACCCCTCAACCTACTTCACATCCGTACGCGGAGGGCGTCCTCCCTCTCTACATTTGCTGACTTCCATGCACCACTCTTCAAACATCTCTGGATGTGCCTACATCCCTTGCTTGGAATGGAATATATTGCTTACTTCACTTCTCAGGCAGAAGTTGCAACCTTCCAATCCCTGTGGGACATCACACCCACGTATCCAGTGGAACACATACCCTAACTTCACTCACGGAAGGCGTTACCCTCCAACATTGAGGGACACCATACACCCACACTCACACATGAAAGGTGCTACCCTCCACTCTGTGGGACACCATACCCTCACTTCCACTCACGGAAGGCACTACACTCCAACATTGAAAGACACCACACACCCTCACTCACACATGAAAGGTGCTACCCTCCACTCTGTGGGACACCATACCCTCACTTCCACTCACGGAAGGCACTACACTCCAACATTGAAAGACATCATACACCCTCACTCACAGATGAAAGGTGCTGCCCTCCACTCTGTGGGACACCATACCCTCACTTCCACTCACGGAAGGCACTACACTCCAACTTTGAGGGACACCATACACCCAAACTCACACATGGAAGGCGCTACCATCCAATCTGTGGAATACCATACCCTCACTTCACTCACAGAAGGCGCTACCCTCCAACTTTGCGGGACGTCATTCCAACTCATCCATTCATGGCAACTTCACGTAATTTATCTTACTAACTTCTAGCACTAACATGCTCCTATTTCACACAACCTTAATTCTAATTAATAGTTACTTCACTGTTAACATCTGTTAGCTTCTATAAATCCATAGGTGCTTTGCACCTCTATATCAGCAATTCCTCAAAAGGTTATATCTATCTCACCTCCATAGGCTCGCCACTTCACACCAATTCAGGCATACTTCATTCACTTGCCTCGCTTTAACACTACTATAAATCCATAGGTGCTTTGCACCTCTACCCAGAAAATCCTCAAAATGGTCAGCTATATAACATGGGGATCACCCATTCACCAGGCATAAACAAAACCTCACTTACTCTGTGCAACTCCCACTATTCCACACTATTGAAGCATACATTTAGTTCTACATGTTACACGATATATTACTTTAACAGCCACTGTATGGAACACAAAAAGAATACTTGTATTCAGTGCTTAACAACACTTCTCAAAGGATACTGAAATGTATATGCACAAAAATAAAAAAACAAAAAAACAAAAAACGCCAAGGAACCAGCATCTTCAGCTTCCTCTGTACTTCATGTCTTCCCAAAAAAAACTGTACTCCTCCTCCGCGGCTCGTGTCACTTCACTTTCACATATAATGAGGTATACCAGCGTGACCATCTCATCCAAATGAATATTACCGGACCCTTTGTTACTGGACAATACTTGTGTACGCTAATGCTTTTTAGTACCCGGCGAGAGTCAAGCAGAATGCAACACGCATTCTGATTGGCTCTCGCCGGGTCCTTACCCGGCCGAGAATCCTTCGATTCTCGGCCGGGATTCCAGCCGCCATGTCCTCGTCGGGGGGCGTGGCAGCCCCTCAGCCAATGAGGAGGCTTAAAGCGGGGCCATCCCTGCTCCGAGCCTCCCCACGACTGGGAGGCTGCCTTCGTCCCCCACCGGGGACTCAGGTAAGCTTTTTTTTTTGTTTTCTTTTTTCTTCCCTTCCCTCCCTCCTCCCTGCCCTCCCCACCCCACTTACCTGCTTGCTCCTGCATCCCTGGTGGGGGACGATAGCAGCCTCCAGCAGTGTGGAGACTCGGAGCGGGGCCATCCCCGCTCCGCGCCTCCACACGGTTGGAAGCTTCCATCGTCCCCCGCCGGGGACGCAGGTACGTTTTTTTTTTTTCATCCCCTCCCTCCCAACCCCACTTACCTTCTGCTTCTTTTTCGGGAGCGGACGCGCTGGGAACACTAGTGTTCCCAGAGCGTTCTCTCCTGATGGCCGCCATGGAAAGGGAAAACGGACTCCGTTTCCCCTTTGCATGGCGGCCATTTTCTTGGTCGTTTTTTTTTTTTTTTCCCTGTCCCGAAACGCTGCAGCGTTTCGGGACAGAAAAAAATGCTTTTAGTGCCCCGGTCACGCACATAATACGGGCCGGGGTACTAAAAGCTATATGACCCTTGCGGCTTCGCTCGGGCCTATAACTATGGGCCCCGGGGCATTATCTGAGTCGGTAATGCCCCCGCCGCTCGGGTCATATTGCTTATATACACCACAGACTCAAAGATTCATGCAGTGAGCATCAATAATGTGTGGCATACTATGGAACTGTCTGTTACTCTTCACAGCCTTTCCCATTGATGCACGGCATACGGGGAGGCTATCCCTCACTTCCCATGACAGATACACGTGTTTCAACAACAGTTCCTCGTCCTCCTAGATACCGCGGAACCACATTACACGGTGGTCATACACCCTCCATTGTGGCTTACACTCGTCCAGGCCCTTTTTCTCCTGGTCCTCCGCGTACCTCAGTGAGATGCGCTCACGCATCAAATGCACTGAAGGTCCTTTACTCGAATCTCAGCAGGGGCTGTTCGCTCCGTCTCCGGCCACCTCACCAACTCCTGTGACTCGCTCCATCTCCGGCTACCTCAACAACTACTATCACTTAGTCCTTTTGCCTGCCATCACCCCCAGCCTGTATGGTGACATCATGATTTACCTTGAGGCTGCAGCAGTGAGAAGAGCCCACAGGGCTTAACAGCACATAAGCACCGACACTGCTATGTCCCAAAGGTGCCTTAAAATCACACACCATTCAACCAGTCTCTCTTTCCTGGGGTTGCGCTGTTTTAAAAACATTGTTTTTAAGCCCTACTCAAAGGGTATATATTAGGCTCAAAGAATCATACAGTGGGCTTCTCTTCCCCTTCTGTTTCTATGTACTGGGGCATGTACTAGCAAATGCTAGAATCTGTTCCACTTAACTTTTACAGGGAACAGTTCTACCCTCTCACACTTCTTCTGAGACTGAAACCATACTTCTTGAGACATCTTAACTTCCCCTTATTGCTCCGTTTCACATGTGCATTATTGCTAGTTTATAAAATGGTTGTCATTGGCTAGCGAGTAGTCCAAAATGGCAATGTTTTGTGTTCTATACTCTCCAGAAATACTGGAGGCTTTTAGGGTTCATAAGGTTTAGTCCTAAATGTGGGTTTTTAATGCAAATGAATGTTCATCATATGTCCCAAATTTCCTAGGTCTTTCTCAAGGTTGTGCTGACTGCGACTACTATCCATTGGCTATCAGAGAACAATGGGGATGACAAAACTCACTGGACACACTCTGTGTGCAGGACGTCATTGCTGCCCACACACCAGAAGAATGCAAGAAGTGGACATAGGCCTAACTAGACCATGGATACAGAAAACACTCAATAACTGCAGCACAACTATGGTTGTTTACGCAATATGGTCTCCCTGCAAAAACGATATATAGGGAAGAGAGAATGAAAAATAAAAACTCACATTTGCGGACATATTTAATAAGAAATACAATCTTAACAACCCCTTCAGTTGGACATTTTGAATCAGCAAAACATACGTGTGAGGAAATAAGATGGACTGTATTTTTGAAAATTGCCCCAGTAACAACAAAAGCCATGATCAGAAAAAACGGTAAGAGCAAGAACAACGCTTAATATTTTTAACTAAAAGTCATGAAACAGGGCTAAATGAATGTATTGAATGGCACAACACAATCATATAAGAGATTTAGCGACACAATGAATACCTGTCAGGATTCTTAATAAATTGCATTGCATCTGTTTTCCCTCTCTGAGACGTTTGCTCCACAAAATGATGGACAACAATAGCGATTCAAATAATAAGTCACTGGACAATGTTTACAACCGGAATTAAGATCTAAAAGTGACTCTTCTATTCTTAGTCACAATAAATGCAAGAGTTATGAAGTGCATGTACGCTGAAATTAACAAGCATTCGTTTGTTCTGTTTACCAAGCTTGAGCGTGCCCTTCCCTGCTTGACAGTGTCACTGGTGTTGAGTTGCCTGATTCCAAACATTTACTGGGCTAAGCAATGGCAGGTCTATGATTATGCTTGTGTCTTGTTGGGTCTGCAGTTGCTTATTGGATAACACCTCAGTATGCAGTTACATCCAGTTCTGTTCTATCAGACTTACGAGCACATTCTAATTATGATGACTGGTACTCAGTGAACTTGAAGGTCCAGAATCAGATCAGGCTGTGTTGATGGTCCTGTGTCTGACTGGCATTAATATGTGTGGCAGAGGTTTGAGTGTTCCTGGTCTAGTGAGTGGTTTCAGTATTGATAACAGGCAACAGCACATCGTTGCCAATTTCAGGAGCTTGCCATGCCAGATTCCTCACCTGATTTAATAGCGTGTTCCCTTGAAAGTGGAGCAAAGTCAGTCCATTTCTAATGCTGGAGCATAAGTGCTAATGGGTCCATGTTTCCAGGTGCCAGGTAATGGAAGAAATCGGAAGGAAACACGTGTGTATACATGCTTAATGTGCTATTCAATTAGGAATATAGCAACATTATTGTAAATCCCCTGAAGAAGGTCTAACATTCTGTTGAGTGATTTCTATGGAACGAAAAATGTTTGGTTAAATGCCAACTGCATAATTGTGGTTGACCTGCAAGAGGGCACAGGAAAGCCTGTATGTATATATGTAGGGTCATTAAATGAATATGGTGATATGGTAAAATACAGTAGGACATGCTGCTGAACTACATTTAATATGCACACAGTTGTATGTGTTTCTTTAATTGGACACAACGCCACTGCGTAGATAACGCTGATTAATTTGCAAACAAATGTCATATGATGATGGTTTTAATGCACTAGTCACTTTATAGGGTGCACAAGGAACTGTGATGTTTTTAAGAAGGTGTGATTTTATGATTAGTGTAAGAATAAAACAATTGTGATATGTAATAGTAAATAGTACACATTGAATCGTTTTTAGTCGTTGCTGCTTATATGAAGAAAACTGTAAGAGTATTAGAATAGGGTATAAAACATTACGACTCCAGGGTGATCATCTCAATTAATATTCACCTCCCATAAATATTATTTATAGAAGGTCTATTGAGTTAATTTGCTATTCATTTGTCTACCATACACTTTGTAATGTTGTTTTAGGAAACATTCTATGTGTTGTTAGTTGTACTAGTTTCAACACTTTCACGTGGCTCCATCTCTGGTGTGCGTGTCTTCCAGCGTTGTCTAACTGACATTTTAACCATTAAACCACAATATCCTGGAACATATGTTTTTCTCTTCAGGTACTGAGTCATTTATACACACACCAACCAACTAATGAGTTCACATCTATTGCTACTCACCAGGATATGGATAATTAACCGTAGGGGCCACCTAAGGTGTCACTGAAACTTGAAATGAATTCAAGGAAAGAAGGTTTCATATTAATTCAATCTTTTTTGCTTTCCATAAACCATTAAGTCACTTTTAAATGGGCTAAGAGGAAATTAAGTATTCAAAATACATGTGAAAATGGGGTCCAAGACGAGAACAGGAGAAGTTGGAGAGAAGTGGAGGCCAGGATGGAGAGAAGAAGACCATTAGATTGATGTTAATACATAGTAGTGAATACAGAAAACAAAACTTTGAGAATGTCCTTGTTTTCTCTCTGTCCTACACCTAATAACCATTCCATTTCTTCCCAGTGTTTTCCTACTGGCATCTGCATGCACTGCCTTTTAAAAAAATCTTTATTTTACTTTTAGGAACCCAATGAACCCAATGAAGAAGGAAAAGTACTACAACACATAATAATACATTGAATTATTTAAAATGTCCTCAACACATTATTCATTTGCATAGAACCCAAAATAGAAACTGGATGGCAAACTGTTTAAATGCTTAACAATACCCCAAGGTTCATCAGTTCACATATGCACAGTACTGGTACCTCTGCATTATGTTACACTACTAAGAAACTTGAACGAAATTCTGAAAGCTTGTTTTCATAATCATTCGTTTTTGCTAATATTGCCTCATGAGCTGCTGTTCGAGAAAGTAAATCTGACCATTGATGAAGCATGCCCTTCCTGCATTGCTTCCAAAGTCTCAAGACATTGTACCTTGCAACCACCAAGACAACATTTCTCCATTTGGCTTCCTTATGCAGCAATAGTTTAACCAGCTTATCAATGTCTACAGAGGTATTTCTTGTATAATTGCTGGAGAACTAGGTATCTGTAGCTGAATCTGAATAGATACGCCCATCCAAAATCTACTAATTAATGGGCAGTGACAGAGTAAAAGTAAACAAGTAGAGGATTCCCCACATTTTCTCCTCAATTTGAAGAGAGAGGTCTATTCATGTTTCTGGAGCCTGGTCAGATATCAGTATATTCCATGCAAACCATTAAATGAAATCCACATAGTGTAGGAGTCTCTAGAGCTGCCATGCCACTCCCTAAAAAAGTCCAGCCATAAGTCTTGGTACACGTCAGTGCCTATATTGTGTGATACTAGTTACAAAATGGTGTATGCCGAAGATATATCATGCTTCAGAAATCCCCAAATCTAGTCATTCGAATTGGGGTCATTTGGACATTATAAAATGATGTAGCTGTAGATATCCCCAAAAATCTCTCTTCTCAATGTTCAAAACGTCCCCAAAGCTCTTCAAAGGAAATAAATATTTCCTCCCTATAAAAGTGACTTGTTAAAAGAAGACCTTTTTCCATCCAGGCCTCATTTTAAATTGATCACTATACAAAATCATTGAATTGTAGTACAAGTGCAGAAGAAATTCTAAATATTTATAAATGGAATTCATTATTTCTTTGGAACACTGCTGAGCAGAATTCTGGGAGGGTGCCAGTGCTGCTCCCCATAGCATCTGAAGGTTGTTAAAGGGGGTGCAATACTACCGAAACATATTTACCAATGGCTTGTTGTTTGGCCCCTGGAATGTTGCATTCTTACAAGTCGAGTGATTCTTGTAACTGTAATGAATCTTATGGATCCCTCACTAAAGCCCTGCCTAAAGTCTCCTCCCAGGTGGCCAGGGAAAGGCAGATGCTTCCTGATCCTGACCTTTGAGGTGGTGTACTACAAGAGGTTCCCCTAGGAAGAGCCAAAGCCCATGGCGTTGAGGAGATCCCGTGGTATGTGACATGGTATTTGTCTTTAAAAGGGAAGAACATTTTATAGGTACTGTGAGAAACCTGAGGGTATTCTCCCTGCTGAACCCCTTGGATCCTGTGCTCAGGTGGTCAGGGAAAGGCCATCACTATTGGATCCTGACCCTTGGGGTGGAGAAGTGAGGGAGGATCACCTGGGTGGAGGGTCTTTGGGGACTGGGAGTGGGGTATCCTTGGGTGAGACATGATATCCCCTTTTCCTATTGATGACCAAACCAACTCTTCCCCAACCTTCATGGGCTGTTATAAGCCAGTTCCCCTCATTGCTCCACATATGACAGTTGACAATACTGGGACAAAGAAGAGGCAACTAAGAGCAATGAAGACTACACCCGTTTACCACTCTGGTACTGGGACGAGGAAGATGCCTGCTAAGAGCTGTGAGGGTCAGGCATGTCCTGTTGATTGTGGTCAGGCAAGGATAATTGGACTTCCTCCCGGCAGCCTGTCAAGGGGCTCAAGTTTATACAAGGGGACCAGCCCTGCAGCAAAGAGAGCCACTGGAGGAGCCATGAGAGCCCGTTGGAGAGTGACTGGGAGACCAAATTGTATGAAAACAGCAGAAGCAGCAGAAAGGCCGGTGCATGCATCAGGAAATCATCCCGAGGCCAACACAGTAGTGCCTGAGGGGCAGGACTTGGGCCCCCGACTTGAAAGCCAAAGGCTGTGTGTTCCGCGCTGCTGGGAAAGGTGTGAACACGACTTGTGCGTTTATAATGAGTGAGAAACCGGGTGTGCTAGCGTTTTGACTTTTCTAAAGGGATACTCTGTATAGGAGTGGTCACATGTTTGAGGAAACATGTTTTAGTAGGACTCTGAGTTACACCCTTGTCAACTTTTGAACTTTCAGTAATACTTTGTATTGTAGTGGTCGCATGTTGAAGGAAAACACATTTTCAAATGTCTCCAAGTACTGGGCATTTCGTTTGAAGCAAATGTAAAGAATATTAAACAGCGGGTTGAGTTAAAAGTGCGTTACAAGTACAACTCATGCTTATTGAATACTAAACTGAAAGAAAACTTTCAAATAAACAAACTTAAAAGAATATTAAACATTGGGTTCAGTCAAAAGTGTGTTACAAATACAACCAATGCTTCATGAATAACAAACTGAATGAAAACTTTACAAATAAACAGAACTTTAATTTCAAGTAAAACCTATATATGATGAATTCTAAAATGGAAATTAGTTGATTAACTTTAAATCTAGGCAAACCCATAGTATGCTGAACTCTTAACATGAATGGAACTTTAACATGGATTCACAGAGAGGCATATTGAATATAAAATTGTGTGGAAACTACCCATAACAGACATATACTTGGGCAAGGGAGCTGAAAAGAAGCTGTGAGCTGGAAGAACCTCACAACATTATGTTGAGCACTGTTTCTTTTGGTTGCTGACATCTCTACAAATGGTATACGTTTGTTGTGAGAGCAAGTAAAGGTTTTGGACACAGGCAGTTCCTAAGTTGAACTCTTTGACTCAGACATTCCTTAGTTTCATTTCAGTAGGGAAATCCCACCTTAGCATAGGGCAAGTTATGCTTTTCTCCATACTGACATTTGAGTTAATAAAGTATTTTATTTGAATTCAGAATCTGTTAGCTGTGTCTTGCTTCATGATGTCTTCACAATATCAAGGCATGTAATGGCTTACTGTCATTATGATGTATCTGAACCACACATTAAACGTTTTGATCAGGGTGAAGCTGGTGTGAAATCTCTACACATCCTAGGAAAGCGAAGACCGTTTGAGACTTCTAAGGTTAGAAGTCCCCCTTACTCCCAGAGGTACAGTGAAAGGAAACCTATAAATAATGGCTTGAATGAACTGCCTTCCCCCTTTCAAGTAAACTCTTGTAATTTTTCCTTAAATGCATTTAAGACAAGTATATCTGCATTTAAAAATAGATAGCTGATAAAAAATAGCCTAATTCTGTTGATTGTGACTACACGTCCCATAATCGCCTAACTACTGGGACGCGGAAGAGGGCTCAAGTGTAATGTTGCAGGGGTAGTCAGTGTGTCAAGTATATTAATACACACTTGAGGGAAGCAGAGAGGCTTAAAAGGCCCCCTCAGGTGCAGGCCATTAGATGTAGATGGAGCTGGAGTAGTCGCAGGCAGAAGAAGCAGAAGAAGGAGAGCACATTGTTGGCAGTCCATGCAGTAGTTGGTGGAAAGAAGGGATGCCTGGACTGAGAGGGTCCTGTGCCCACTAAATCTGAAGTGCAGAGGTTGCGCAGCGGAAGGCGTGTAGGAAGACTGCTTTTGCCCATGTGAACCTGAGTGCAAAGACTGCACAGCACGAAGTGTGCCGGAGACCGTGGCTGAAAGTTGGTGTACAGCTCAGTTCTGTGACTGCGTGGTAGGAACAAAGACACCTTCACCGGAGAAGTGTGTATGTTCAAATGAAGCCAGAAGCAGTTAAAGTCCTGCAACACATGAAGGGAGCAAGACAGAAGCCGGTGAGTGTTAACAAGCATTTTGATCCCTTGCGTGAATAAAGGCAGGCAACTGTAGCCAAGCAGAATCACTCCTGTGTGAGTGAAAGCAGTATGAAATTGACTGTTGATTGACAGACAATGGAAAGCAAAAAAAGGTAGCATGTGTGTATGCGTGAACCTCTTTAATAGCACTCGCGTAAGAGTAAAACACTCTGAACAATGTTAATTGAATACTAAAACTGCAGAAAACTGATGAAAGACTGGCTGCATGTGGTTAAAAGTGATTTTGAGGTGACAGTTAATTGAAGAGTCAATTAAGGAGCAGTTGGAAATAATGTAGCATTGAAGTTAAGTGACTGCATGTTGATAATTGTGAGTTGTAGGGAACAAGCATTGCCCAAGCCAAGAGTGAAAAAAAGCATTGCTCAAGCCAAGAATGAAACAAGCCTTGCCTAAAGCCAAGAGGGGTACACATATTATCAAAGCCTAAAGTGTTGAACAATCATTGTTTAAAGCCAAAGGTGACTAACAACAAGGCATAAAATTAAGCTGCTCTGACTGGCAGGAAGTGAAGGAGCGAATGCAAGGTTGTAAAAAGGTGAATCTTGCAGATTATGATTGTTCCCTACAAGCTGTTATAACTTACATTGCTAAAGCCAAAAGGAGGAAAAGTAGAATTACATCCTTAAAAGACATTTTGGTTGTTGGTGTTGCAGGAAGACAAGTGCTAAAGAGGCTGCCCTTCTGAAAGGTAAATGTTCAGAGCAAGGTGTTGTGGAGCACTAATATGAATATTGTCTTTTCTGAAAAATTGCTAAAAGTCACAATGTTGCAAACTATTGTAGTTGAGGTAAAAACTTTGGTTCTCAGTAGATTTAAAACTTCAGAAGTACAGTTGAATGTGGAGCACCATTGGGCAGGCGAGCAGATCCACATGGTGAATCCTTGCAGAAGTTAACCCGATATGAGAGTTATCCAGGTGAAATCAGAGGTGCTGTGAAGTCATCCTTACAAGATATAAACTGTAATTTATGATACTAGTAAGAGAGAATTGAGAAGAGTTAACAAAAAGCTGTGTTTTTTTTTACCTAACAAAGAGCTGTGTTTCGTATTTGACATTCAAAATGTGTGGCAAAGCACCTTGACGCAGAACACCATTGATGCTATTTGATGAAGTAGAAATCATTATTTAAGGAAGAAGAGACATATTTATGTTGGTTGAACATTGGTTAACAGAACTTTGGGACTGAATCTGAATCTTACTTGAAACCTGGGGAATGGGAGTTCACCCAAGTTATAAAGAGACACTGTAAATACATTAGAAATATAATTGTTGATGCTGTTGTGAATTGCCATGTATTTTCTTGTGTATTTTATGTTTAAGTGTGAGGGACGGATATCCTTTGTTAATGTGTTTCCTTTAGTTTTTGATAGGCAGGGAAATCCTCGTCAGTGTAGGGATAGTGCGGCTTTTGTTGAAACATATGATTTAATAAAATGGCATATTTTGAGAAATCATCCTAAAATTGTCTGCCTCACATTTCTGACCCCTCACATAACCCACATATATGATTTTAGTGTAGGAAGTCAAATACCTCCCTGGTACCTCCCTGAAAATTTTAATTACTCCTTTTCGACTGTAACTATGGAATGTCTCAAGCCGAGTTTCTTAGCTCCTTCGAGAAACACTGATTTAGGATTCTCTTGTATTTTTTACAGAGTTCCAGCTATTTCTAGCTGACAACCGAATTGATTTATGGTGTGAGCCTCCATTAGCACCACGAGAGGTAATTATAACCTACCGTTTGGTTGTTTAGTCTCCCACTTAAGGGACTTTGACAGACACTTTCTAGCTAGTTCCAAGCTCCTTATCTGTCACTCTCCTTTTGTTTTATCTACAGGTTGCACGCGTACTCTACACTATCCCACTGACATAACAGTTTATGTTTTTAATTTGGATTTTTGTGATTTTATTCTCCTGATGAAAGTTCTCTGAGTAAATCTACCAAGAACAGAAACATGTCGAGACAACGTCCTGGATGTTTACAGGACCAGACATATTGATGTTATCAAATAATAATGAGAAACTGTACTACATAGCTATTGATTTGCTGAATGTAGTGTATATCTAAGTGTCACCATACCATTTGTTGGAAATTGACGAAATCCTCTTTTCCTTTTTCAGATGTTGATTTTAATAGAGTTTATATATAGGAATTCTAGCTTTGTTATTAGTGATGTGATTTAGAAATTTTGTGTATTAAAGATTTATCACGTTTGTTAGATTCCTGATGGTGGTGTTCAACCTGTTATTGAACTCTGTCTCCTAGTATATATTCATAAAGATGCAACAGTTTGAACCTAGGTGTCTCTTTTAAATATTTGCTGTTCAATTTAAGCAGAATGCTGCTCAACAGATAATTGACTTGAGGAGTAAAAATCATTACACAATATATTCTACCCATAAAAGAGATTGGGAAGGTCACCCATTTTATTAACTATTTTCTGCTATAGTTTGTCAAAGTTAATCTTCATCAAGGATTTTTCTGTGAAGGTCTATGACTAGGCACTGAAGGGCATTAGTGTATTGTATGCCTAGTTTTCCCCCTGAAGATACCCAGTGGATTTCTGTGAGTTAATGTCAAGTGTTCTGTTTTAGTCCAATTAATTCTATAACCAGAAACCAAACTAAAATCCTCTGCCAACAATAAAATAATAGGAATATACCAACTGGGTTGATAAGTGTATACACAGAATGCCATCATCATAGGCCAAATGTTAATTATCCAAATCACTTAAGGTGATGCCGATATCTCTGGGGCAGTAACATTTTTATAGCAAATGGTTCTAAAGCTATAGCAAAAGGTAGCACAGACAGGGGGCATCACTAGTGTGTCCCATTCTTAGTGGGAAACAATTATATTGTAAATTATCAGTAGCGACCAGGGCCGTGAGTATGTAGGCTTTGTAATCCAAGAAACAAACAGAGATGGAAAGCCAAATTGAAGGAATGTTCAAGTAAGAAAAGTTCATTCAACTCAATGAAATACCTTTTCAGAGTCATTTGGACTAAGGTAGGGGAGCATTCCATTTGCCTAGACAGATGTATTAAATGCATTATTCTGCGAAGATGATATGCAGCCATGAATTAATTACATCTGAAATGTAAGAATAATATGCAAGAATTTTGGGAAGAATGTTGGCATCTACATTGAGCAAAGATATGGGTTGATAACTTCCACAACAAGAAGGACCCTTTATGGGTTTTAAAAGAAGGGAGATATGTGCCTGATTTATAGTATTTCGAAGAGTCCAAGAAGATAAAATAAAATGATATACCTTTTCTAGATGGGGCACCAAAGGATGTGTGCATTATTTATAGTACTCTGACGAGAAGCTGTGTGGGTCATGGTGTCTTATTCTTTTCTAAGGACACGATAACCTCTTGAACTTCAGTTTCTGTTATCGAGAGTACCAACTCGCCGGCACTTTCGGGCAACAGGCATCATAAAGTTATATCCCAAAAGTAAGTTGCACAATCTGACTTGAAATTGGTATTATTATAATAATATTAATAACAATAATAATTATTAGGGTATTTATTGAGCACAGACCTAGCTCCAGGAAGCAATGGATTGCTTTAAAATCATAGGTAGAAGAACAAGGTTAAGGAGCAGAGAAACAAGGGAGTGGGGATCTAAGAACAGGAGAGGGATGACAATTGTCAGCAATGGATCTACAAGTAACCAGGGAAGGAGACAGTGGGGATCAGTTTACCCAGTCACAGGAATGGTGGGAAGCGAATGGTGTTAGGGAGGTGTTAGGGATGAGCCATTCCTTGAAGAGGAGGGTCTTGAGCTCCTTCCAGAACTGTAAAAGTGAGGGGTTGAGTCGGATGTTGATGGGGAAGTGGTTCCAGAGTCTTGAGGTGTAGACAAACACTTCTATTTTTTTTTCATCCTGCACCTGCAGACTTCAAGTCTTGCACATGTCCTTAATTCTGGTGGCTTATAGGCTACCAGAGATTCTGAGTTCCTCAGTGAGGTAGCTTGGAGACTTCCGGGTAACAGCTTTGTAGATGATGCAGCAGGATTTGATGATGATATAGGCTTGCAGCGGGAGCCAGTACAGTTTGATAAGGGTCGGGTGATGTGGTCAAATTTGCAGAGGTCGGGATAGTCACTGGTAGGTCTTCCAAGAGGGCATTGACACCATCCAGTTGGGAGTGGACCAAGGCTTGGAAAGCAGATCTGACATTCTTTTCTGGGATGAAAGGCTTTCTTTTCCACAGGAGAGAAAGTTTATATCAAGCAATTTGGGTCTTTTTTGCAATGTGCTATGTGAAGGAGAGGTGTCTGTTGATGTCAAACTCAAGGGACTTGGTGGCCAGCTGAGGTGTGAAGCCCTTCAGTTGGATAGCAGAGTGTCATGTCTGGATGTCCTGGTGTTCTGTGTTGTTGGTCAGCAGTAGGAATTCAGTCTTTTGGGTTTTGAGCTTCAGGTAAGCACTGGACATTCACAAACTGTCTACTTTGTTGAGTTTGGGGTATACATGGTATTATAAAAAGAATGGTATTCTTTATGTATTGCTTTCTTATGTGTTAATCCTTCCTTGAGTAGTGGGAAGTGCAGTGGTATGTTGTGAGAGCTGCCTTTGTTTGGTTAGTGAGGCCAGCTAACGACTATACAATTTGCCTTAACTATAAAATCTGCACCCAGATTTGTAATGTGCAAATAAAGCTTTGTTAGTAGATGTCTGATTTAACTCAAATTTGGAGTTACATTTCTTGAATGTCTTCCGTGACAGTTCTGAGCTTTGATTACCCTAAAACTATTTAAATGAATTTCCGAGTGATATCAAGCATGGCTGAGCTCTCTTTTTGCAATACAACCATGTTCGTATTGCTATTCCTTGAACTACTGACTTCAAGCCTTCCAATGCTACCTCGGGAGAAACCTCCTCTTTATAATTCAATGTAAAACATTCATGTAACAAACATTTCAGTTCAGAGAGATCTGGGTCCTGCTTGAACATAGATTCATAACTTTTCTAGCTGGGTGGTGGTCTCAGAACAGCCTCGACAGAGGTGAGAAGGATTGTTGGTGACTGGTCACAGATCGCTCCGGCTAGAATTTTAGAATCCTGAGCCTGTGTTGAGCACTCGAAAGCACCCAATATGTTATCTATCGTGGGAAAATGTTCCATGCCTGTGCAAAAAGTCACGGCCTGAAAGATTCCTAATTCTCCATATATCCATTAAAACAGCACTCTCCATTATTCGGATTAAAGCTACCCTCCTAGGGCTATATTTCACTTCTTATGTGGAAGGCCTGTCAATTTAGCATTCAGAGCCTTGTTTTAAACCCCCCCTATAATTTAAGGGCCAGATTGCTAGAAAATGGCATAAGGAATGTACCTAAATCCACAACAAAATTTCTAGTTGGGACTATTTACAGAATCAAAAGTGATAGCTTCAGAGCCTGCCTAGTAGCCCACAGGCTACCACCCTTCTACCCACTGCATCTCTGAGAATAGAATTTGCCACAAAAGGTATACAGTGACTGAAAGGCATGGCCACACCACTCGCTCTCTGCACCAGAGTGGAGCTGTAGAAAATGTGACTGCTATATCTCAATCCTGATTTATCATGTTCCTCCCAAGTTACATGTGTCTCTTGCAGCATCACTACAACCGCTTGCTGTTTACAGTAACATGTCAAAACCTTTGTGCATTTAACCGGGCTATTAATCCTGTCAATGTTCCATCTGGGTACCTTACGCATCCACCTAGCCATGAAACTTTTCATAATGTTTGGAACTACTCTGCGGCTATGTTCCGTGAGTCATTCACCGAACCTTGGACATTAGAGTTAGTGGCGAAAACAACAGGCACTGGACTGCCTACCAACACTGTGAATTCTGCAGACATGCATAATGACATAACTATTCATAATTATTAGCAATCAGAACAGTAAAGCAAACAATATTATTACCTTCCAAAATGTCGGGTTCATAATCCTTGATCTAACCACAGCAGTTCAGGCAGCAGCGAGTGACTTGTTATCTGAAGGTGCTGCTTCATCTGATGAGAGCATGACTGTAGGGGATGAGGCGACAATGGCCTGTCCCTGCCTCAGTGATGCTCCCACAAAATAACCACTTCTTTTGGGTCTGAAGCTTCATGTGTGGTTGAATCCTTTTTCTTGACGTGAGAATTTTAGCTCCTGAAATGTCTTTCTCCTCTCAAGAATTCGGGTCCAGGTCTTGATAAAACCAAACTTCGTTGCCTGCCCACATTATTTCTTCCTTCTCTCACCAAAGCTGCAGCACTGTTCCATGGGTGGCATGGGGTGGAAAAGGAACTATAATCAGTTTTGGAGGTCTTCCAGAATCTGGATACGATCGAAGAGAGCAATGAGGTCTATGAATCTCTCTAAAATCTGGAATCTGCCGCATCCGAGAGCCAGGATGTCATCTTTTTCATATTGCCTGCTAAGAACCCTCCAGAACCCCTTGAAAATTCACAGATGTTGTTCCTAACTTGCGGGATGGACTTCCTCAGCTACGGAGGGGCCGAAGCCCTGCGAGTTCAGTCTATCCTCAAGGTCTCACGCGTGTTGCTCCGCATCCTCCATGCGCCCCAAGATACCGGCTAGATCTGATCGTACATCCTTCATGTCCTGTTAAATGGATTATATGTCCTGTGCCATGTAATGCATAAGAGCGTATATTGCTGGTGGAGAAGTGTTCGAGTACCCGGCCTTAGTGTACGTTTCGGAAACATCATCGTCGGAGATTAGCTACAGAACAAAGCCCTGCACACTGCACTAGGCTTACGCAGATCATATCACATCTCCTCAACCAGACGAGAAGTCCACTGGTTACCAATTACAGCCCGAATCGACTTCTAAAGCCTGCACACCTCTGAGTCCACGAAGAAGCCCCCAAATACCTCAACAACACCATCACTACGAAACAGCAGTTGCGCTCATTAAGATCAGCATCCAGTACCGTGCTTCTTGTTCCCCGCTACAGAAAGAAGAGAGCAGGTGGCGCCAGCTTTTGTGTCACTGCGCCCACCCTCTGGAACTCTCTGCCGCCACCCATCAGAAACTAACAGTCCTACACAACCTTCAAAAAATGGGTAAAAACCTGGTGGATTAACAGATATCACTAGAACTCTGTAACTCTTCTCCCTGCCAATTTACTATACCAACACCATGATGCCCCTGAGGCTGGGAGTTATATACATTTAATAAATAAATAAAATAAAGTAGCAGAGCAAGATTGCTTCTCACAGCACTTATTTATGCACCCCATTGTATAAGCTCTCCTCGAGACAAAATAATAGTGATGCTTTTTACTAAGTGCCGCACAATAACGCTTATCTCATATGATGGGAGGAGCTACTTGACACGAGTGCGCTATTCCGTCACCTATAGGCACAAAAAGCAGAAGTCGTGCGATCACACAAGCCTAAGATTTGCACAAAATCTGTTCTTTGCACATTTTGACCTCAGTTACCAGTTGCCACTTGTCCAAGTCTCAGTCCCAACTGAAGAAGATCCTCAGAGTTCACAGCGTGTGTGAAGTGCCCCTCAGCTCGCACCTGCACTCAGATTCCATAGTACCTCCCAGGTGTTCTAATGTGTGCCACAACAGACCACTCAGGAGCAACGGAACAGTGTTTTCATATAGACGCCTCCCTCACCTCGAGCCGAATTCCAGATAGCCTTTTCTACTTATATGGGGTAATGTCAGCAAGCAGAAGGAAATAGGCAGCGAGGTCATGCAGAGGGGATGACATAAACTGCAGAATCATCAGCAGCAGTGCAGTGTACCAGAGTCTGGTGGCGCAGACGTTGCCGGTGTACTCTACTTCCACCAAAGGGGATGGTGCGGCAGGCCTGAGAAAGTGGTAGTCAAGAGCAACCCGAGCAGGCCTCAGACTGCAACAGTCCCACTCCAGCGGGGAGTACTGTTGTGTGATGATCTGTAAGAGCTCCTGCAGCAGTGCAGTGAAACAGAATCAGGTGACACTGCAATTGCCAGTGATCCACTTGTCTTCCAAGGATGCACAGTAAATGCTGTTGAGGTGGTGGTGGGGATAAGAATAGGCTGATCAGTCCCCTCTTCGGAGGTGGGCCTACTCCTGCAGAGCGTTTTGTTTTCTGCAGGAGGAAGGCGGGGAGATTGCAACTGCGCGATGATCCTGCCTCCAGGGCCACCAGGCCAATGCTCCGTTTCATGTGCGAAAGGAGTGGCAAAATATTTTTTTCAGTTCCAGTCCTGTTCTAGGGCATTTCAAATTAGCAGTGATGACACCGGAAGATCGCCTCACGTGGACATGGCACCAGAACATTGAAGAACCACTACATAGATAGCAGGAGGGCGCAGACAAAATAAGCAGCCATTTTAGCTATGGCTCCACAACACCCCATGCATATGCTGTCTTGATTGCAGAAACACCGTCATTCAGGCGTTATGCACCACGCACATAAGATTGTACAGAACAGGCCCGTGTTCCACCATACCAGGCAGAAAGCCTTATAAAGTAGATGCATTCTACAGAACCCCTCTGATTATTATAATCCCCAACCTTCCAGAGAAATAGAACGCGTGGCTTGTTATTTTCAGTCCTTCATGCTATGTCATGGAACAGCTCCATCCAGTATTGAACGTACACAGTAATTCACCAGCCTGGCCTAGATGTAGACACAGTGATTATTCTCCTCCCCTGCCGAGGCGCCACACAAACCTTTGACAGCATTCTCTGCGACTCGGTAAAATAACAATACCTAACCCTCCATTACACTCCAGGGCTGCTGAACCAAACCTCCACATAAACCAGACCACACAAAGCCCAATAATACTAGACACCCCTGATCCTCTAACAGTATACAGAGAGATAAACCTCCTACTTACACGAATTGGCTTCCATAATGCCCGATAGGCGGTCAAACATGCCCGTAATATTCTCAGCCTGCTTCAAGAATTCCAAGTTGACCTTCCTGGGGTCTCATTGATCTGATTCCCTGATACCTTTACCACTTGTCTTGATCCCCTCCTTCCCCCAGTGCCATAACATCATGACCAATAGTAAGACATTACACATGAGAGCACAATGAATGAATGAATGAATGAAATCCTTTATTTCAGAGTGCCAAGCATCCCATACATCTACACACGTAAGATGATAAGTTAACATTAAATAGCTGCAGTTTCATATACAATACCAAATCATATGAGAAACAATAAAACATGCTTAAGGTGTATCAGAGTTTTAAGAAAATTGCCCTAACAGCGCTGTCATGCCCGAGGGTTTTGTGTGCTTTACACATGTAAAAATAAATAAATAAATAAATACCTAATTATGCAGCCCTTCAGAGCCCTATTTCCTTACACCAACTATGGCCACAGATCAGTTGCTTCCTAAGAGTCATTTGCTTTGCTTTCGTACATCTTCCCTTTTTTCCAGTGCTACCAAAAAGTATCATATCGCCATTTTACGAACATAAAGGTCTACTTAAGGAAAATGTAGCGTGCGTGGCTTCCCTAATATTCCTTCATTTGAATTGTTTCCACAGCACAGTTTAGATCTCTCTCTGAATGTCTGTCTGCAAACTGTAAACGAGGATGAAATGCTTCTGGGATTCCTCGTGCATTCCAGAAGGACACAGAACACCATGTTCCTCCACCTCTGTCCACCTAACTGTGGTGGGGTCGCCGGCCATGTCCATCCGGCAGGCGACCCCGGGGTGCTGCTTCCTCAAAGCACTCAAACAGGCCCAGCGCCTGTGGGAGTTTGGGGCCTGCCATGTCCATCCGGCAGGCCCCGCGGCGCTATGGGACACCAGCGCCATCGGGGTGGGGGCACAGCCTGCCAGGGTCCTGACCATGCGGACCTCGGCCACCGTCCTGGCCCGAGAGTCCCATGGCAGCAGGGCCTGCAGGCCTGTGCCTCCCACAGGTAGGCCTGCGGCCTACATCAATCAAGAAGACACGGACTCAGACCAACCTTCCACGGAGTCTGCAGCCGTTCTGACGCACGTGCCTGCAGGGCTCCCTTTTATTAGCTTGGGCCATGACAAAGTCATGGCCCATCTTAAAAGGGCAATACACTGGGGAGGGACACATCCCCTTAAAGGGGCAACACACACATAGGGTCCACTACACCACATCCCTCCTTTTTCATAAGGGACAAAACAACTAAAAATACAACATAACTAATTTTCCCACCCCTGTTACAGAATGATATTACTTCAGATTCGGGGGAGCCAACTTCACACAGGATATGCTATTGGCACACCTCTGGTCACACATTCTTATCTACTTATCACCCCCCAACCCATCACCCTCAGGTGACGGTCACAGGGGTACACCCCGGTGGATGGTTAGCAGTTGTACCACATGTTACAGACCCTTTATTAACCTGGGGTACGGAATCGCAACCATTGCATGATGCTCGCGGATGACCCCTGGTACCATTTAGAGCACCCCTACCGCTTGCAGGAACACAGTTTCACATTACTGTCCTTTACTGAGACCACTTTAAGCATATCAATCTTATGCAGGTTCACAGCATCAAAACACATATTTACTGAGTCCTCTTAAAGCAAAAGGAGGACTGCAGGACACCAACTCGTTCTCCATGAGTGTCCATTCAAGAGCCACTTCTCGGGTCCAGGTCCATTGATGGTACAGTTCACAGCCGGCAAAGCCGCACCCGTCGGATGCCAGGGTCCACCTCAGCACCGTCCACTGCTATTCAGGGCAGGGCCGCAAGACGCAGGTCTCGGGGCGTCCACCTGCTCCATCCGCTGTGGGTATGGCACGGGGTGACAGGACATCACTCACTCTCTTCGTGGTGCTTCCCCAGTCAGGATTATCTCTTCCTCCAGGGCATAGGAGGGCGCACAAGCACTCATGGTGAGCTGCAACCCATACCCTGCCCGCTGCACTTCTTCCAGGCGGCAGGGTTGCCTGGTTTGGTCCGCCACCCAGTATTGGCTGAACTCTGGGAGTGCGGGGGACCCACGTTGGCCTGGTCCTTTGATGGCATGACATGCCGGGTGTCATTAGTAGTAGTCAGTTAGGGCCACTTGTAGGGCAACCAGGTAGGGTGGCTGCTGTCACTCGGTGTTGGGGCCACCTACAGTGTGGGCAGGGTATTATTACTGACAGGCAGTCCGGGAACCTCTGTGGTTCAATGCTAGTCCCATTTCTGCCTAGTACCCTCCGTGCCAATTACCCTTGTCGGGTCCTTTCCGTGCAGCATGCCAGGTATGTTAGTGACAGGCCATCAGGGCCATGAGCTCCCTGGTCCTCCGACGATATGGTAGGGGATCCTCGTGGCATGGTGGCGGGGCCCACTCATCGGGGCTCAGTGTCGGTGCCACCCTCGGGACAGGCAGGGTGACACCGGTGTCACAGGGTGCACATAGGGCCGACAAGTTGTCTTTTATGGTAGGGTGGTCCTGATTTCTCCATGGCACGGTGCCGGGAGATGCCTGGCAGACAGTGCAGGAATTGATTGGTGTCTCTGGTGCATCATGGGTGCTGCTGCCAAACTCTGCTACGTTGACACGTGGCTGCTGTGGTGCGCAGATCACGTATTCCACATGGACCACTGTATTGTTCACCCTGCAGGGCTGCCGTTGGAATGACCACCCTTGCCCCCTTTGCTTTGCAAACACTCTGGGAGCGCAGGGGAAGCTGCTCCCCGCTGTGTGAGTACACGGCCCCAGCCACACACAGTTGCCATACACCGCAGGGCACTTCCGCTCTGATGCTGGAGCCGTCCATACAGCCCTGCTCCAGACCAGAGCACGCCTCCATTTCCACACTTTTCACCGCCTCCTGGCCCGGGTGCCCACTGGGCTGTCCTCGTTAGTGCTCTAGCCGGAGCCTTCTTTCTCACTGGCACCACCGGGCCGGGGATCTCAATAAGTCTCTGGTGTGGGCGTGGCACTCCTCTGGCAGATACTGCCCTCTATGTGGGCTCTGGCACACTGATGTTGGCGGGGATGTCGCCTTCCTACCTCTTCGATGTGCTCCGACCGGAATATCTCCAGTCCTCTGTCGCGGGCCCGGGCTCATGCCGATGAGCTCCGGCAGCACCACAATGCAGGGGTTGCAACCCACCTCCCCACTTCGCTCCGCAGGTTTAGGGGGGGGTTTCCGGTGGTTCTTCCTTCTGCCGGGGCAGGTGCCGGTGGGAGCTGCAGGGTGGACCCTGTGGATGGGCTGGGCTGCTGCTGTAACATCACAGGTCGCATGACTTTCCTCTGGACAGCTCCAGCAAGGAGCGTACAGAACTACAGTGCCAGCTGGCCCAGGATCACGCCGCTGGCTGCTGCCACTTTGTTCTGACATGAGTCCAACTTCCCCGAGCCCAGCCCGCACTCTGCTGACTGACCCTGGATCTTCATTGCGGGATGGGCGCTTTCTTTTCTTTTTTTTTCTTGCTCCTGTGGTGTGAGCAGAGACCCAGCACTGCCAGATGGCTGGGTTCTGCCAGGGCCACTCCTGTCTTCTTATGCACGTTCTGATGTGGAACATGCTGCTCTTCAGCCTCCGACACCCCAGGATCACTATGGGGCTTGCTGGCACTGCTGTGCAAGGATGTGCTCAATGCTCGCCATCCCCACCAGGCCAGGGATCTACAATGGGGCCCTTTTCCTTTGGAGTACAATGCCAGATGGTGTTACGGCTTGTTTGAGGCTCCCCAGCGGGGTCACCTCTCTTGCGAAGTCGCAGAGGCCACAGATCGTGCCTCCTCAGGCATGTGCTTTTCCCCACCAGCAGCCCGGTCTTGTAGCAGCTGAGGCTGCCGGTGCACCAGAGTGCTGCCCACATCACTGCTGCAGGCGGGCAGCCTCGGTCTTTGATGTGGATTTCCTTGACGGGCCCGAAATGCCATGGGGAACGGACCGTGCATGACCCTCCCCTCCCCTCCCTTTCTTTTTTTTTTTTTTTTTTTTTGCAGCTCGATGTCGGAGCTTCATTTCACCGCCGCAGGGCCCCGGATCTTAGTGGGGGCCCCAGCGTCGGCACAATGCAGGATGGTGCTGCTGATGTCTGGCTTGTAAGGGCACTTGACCCCTCCTTGCGGCTACAGCCGCTTTATTCTTCTCCACTCACCGGGGGGGTGAGTAGGTTGTCCCTCGGCTCTGCTTCTTGCAGGGGCATTCCCGCATCACCACAACTGCTTCGGATGTGGGGACAGGCCCCGCGGGCCTCACCCACCTTTCCGCTCCGCATCGGAGCTTCAGTTCTTCACCTCCTTTCTTTTGACTTTCAAAGCATCGATGCGCAGAGGGCCTGTGGGCGACTCCCATCCAGCCGCACGAGCAGCCTCCTCAGAGGGCCGCGGCCAGGGGTTGCAGGCACATCTCCACCTTTTCTTTTCAGGGGGGGGTGGCGGGCATCCCACTCTAACTTCCCAGCAGCGCACTGTTGTCTCCTTCGGGGTGTGGGCTGGCACTCCACTTCTTTTCTTTCCACTATGGTGGAAAAGGCAGCATGCCTCTCTCACTTTTTGCGGGGGAGGATCGCCGGCAGGGTTCCCCTTCCTCCTTACTTCACCATCCCAACCGAGATGAACTCCACTCCTCCTCCTTCTGCGGCGATGGAAACCGCCACATGCACAATCACCCTAACGGGAAACAGCTTCCTGCAGCACCCGCAAAGGGGAGGGAAAAGCTTTAGAATAACGGGGAAACGCAGTCCTCCCCTGGGTTCTTCTCCTCGTCGCCAGTGTGGTGGGGTCGCCGGCCATGTCCATCCGGCAGGCGACCCCGGGGTGCTGCTTCCTCACAGCACTCAAACAGGCCCAGCGCCTGTGGGAGTTTGGGGCCTGCCATGTCCATCCGGCAGGCCCCGCGGCGCTATGGGACACCAGCGCCATCGGGGTGGGGGCACAGCCTGCCAGGGTCCTGACCATGCGGACCTCGGCCACCGTCCTGGCCCGAGAGTCCCATGGCAGCAGGGCCTGCAGGCCTGTGCCTCCCACAGGTAGGCCTGCGGCCTACATCAATCAAGAAGACACGGACTCAGACCAACCTTCCACGGAGTCTGCAGCCGTTCTGACGCACGTGCCTGCAGGGCTCCCTTTTATTAGCTTGGGCCATGACAAAGTCATGGCCCATCTTAAAAGGGCAATACACTGGGGAGGGACACATCCCCTTAAAGGGGCAACACACACATAGGGTCCACTACACCACACTAACCAACTGTGTTCTGATTGGGAGTGGGCAGAGTCGAAGTTGGGCAAGGACACCCATATGTATTTTCCTGGGAAACCAGGCAAGGTGGCCCGCCTCACCGTTTAAAGGTGCATGGGAGTTTCCTGACACTCTCTTGCACTCTATAAGCCTGCATGCGCTTTCACTCCACTCCCTGTACTCATTTTCTACCATTGGGTTTGCCACTACCTTAATTACTTCAGGACAGGCAAACCATTTTGCTAGTTTCAAGAGTTTCATTTATGTCCTAACATAGACCATCCAAGGCAGAGAACTTTCCTAGTTAATTTAGCATTACTATCCTGCCATATTGTTAAACAAAATGGAATTTCTGCTATAGAAGTCTAACCATAAAGATATGTCAAACCCTGCTCCGTAGCCATTATGTAGGTATATGTAGCATGAGGCACATTTAGGATGGAACATACAATTGTACTTTGTGTACATTGTCATATGGTTACCTGTTCATGTCCCCAAATAGCAGCGCCGTATGTCCCAATGGATACGATCTTCGCTTTATAAATCTCGTCAGTTGCCCATTACCCAGTAAAAGCCATTGCATAGCTGTAATCTAATGCATGCTTTGCTATTTGTGTGGCCTTGATTGGGATTCTTCTCTTAGAATATGCCATTACATTTGATTTTTTCAAGTTCACAATAAACCCCCTCTCCTCCATATATGCAAAGTATAGTACAGCCCTCTCCTGTATGCAGTTGCCCCTGGGGTTTCAAAGAATATTTAATAATACCGGTTCCCCTTTTGCGCAGCACGCTATAGAATCCAAACAAGTCCCACAATAAATTCGGTCACATAGTTACTGACGTAGAAGTCACCTCTGCCCCTGAATACACTGCTTTGCTGGTTTTTATACTGTTAGAAACTAGTCATCTATGCTAGTTATTGACATCTAATTACTATTCACATGCAATGTAATGTTCTTCTAGTCTCACGTTCTTATGAACTACGGGTTTCCGTAGAGCCTTCCACCCCACAGAGCTTCGAGGCCGTAATAATGGTAGTAGGCGCTGTACAAATATCTAATGACATAACATAACCTATACTAATTTACCTAGTGCTGATGGAGTCCTTGCCTAAAGAATGGCACCATTGGCATAGCTTAATACTGGTAATCATTTAGACCCTACTTTGGGTACGTCCATAGTAACTACCTCAAATCTCTCAGACAGATCATTAGTATGGCGATTAAAGAGTGCCAGGGCCAGGACACACTCCTGCTCCCTTCTCTATAGAAAAAGACAAGGATAAATCACCACCTTTTATGCCATAGTCCACATGGGCAACATCATCAGTGTGTAACTCCATTATTGAAGCAATAAGCTCCGAGACAGGGGGAATTACAGCATCAGGTAATGCCCCAGTGCCCATCATTTTGTTTAAATGGCCAGCCACCGATCGGGAAACAAAGTCTATTCTCCCTTTTCATGACAGCCATTTAAAAAAGTTTAAAAAAAGTAAACAAAGAAGATTGCCACCACTACAAGTACTCCCTTCTCCCTTTTTATGGCGGTGTGTCGCATATCGGGACACAAGTGTACCCGGCGCGTCCGCTCCCAATCAGGACCTCGCCAGAATGAAGAAGGTAACTGGGGTGGGAGAGCGAGGGAAGGAAATCTGAGACCAAGGAGGGTGGGGTAGGCAGTGATTAATTTGTAAAAAATGAAGTGCCAGTGCCCAGAAAATATTGGCCCCATAATGCTGGGCGCCGTCCTCAGTGCAGGCATGGCGCCGCCCTCAGCATGGGCGCGGCGCCACCCTCAGCATGGGCACAGTGCCACCTTCAGCGCGGGTGTGGTTCCAGCCGCGCCAGTTCAGTGCTAGACCTACCTAGATCGGCCCATCACCAGCCCATCACAATGCTGCTGCTCCATGTCATATGTTTGGCGCTGCAGCAACTGCAGGCACAGGCTAGTAGTAAATACGCAACTAAGACATGCTCCTCCTGTAACTCGCCTCGATGCCCCTGGGCTGTGTGAGCGCTTTAAAAATGCAAATAAATAAAAAAGCATTCTGTTTCAGTCACTGTTGCACTGTATTTATCTCTACCCCTTCTGCCCCATCTGACAGTCTGTTAAAGTACACCAAGTATTGTTAATCGGTTACCTCCAGGAAGAGCACCCTCCCCACAGCCCGTTCTTCAGTCACCTCATCCAGGTGTTTTGTGTAATCAATTTACTCTCAACCCCTTATCAGTCATCAAATCTCATAAATGCATCCCCCTTCTGCCTTCTTTCAAGCATGAGCATGGTGTTGTAAAACTTGGAAAAAGTCATTTCTGCAAGACATTGTTGTGAAATCAACGGCCTGTGCTACTTCTGCTTTAGGGCCTCTTTCCAACTTAACACATATTAAAAAACTAAATATGTTTTGTCACCCAATATTCAGGAGCCAGAGGAGAATGCATATTCGGATATCTCCTTCCCACTGACATGTTCTTGACATACTTTACTAAACTGTGGGGTGTAACAGACACCCACCTCCCTATCTGAGGATTCCTATCTGAGGATTGCATGTGCTCTCATTCGGAGCACATGCTCGGAGCGTATTGTACCCAGATTAAGGGGCCACATCTGGTGTATAAACCACACATCAAGCTAGAAAACATGTGCTGGAATTATGTAAAAAAACGACAGCAAAAGACGGTTGAGAATTATTCACGAATACTCAACTAGTGCTTTTATTTATGACGACAGATTAGTGGGCACGTGCACCATGTTTATCCCAGTCTAGTTTCCATGTGTGTATCTTTAAGCCTGAAATGGCATTTCAGAAGTTCGTCTTTGCATGGGCTTTTCTCGCGAAGTGCTGCCGGTTCGGTTTCGGCCCAATACATGCACCGTTCCGGGTCCCCTCACTCAAGTTCATTTGTGAACTAATGAGGCCGATAACATTAAAAGGAAACACCTAGGCAAAAATTCACAGTTCATGTTTCGCTTAGATGAATGCTATCCAGGGTCGATCTGGGGCATACAATTGTCTCGAGTCGGGCTTGGCACCAATGAAAAAGTGGCCAAAGTTGCAAACGACAATTCATTCCTTTTGTGACAGACACTAGTGGGACCACGTTGCCACCCATGCCCTGCACGGTCCTGGGCTTTGCCCTGCCTTGCCCCAATCACTTAGGCTACCTTCCGTGGGGCCACCACCGCTACAGCCATGCTGAGCCTGATGATGACAAAAATAGATGCGCGGCGCAGCGGCCCCACGGAAGGTAAGATTTTAAAAGAAAAAACGTATATTTGGGCAGCTGGCGCCCATCACTTTCGAAGTGATGGGCTACAGCCGCCACTCAAAATAAGTTATTTCTTTTAAAACCTAGCTTCCGTGGGGTGGGGCCCCGGCCACCGGCCCCACGGAAGCTCAGGCTTTCAAAGATAAAAGTAAAAAACATACTTTTGGTCACAATCCACAGGCCCGGCCGCCCGCGGCAGAGTTATCCGCCTGAGTCTGCGGCAGCCGGCAGCCCCTGGTCACAGAAATTGGCCTGGGCCTGGCACTACACACAGGTCACAGAGACAGAAGCCCAGACGCGGACGGGCCCCTGGTGGGGTCCTGACTCCTGGGCAGTCAGGACACCACCAGGGGACCGTGCCGCCGTGCCCCGACCTGTGCCTTCCTTGCCTGATCACTTGACTGACAGGCTCAGGCTGCACCACATGCAACAAGTGACTTACCTTCTTTTCCGGCTGGGACTTGGTCTCCTGTCGGGCCTCAGGGTGGGGTGGGGGGTGGGTACGCACACTGGCACCTGCACAAAAGCAGGCAGAGGGGGCCCCAGGAAGCAACTATGCCGCACCACGCAGTGCAGCAGGGCAGGCTCTCTCTCTCACAAGTCAGGACCAATGATGCCACGCCTCGACACCTTCACTTCACAGTAACTCGTGAAATGAAGGTTGCGCCGCACTGCCCTCTGTGGCAACAACAACACGTCACCATGTAATTTCACTGGCTCAGAAGAACAGCCAATGAAAACTGCACATTCTGTGTTACTATACAGAATGTATCAAATATTGCATAGTAACAACAGAATGGTATTTTTCATTGGCTGTTGTTTGTAACAGTTTGTTGTTCATTGCTATTGCTGGCCCCTCCCAGGCCCAGCCAGCCATGGTCTGCAACCTGCAAGCACGAGAGAGATCGAGATCAGAATGAGAAATCCCAATGATTTATAATCGAAGCAAAGCGAAGTGGAAGAACAAACAAACAAAGCAATTGCACGTGCGCTGGCCCCGCATGAGTTCTGGTTCCCAAAAAAGAGTGCCGGTGTTGAGCACCGGCAACCACCCCCACAAATTAAGCACTGGGGGTAGGGAGGAGAGGGGCACTTACCTTGTTCCCCAGTGTGGCAGATGGCCACTTCCAACCATGAGAAGGGTGAGAGCGTCAGGATTACCGCATGGTAATGCCCCCATTCCGAGCCTCCCCATTGGCTGAGAGGACAAAGCCACACCCCTTCTGGTTAGTAATATGTTCAATAACCCCACAGGGATGCATATTTTCCGCAATGTTTCACACAAGAGCACAAGTGGCCATGATCCACTCCAAAAAAGACCCAGACTTCATAATGAACACTCAATACTGTTCTCTAGAAGCCTTAATATATAGATGTACTTTGGATGATAACACTTCCATCACCTGTATTACGGTCTAAAGATCATCAAGGAAAGAAGCAAACATTTCTCAAGAATGGTCAGACCATCTCGCTGGCACCGTAGAATACACTAGTAAGATCCTGATCATGGGCAGGATTAATCTCTGGCTAGACTCACAAATGATAAACAGGCGCCCTTGGAAAAGGTGTCCGCTGCAGCTTTCATCTGACATTCAATTCTTCCAATCTATCAAAAGTTATCTCTTCTGATCTAGAACCTCTGCTGACTGATTTGGAGCAAGCATTTACTCAGACCTTAGACATCCTTGCCCCCATTACTAGAATGCAATCTAAATCTACTCATATAAAGTTCAAAAAAGTGATTGGAGAAGATTGAAACAAACTCGCAGAAACAAACAACTAGTAACCTTGAAATACATTCACTTGGAGGTAGAAACTTGCATTTAAACTTCAAGCGAGAGGCTACCATGATTAGAGCTTCTCTCCAGAATCCTAGACTACACTAATAAGACACTGATCTTGGGAGATATTAATATCTGGCTAAACTTGTAAATGATAAAGCACACAAAAATGTGCAGCCATAATGAAAAACATGAACTTCACAAATTGGATTAAGGCCTTGACATATAGAGTGGGTCCTACTCTAGACCTCATGGTGAACTGCAGAACAAAATCATATGCCAGTTCCAAGGTCCGATCATCACATCATCCTAGCAGAAAAACTAGCATTACAAATTCAAGAAAGAGAAAGCTCTTCAGAAACAGAGAAGCCTCTACATGTAAATGTTCTGCAGACATTTCTCAGGAAACTAAGCACTACTGCATTCCTCCTCCACTCTGGCAGCCTTGACTCCAATGCAATTTACAGTAGACAACCTTTCTGAGGTCATCACTGACAGAGTACTAAAAATTTAAGTAGGCATTATGAGCAAACAACATACTACTTTGCTTCATACCACCGTCATCATACATTGTCCAAAGCAATCAACACCCAGTGCTCCTCTGAAGATATTGAGAACTTAGTTAAATCTAGGAAGGGATCCGGTGACCAAAGTTATCCCTACTAAGAACCTCAAAGGTCGTATCTCGAACTTCACTTCTCCCACTGCACGCATCCTCAGCGCCTCTCTTACCTGAAGTATACTCTCACGTGCTTTGATAACATAGGCGACCCCATGATTATTCGAAAATGATCGGCCTATTTCCAATATTCCTTTCATGGTATGAAAAATGTGAAACATTTGTAACCAACCAACTCTCCACCTACAGGGAATCCCATGACCTCTTCAATGACAACCAGTGTGGTTTTCAATCGGGCAGCAATACTGAAACCTTGTTTTTCTATATGAGAGAGGAAACCCTGAAGAAATCCTGAAACTGCTGGACAGCTGATCCTCTTATGTCTCTCTGCAGATCTCTCTGCAGCGTAGGATGATGTGGATCACCTCTACTGTTGGGCAGACCTTAGACAGATATGGGCATTGGGGTAGAGCTCTGACATGGTTAACCTCCTTTCTCATTGGCTGTGCTACCCCTGTAAAGCTGGGAGATATCAGATCTACGCCCTCCATCCTAAACATAAGCCATCCGCAGTGCTCAACCGTTTACACCTGGCTGTTTAATCGTTACATCCAACTCCTAACAATCCTAATCCAAAAAGGTTCTGTGCCACCTTCCAACTGTATATCGATGATATGCAAATAGCGTTCAAAATTAATAAAAGAAACCAATCCCAGGGGATGATTCCAAGTGTATGAGGCGATGACAAATACCCTATTTTTAAACCCTTGCAAAACAGAAATTCTCTGTTCCTTTACCCTGTCATATTTCAGTCCCTCTCTTTTCATTGGCCTGATCCTAGGACCATGTGCAGCTATCAACAAATTTGCAAAGAATCTATGATCAAAATCCAGGGCCAAACATTCAACTTTAAACACTGTGGAGATGTAACCTCTGCAGACCCTTCAAATCATGTGACTCGGTCATGGGAGAACTAAAGGCTGGCTACCCATTGAACACTGCATCACGTTCAGGCTCCTTTGTTTCACTTAATGGGGTTCATTTTTGAGTTCCTGTTATTACATGGTTGAGACCTGTTACGTTTACACTTTTGAGTAAACTGGTCGCTGCTGCGTAATTTTTCTCATTTGCACAGCGAAGTGCAAACGTTGGGTGTGAAATGGCGGCCTACACACTTGTACAACACCCTTTTGCACTACTTCGTCTGATGGGATGCACGTTCAGACTACGGCCACTCCCAAACGATTTAGATTGCGAAAAATATATTAAAACACAGAGAATGTGTAAAGGGTGGTGGTGGGGGCAGGGGAGAGCTTTACGGGTGAGAGCCATTGGTGGGAGTGGGAAGTTATATAGGGTGGAACTAATCATTTGTGTTGAGATAGTGTTATGTAGAATACATTGCATGTGCGCAATAGTATGACATGAACTGATGTTGTAGTTAAGAGCAGGTCTAAATCCTTGCAGGCCGTGTTGGCGACACAGAGCAACAAGGCCTCGTCTCTTGCTTAATTATCACATTCCTATTTCCAGGCGCGGCAAGGAACACCCACATATGAATGTATCTAGTTAGACCTATGAACAATTAGGCAGGAATGCTCAGAGCCAAATAGGCAGAGGGATTGGGCCCAGTACGAATGCTATACACATG
This sequence comes from Ambystoma mexicanum, assembly GCF_040938575.1. Classification (NCBI taxonomy): domain Eukaryota; kingdom Metazoa; phylum Chordata; class Amphibia; order Caudata; family Ambystomatidae; genus Ambystoma; species Ambystoma mexicanum. The sequence continues at coordinate 628,185,717 of NC_090935.1, forward strand.
GGAGCGGGGGCAGAGGTCCCGGGTTGCCAAAACATGAACTAAGATTTAGGACACTAGCTTCCCCCAGAATGATAGTGACTCTATTTGAACTACCAGATGTTATGTTATGTTATGTTATTTGGCATTTATATAGCGCTCTATATGTCATTGGTATGAACTCAAAGCGCTGGTACATTGAACACCTTCTGGAACCGTAGTTCTGGTCAGTAAAGAGAGATAGTGTCGTAGGGTGTGTGGGGGCACCAGATAAGTGTGCAGCTGGTGTAATTGCCAGTTGGTAGCTGCGTCCTAGCATTTAGGTGTGGTGCTGGAGATGACAGTTAGATTTGTGCAGTCTGGTGGGTAGACATCCAGACTGGGCTCTGGCTGTGTTAGGCCTGAAGGACGCGTATGTGAGCAACTAAGCCGGAATGTGCTCGGCTAGCTGCGTTTTATTAGGGTGATGAGGTGTTGATGAGGTTGCATTCATATGCGGACAGCTAGGCCGAATTAGTCAGGGGTATAGCCGTGTTCTAGTTGAGTGATGGTGTATAGTAGAGAGTAAGAGTGGTGATGTGATGTGGTGGTTATCTTTAGAGCGCCCAAGACCAGGCATGTGAACAGGATGGTGGGAACATAGCGACAGACACTTAGAGACACCAGGGATAGGGTATATAGAGGGGATACAGATATATAGCATATATATGGGGGATACAGATATATAGCAACAGCATGGGAAAGAGGGGGTCAGGGTGCACAGTGATACAATGTGTGGGGCAAATTCCATTGAATCCTGCTCTTTCTATTCTGCCTCATTCATTCCGCCGACTCTGTCCACTCCTTCTATTTTGTGCACTGTGTAGGAATATGAGTCTTAAATCCTTCATGAATTGGATTTATCAGTGGGATACCAGGCCCACCACTTGGGAGGGGGAACCGATGCAGGGGGGAGCAGAGAAAAACACGATCTGTGATTTGTACCAGGGAGAGCCAAGGGTGATATCCATACAGGGGGAAGGTATGTTGGGGGCGCCTGCAAGTCTGGGATGAGAAAAGAGTTGCTTTGTTTGCAAGGACCAGGCTGACCTCAAAGTTATCTGCCGAGTTAATGTTGATGACCAGGTGCACATCAAATGGTTAGGAGTAATTATAGGATGGTTCCCGTTGAGTCCAACAAAATGCTTTGCAGCATTTTAGGATGGAAGAGGCTGTTACCCACATGTGTTGAAGATGGAGGAGAAGACAACATGATCAATTGGAAAAAGGGCTATATGTAACTACTAGCATGTCAATAGCATGTAAACAGGCATCCAATGACGGTGGGGGTACGTCATGAATGATGAGTTGTACGTTTATAAGACACATACCATTTGGAGGACAAGAGAGCTTTGTGGCAGTGGATTTTTAATACCCTGTCGACCATTCCTTTTTGTATACAAAATTTAGCTCTTGTTCTTTTCGAAAAGGGGTGTAGCTAGCCTTTTTCCCTGGCAGGTTGTTTTTCTTGGCATGGTTGTTGGAGTGTTGCCCTACTACATGCATTGGGCCTCATTACGACCCAGGCGGTAAGTTACCGCCTGGGCCGTGACTTTACCACCATGGCGTAAACTACGTTTACGCCATGGTGGTTGGCGGACTTACCGCCCCATTCCGACCTTGGCGGGGCGGTAAGTCCCCAATCCCCATTTACCCTTCCCCATTCCCATTTTTGCCCCATAGGGCATAATGGGAGTGGGGAAGGCGTTAATTACGCCACCGTAAATTACGGTGGCGTAATTAACTCCATGGTCCCTTAGCGCCACGGATTTTAACACCTGCTAAAAGCAGGTGTTAAAAGCGCCATGGCGCTAAGGGACCTCGTACTCAGGCGGTAAGGGTCGGCGCTGTTAACGCTGCCGTAAACCCCTTACCGCCTGGGTCGTAATGAGGCCCATTGTGTTTATGTGGAGGCACGCATTACTGGAGTCCTTGATAGACTTTCTACAGTCTTTACTCCAAGAAGGCGGCAAACATTTGAAAAAAAACACATTCAGCGCAGCACAGCGGAGTGCTGCAGTGTGTTTCTGTGGAGAAATGCATTACTGGAGTCCCTGACAGTCTTTACTGCAAGGGAGGCGGCAAACCTTTGTGCTGCAGTGTGTTTCTGTGTTTCCGGGTTGCATAGGTGAGGCTTGTTTCTAAGTAATTTTGTATGTGGTTGCCTGCTACTTTAATTGGAACTCGTCGCTGGAACATGGCCCCGATGCATCAGGTGTCTTGCCGTACAACTCAGGGATAAAGCCATCCACGAGGTAAGGCCCTGCTGTGTGGGCTGAATTTGTTGGTGTCAGCCTTTGCACGCCCTGCACTGAATTTTGACCCTTTATTGATAGCCTGCTTGTTATGACCATACCTTTTGGGCCAGGAGTTTGATTCCCTGTTGACATATTGTTGAGACTGTATGGACGTAACGCGCACCTTGTTGCACGTTACTTGTTGGCTGCATGACCTGCCGTGGGGATCGTCTGCTTTTGAATAAGTCGCCACTTATTTCCTTTATGCTTGGCACGTTGGCACCAGTGCTACCTTCCTGCATAAACTTAAATCTTGAAATATTTGTTTGCTCTGTGGCCTCTACTTTGCAAGTCCTGTGGCTTTCCTCCAATAATCATCAAGTGGAATGAAGCCGAAATCCTCTCTGAGGTGGGCGCTACGCAGCGACATGGCCCTTAAGGGAAAGCGACCAAGGAGCCCGGCCCAATTCAGGAAAACCACAAGAAGTGGCCCAAAGCCTAAAAAGGGGTAAAAAGACGGCGGGGCCAGTGGAAAAGTGGGGCAAGCAACGCAAACCACTATCACTGGCTACTTTACAGGGAATGGTAATACTGGTAATAACTCCTTGCTATCCATGGATATTTATAGCAAGGAACCTGGTTCAGTGACTGCACCCAGTTCCCCGCCTATAGCCCTGGCTCATACAAAGTCTGCTCAGATCCTCTCCTTTCATGGTCACAGCACTCCCTGGATAATAACGGCTGTTTGTTGAACTTGTGCAAAAGCATAAGACGTAAATCATTGGGTCTGGCTCAAATGGTAAGGAATGTCACCACGTCCTCCCATCTGTCAGCCAGTCCAAATTTAGAGGCACTGGTATCCCTCAGGATGAGCTAAGGGCTGAAAGTAACCCCTGCCACACACATTTTTCTTCTTCGAGGGAGCATGAACATGAGGGACCCCAGTTTGACCTACTACCAGAGGAAGATGGGACCAGAGAACCCTTAAAGTGTATGAGCGATTTGGTCACCCCATGGGCCCCGAGACCTGGCAATACCACTGTCCCAAGTGCTCCTGCGCCCCCTACCGAGGGAATTCAGTGTCCTCCGGTGGGTGATATACTACACGTGCTGCATCAGGATATATGAACCACGCGTATGTTCCTTTGCCTGCCACAGCTCCCCTAACACCCACGCTGGCCCAAAACCACAACCTCCCTAACCCCGTGGCATCAGAAGAAACTCATACAAAACCACATAAGGAGACGGTAGATGCATTAAAGAAGGTGGAAGGTGAACTGGCATGATTAAAACTAGACAGGAGAGAGGGGCAGCGCATATCTGTTAGAACAAATGAATAGAGAGCATGGGACATTTTGTTTCGGATAGACCGTACAACCATTAAGGATGTGCACATAGAGAATGAGAGAGAGGAAAGGAGAAGGCATGAGGAAAGTATGGACTATGGTATGGTACGGTCGGATGACAAATATGACCTTATGCAAAGGGGTGAAGAGGAGTGGGACAATGTAGATGAGCTGAAAGTGGGGAAGACGAAAGGACGATGGGAGCACAGTTTCCATTATTACACAAGGAACCGTGAGATTGCAGTATATACTGTGGGCCCATGTGGATTAAACAGTTGAAAGAAAAGGAGAAGGAAGCTACACAACAAGCACAAGTGGAGGAAGCGAAACTGGTTCAAAATAAACTAGCAAAAGTTGCATTGGAAGGGGCTGTAGTGACTGTGCAGGCAGAAGGATCGACAGAGATCAGGGCGGTTCAGGCCGATGTGTGAGTGCCAGCTGTGTGGGGAGGTTAAAATGATTGGGCAGGTAGGTATCAGCCCCAGTATCAGGGGGAGCTCCAGGAGGATTTCAGCAGGGTAGAGGGGGGGGTTCTCAGGACCCAGAGAGGGATGAGGAGGGTTTGAAGGAACGGGGCCCCAGGGAGGAGGAGCGTGTCAGTGTTGGATGTATGGGCAAATGGATCATTTTTCAAGAGAGTGTAGAAGTAGGCAATCATTTGTATACCCCCAGCAACAGATGTATCCTTATCCCCTGGGAGGTCTGGCATGTACCCCCTGTCATATGGACAGTTCCCCCCAGCAGTCACTTATTGTGCACCATTGCACATTGCCCCGCATGCTTCCCCACAATCGATCCACAGTTGCCAACTCCAGACTCTGGTAACATGTCGATGTATGCAGTGCAGCAAGGATCCCAGCAGGGTCCTCAAATACCAAACTGTAACGCTGTGCCAAATGGCACAGTGACATATTACCAGGGGGCCACAGTAGTTGGAGGGAACCCATTCATTTCCCAGGGACAAACACATATCCAGATTAGGACAGCCCACAGAGAGTCTCAGCGTGCCCAGTCCTATTGGTCACCGGCAGCCCAGAAGAGAAACCCTTGGTGAGCGTGGAAATAGGAAATAACCCATTAATTTTCATGGTGGATACAGGTGCGACCAAATCATGTAAGAAAGGAAAAGTTTCAGCCTTTGGGCTACTTGGAGCGATTCCTATATTTGTCATTGGTGTTGTTGAATACTGTTATGTATTAGTAGATTTTAAAGGCTGCACTGTGATCTCCCTATACTGTGGCTGAGCAGTATTGAAATTAGTTAATAAATGAGATGATGGAGATCAAGTATGTTGCGCCAGTAGTTGATTTATTCATTTGCTTTATGGTCCAGTATTTGCTTTCACTCTATTATTTCATAGAGATTAGTTGACAACATTTCCATTTTCCATTTCACTCTATTACTTCATAGAGATTGGTTGACATAATTTGTGTTTTCCATTAGTTCAATAATTCATTTAATCTTTGTGATTTAACTTATTTATTTCCAAAGAAAACGTTCTCTCCTTTTTTGCCCTTATTGTATAATCATAAAGATATTGTTTAGCAATAGATGATAGTCCTTCACAGTTTCCACGTTTGTAGCTAATCTTTCAATCTAAGATTGGGAGTCAAATTTCGGAAATTGATCTGAATCTGATGCAATGATTAGATTGTTCTTGACAGGGTTGTATTTATCAAATGAATCTCAAATATTCTCTCAAAAGACCTCGACACGTGTTTCCCGTTGACGATTAGAACGGTTTTTCAGGAGGTATTTTTTGGGAGTTCATTTTTTCATATATGGTAAGTGAATTTCTCAGGATGCCTTTTGGTATACTTGATAGGCTGCTAATTATTTTCTTAACTTGTTTTAATGAGTTCCTTAGGTTCGAATGGTATTTTGAGGTTCAAAAATGTGTACCTTGAATTCAGTTGAGGTTTGAATACGATTCTTAGCGAACGCGCGGCTGATAACCTCATGTGTTAGCGAGGAAGGATTCCCTTTATCAGGTGAGGTCATGGATACGCAGGGCTTCTCTGGGGCAATTCCATCGATTACCTTTATGGATAAATTACCTATTAAGGTAATGGGCAGAGAGGTGTGGTCCCCCTTGTTGTACTGCACTGCAACCCAAATTAACTTGTTGGGAAGGGACAATCTGAGTAAGCTCAACATGACTATCTCATTCACAGAAAGAGGTGCGGTATGCTCAACACCTGGCATGTGTGTCGTGAGAGTAATGTTGACTTTACATACACTGGGCATTGAATCCACAGCAAGAGGAATACCAGTGGCCCCTGATTTGTTTTTGTACGGTATCACAATATTGCTCAGTGCACTGCCCCAGGTGGCTAATAAATACTGGCAAGTACCTTTGAATTTTTGTTCAGGCCTGCCCAACCTCAGGAAGTAGTTGCAGGAACGATCATCGTACTTGATATAGAAGGGGTTCTAGTACCAGAGGACAGGACTGTTTTTATAGCAGTTGAATCTGATAAAGCGGAGTGGTGCACAGTTGTGTGCATTGACACTACGATACGAATAAAAAACGTTTCAGGTGAGAATCTTTTTGAGAATAAAGAAAATTATGGTGAAATAATATTGGAAGTGTGTGTCCCTTGCAAGATTAAGATACAATGCAGACACGTGGACTGTTCCATGTTATTGGTAGGGAACGCTCCCTCCTTTGCTTCAGAGGATTTGTCCTAGGTACCTGACAAGCTGTGGATGAGTAATCCGGATGACGTGGGACTTTTACGGAGTGTTGCACCAATACGTATCACCTTGAAACCTGGCGCTGTGTTATCCAGAGTTAAACAGTATCCCTTATCAAAGGCAGGAGAGGAAGGAATTTATGACACCATAATGGCTCTTTTGCATCAGGTTATCATAATACCATCTAATTCACTGTGTAACACAGCCATCTGCCCAGTGAGAAAATCAAAGGGGGCTAGTTGGAGGATTATTTAGGACTTATGCCCCCTTAATGATGTACAGGCAAAGTTCCCAGTGGTTCCAAACCCTGCCACCAAATTATGTAACATACCTGTTGAGGCAAACCATTTTACTGTGATGGATTTGAAGAATGCATTTTTCTCAGTACCGCCAACGTTTTCGTTTGCTTGAAGCTGAATCCAACATACTAACCTTTCTCAAGGGTACTGTGTGAGAAACCAGAAGGCGTCTCAACCACTAGTCCCTGGGGAATCTGTCTTCCAGGTGGCCAGGACACGGCCATCTCTTTTGGATACAGTTCTTGGGGGTAGACCAGTGCGGGAGGATCACCTGGATGAGGAGTCTTTGGGGAGTGGGAGTGGGACAGTGGATTGTGAGATGTGGTATCCCCTTCCCTGTAACACCTTTACCCCATCGTACCAGGTAGGATATTTAGGAACTCAAGTCCCCCCTTTTACAACACAAACACTTTCTCACAGACAGCCCGCTATGAGAGAAAACAGATTAACACCCGAGCCGTTCACTTGACATGTCGCAATACAATGGTCAGGCAAGGTCAGGCCATTACTGACCATCACACACAGCTGACTTCCATTGCACTTCCCCACATGGATAAAAAGTGGAGCACGGGAGCACACTTTCAATGAGGCAAAGCACACGAGGATACAGCAGTTCCAAGTTGGCAGTTTAACAAGAGGAGAAAAACGGCGAAACCGAAGGGGATCACAAGGAGAAAAGTTCCTTTGATCTTTTCGACAAGGAACCATTACTTTCACTAAACCTCGAGAATCAAAAGCACAAGACCAGGAAAGCAGGCTTAGGAATCCTGCATTGTGTGTCAGAGGTACCCGGGGCCTTCCTGTGTCGATAATCAAGGCGGGGAGAATCGCCAGCTGCTGTGGTACTGTCCCTGGCTCCAACAACAAAGCAGCATCAGGGAAAACCAACACAGCCAGTGAGTTGGGGAGACCGATACAAGAAGGGTCTGTGTTGAAACCAAGGTTGCAAGCAGCAGCATTGTATGGCAAGCACTGCAAAGAACAGTGTATGAAATGCATGTGACAACCAACGCAAGTAAATTTGAACTGGAGATGAGTGATTGAACTTTGAAACCAAGATACGATGCCTTAGACAGGGTGGTCTGGCACCGCGTGGGTGCTCAATCGAAAGTCTCTGTAAGGTATCCAGCTGAGAATTGACAAAAGTGAAAGAGTGGCAAAGGATTGTGAATCAAAGTGGTCCTGCGACAGATCAAGCAAAATCCTGCGCACAATTGAAAGTCTTAGATGTTGATACAGTAAAGAAAGTTTATACCAAAGGAGATAAAGTTGGTCCGAGCCCAGCAGGGCGAGGTCAATTGCAAGCTTTGGGTTAAAGCAAGTTTTGTGTTACAATAGATAAATTAGTCCGAACCCGGCAGAGGGAGACTGATTAAAGATTTTATGTCAAAGCGGATCTGAGCCCGGTGGAGGGGGATCCGGGGTGAACTGTGAATCACCCGAGAAATTAGATACGTGAAAATCCTGAGAACATTGTGTTAAAGTGTATCGGATCCCGGCGTAAGGGGATCCAAGGTGAATAGAAAATAATGTATATGTGAAATACAAAAAGGAAAAAAAAATGTATTGTTTGTTTGTTGCATCAGGTCCTCTGAAAGACAAGACTTTGAATGGAAAAGAGACTTTGGCACAGAAGGCCATGATGTTAAAGTTTTGAACTGCACTCTTGTGCTAGAGAAGCCAGAAACTGTGCTAAGCTCGGGTGTTCCGCCTTGTCCCATGCTGAAAACATGGGGAAGGGAAGCCAACAGCTTGAATATCCTGACATATCATTTCTTGAACACTTTTCTTTTGCATAACATTGTTTCCCACACTATTTGTGTTTAGCTGTAAGGATTGCCAATATGTTCATTAGTATAGGCCCTTTTATTTTGACAAGACACCACTAGGACTGGGTTATTGTTATTTGATTGTTGTAGCTTGTTCCCATCTTTCAATTTAGGTTTAGATAGGCATTTTTCAAACCCAATTGACGTTCAATAAACACCCTTGAACTGTGGTCACTTGTGTCTGTGTTGCTGTTGATACCATGCCTTCCTTACAACTGTGAGTCTACAAGTATCTTTAACAGAGTACTACATGAGGACTTAGGGAACATTGATGTCCCCAGTACTATTATTCAATATGTGGATGATTTGTAGGTGTGTAGCACCACTGAACAACAGTGGAGGGAGGACTCCACTGTCTTGTTACACTTATCGGCTGACAAAGGATTAAAAGTGGATAGAGCCAAATTGCAGTACTGCCAGCAGGAGGTGCTGTATTTGGGTCAATTGATTTCAGTAAACAGTAAAAGAGTGACTCCAGTGACGGTTAACGATATGCAGAAATGTCTTGGTCTGTGTAATTACTGTACAGCATGGATATTCGATTACATGTCATATAGTTGAACGTTGTTACAGGCCCTTAAAGAAGCACAATGGACAAAAATACTGTTATTTTGACAGATGAGATGGTTACTACTTTTCAAGAACTGAAAAATCACATTCCTACTGCCCCTGTATTGACAACTCCTAACTAAACTAAACAGTTCTATCTTTTCTCACATTCTAATGGCCAGATGATGACTGCAGTTCTGACGAAATACAGTACAATGGGTCATAAACCCGCAGCATATTACATTGACATGTTGGATTCTGTCATGCAAGGACAGTTTCCTTGCGAACAAGCCTTTGCTGATGCTGCTTTTGTCATCGAGAAGTCTGCTACTATTGTTATGGGATGTTCATTGACGTTGTACACTGAACATGCTGTATTTGCAATACTGGAGAGGTTCAAATCTGCATTGACTACACAACCGACTTCTGCATATGAAGTGATTCTTTCAAGACCATCTATTCACATAGGTTGTAATATAGTGAACCTGGCTACTTTTTTGACTGGACACATTACCGACGATGACGAGGTGCATGACTGTGTTACATATGAGGGTCCTGAGAATGACATTCCTAAGGTATGCGACTATGCTTTAGATGACAGAGAGGTGTTTTTCATTGATGAGTTGTCAACTATTTGACCAGGAGACAGGCCTGTGACATACTGGGACAGCAGTAGTACGGCTAGTTGATGGGGAGTTTGAGGTCTTTGTGCAGCTGAAGTTACCAGGTCACCATTCGCCACATGCAGCGGAATTGATTGCTCTTGTTAAAGCACTTGAGGCAGTGCAATGGTGCTGAGTTACAATTTATTCTGACTCGGCCTATGTTCAACAACTGTTCATTCGGGGTTGTTATGATAGATGCGAAGAGGATTTGGTAGAGCAGATGGGTCCCCAGTGAAGCATGCAGCCTTGTTGGATCGGTTGATTCATGCCCTGTCAAAGCAAAAACTTGCCGCAGTTGTTAAGTGTGCCCCCAAAACAAGTGGCGCAGACTTCGTCTCCCTCGTGAATGAAGCAGCAGACATGGCAACCAAACAGGCCACTTATTTGCCAGTCCTGTCACTGAACAATTGACATACAAGGTCAGGCGCCGCAAAGTGAGAAGTTGTTGTGGCAAAGAAGGGGATGTGAACGACCCCAACTGATGTAATGTGGACACAGACCAGTACCAGGAAGGTGGAAATGCCGCAAGATTTGGCCTTAGTAGCGTTCGATCAACTACACTACCCCACTCACGTGTCCAAACAGCATATTGCCGTTGTTTGGACACGTGAAGAAGATTGTTATGTGCCCAATATTCAGGAATTGCTTTCTATGTTCACATCAGAATGTGCAGTTTTCCAGAGGTACACCACTGTGCAGACATTAAAAACTTTGAGGGGCACACTGCCATGCCCAATTGGTCAATTTCGTGATCTTCACATTGACTTTGCAGATATGGGTGAGAGATGTTATTCCTTCCGTTACCTCTTAGTTGTAGTATGTTCTTTCTACCATTGGATTGAGGCTGGGGCATGTGCACATCCTGATGCCAAGTCGGCCGCCAAGTTATTGGTGAGAGAAATGTTCCCCCGATGGGGAGTGTGCGAAACGCTTAAAAGTGACAATGGCACCCACTTCTTTAATGACCTGTTTAAGGAAATTGCAGCTCTTTTGGGAATTAGAAATGATAAATGGTTTAGTGAAACCAAAGTTGTCTAAGCTCTGTGTCACCCTGAAGAAGAACTGGGTGCACTGTCTTTCCCTGGCTGTGTTCAGTTTAAGGACTCAGCCCTTTAAAGATCATCACCTCCCCCCACATGAAATTGTGACATGGAGGCGTATGCAGACGCTGCTTATCTACTGAAGATATATGGTTAGGGCATATAAAGGGGTGTGAGGGTGTAGCACAAGTGGATGTGAAAACGATCCGTTATTTGACACATTTTTTGATGTCACAACACCAAGTGATGGGTATATAACCACGGTAGTCTACTTTCAATGAATAAGAATACAGCATACTGTAATATGGAACTTAAAGATGCGAGTTAGAAGGGGTTTAGATGAAGGAAATGAGTATAACCAGTATAAAGGTGTAGTGTTTGAAACAATGCCTGATGTGCACCACCCAGAATTTAGTAACATCTGGTATAGCCATATGAACTCGGTAGGGAACCAGAGGTATAACAGGAGTCTGATCCCTCATCCCCCCATGTATTTGTGGCACCCAAAATGTTGATACCCTAAGTAATATTGTCCTTGGCGGCCCAGTGCTTGGTGCATTTAGTGCTGTGTCTAATTCGCAGTCTGTTCCAGGGGCACAAGGTACACATTGTACTAATGGACAAAGATGGAGAGAAGTGTATCAAAGGCGACAGTTCCCCTAATGTAAGCCACAGCACATGTTAAAATTGGATGGAGTGTTGTTCATGTTGAACAGATGGGAGAAGGCAGTGGTGAGCTGTGCAGCAGGGGGTTGGCAGGGTTTGGAGAAGAAGTTATAGAAAACATCATTAAGAACTGTTTCACAATATGGACTGTATTTATCCCTATCACATGGATTGAAACATGTGAAACCCCAGTAAAAGTTCAACAAGCAGATGAATATCAATTTTGCTTTTGAGGGCATGGGTCTGTTCCCGTAGGCACCAACACTAAGTGTAATAAGACAATGTTCATTCCAGATCTTGCAAAAGGAACAGCGGCCACGATGGACCTGTACTGGGTATGCGGTCAACAAGCATATTTGCATATTCCGTCTTCCTGGCAAGGCACTTGTGCGTTAACAACATTGCATTCTGCTAACCTGGTGGTGCTGAAGCACACTTGACAGTAGCCTCCAAGCGTGGGGTGTCGCAATCTATCCCAGTCTCCATCCAACCCCCCAAAATGAGGAAGAAGAAGCGATTGGTGAAGTTGAGGAGGAAGAAATCTAATTATCTGTCAGCAGATTTGTCGAAAGTGATTCCAGATAAATATCGGTTCTACACCAAGACGGAGGTGTTCTTAGCATCTCTCTGAACACCAGGGATCCGGGCTGCAGCAAGCGCAAAGTGGTTGCAGATTGTTAGTGGGAAGTGATCCAGTTGGTGTATGACATTGAACAAGGTCTAAAAGCTATCAAGAGTGAGCTGAGTGAGGTCTGGTTGATGACGCTTCAAAACCGTACGTCCTCGATCTCCCGATGATGATGGAATGGGGCGTGTGTAAAGTAGGGAAATTCACAAACTCACACACTATCAAATATATTTCAGTTACACAAAGGGAGGAGGGATAGGTTAAGGGAACACCTATACCTACCTATACCTATAGTTTATTTAGGTGTTAGTAACATAATTGGGTGCCCCTTGTCAAGTAGGCACGCCTGGAACAACCTCTGACTATGTATAATGCAGATAATAGTAGAATAAAAGCAGCAGATTGGCTTCTGCAACAATGTATAGTCCATCATCACAAAGGCCATTCAGACTGGTTTGCACCCTCTTCCAACCATGGACATTCGGATCATTAGCAGCACGTAAGCAAAACGAAGCCCATGTGCGGGGAAGAACATCAGACAACTGCCCACTTGGCCAATTAGCCTACCAACTCTCATCAGTTAGGCCCTAAGCCAAGGCCTCTTCTTTGTGGTTGACCTTGTTGACTGTGCTCTTCTCTTGAACTTTAAAGGGAGTGAAGGTACATTGCTTTCTTCATCTGGAGTGTTATAAATAGGCCCTTTTTTCTGGTCTTGCACCGCATGTGAGGAGACCATGATTTGTCCATATTATCCTCCTATTTAGTACTATTTGATTCAATCATACTGGGTGCTATTACTATTCTTGGCCTCTGGAGACTTGGTTGCTCCGTCTTGCATATGCTTTTGCATTTTTAATTGTCCAATACTTGGCACTCTCAAATGTTCACTCCTTTACTCAGTCTAAGAGAAATATGTTTTACGTACATGGTTTATCCTCTTCGACTCCTTTTGTACCCTGCAGTTGCTTCTTGCTGCAGCATCCTTGATCCTTAGCCAAACAAATATTCTTTGTTCTTGTGCAAATGTGTACAGCTCTGCAGTCTTAGTCTCTCTCCTTGGCATTTTTAGCTTACTATTATATGAAACCGACATCCATTTTGTCATCATGGCTGACTTACCCGTGTTATATTTTCTACTGTAGCAAGCTCCTATATGCCTCATCGACGTTGTGTTTCTGCATGTATGCATTTGCTGAATTTCATCTCACTTATCTTCTGAAGGTATATGATTTCTTTGTATCCACATGTTAGTTTACTTTGTTACTTCAGTCACATCTTTATTCTTTAAGTATTCTATATTGTTTCAGTGCGCCATTGTGTCTTCTCTTCATGATGTCACTTTACACCTGACAGTCTTTACTTATAGTTCTTTTATGTTCTGTGGTGTCTGCAGACTTCCTTTTATCACTTCAGTTTGAGGGTATGATATGATAGTTTATTTATATAGCACCTATACACAATGTGTTTCAAAGCGCTTCAAGGCAAGGAAGGGAACAAGGGAAAATACGACATTCTTACAGGCCATGAACAGTAAGTATATGAAATTAACTATCATACTCGGCCTGATGACATTGCAGATAGTGCAAGAGCTAAGACACAGATAAGGAAGGGAGAGAGGGGGAGAGTGGGAAGGAAATGGAAACAGAGAGGTGACTACCGTACTAGGCCTGACGACATTCCAGATAGTGCAAGAGCTAAGACACAGAAAAGGAAGGGAGAGAGCGGGGGAGTGGGAAGGAAATGGAAACAGAGAGGTGACTACCGTACTAGGCCTGATGACATTTCAGATAGTGCTGGGGGGGAAACTAGTAAGGGGAAGGGGAGGAGACAGGCAAGGTTGCTATCATACTAGGTCCAGGGACAATTCTGATAGAGTAAGTGCATAGAAGAACGTAAGGGGGGTAGGGGAGGATATAGGAAAAGGGAGAAAGGGAGATGAGGAGAGAAGAGAGAGTAAGCAGTCAAAAAGAGTGAAGAAGCAAGAGGGGAGAGTGAATACAATTGCAGAAGTCAGTAGTAACACATAATGCCTGGATACAAGATGAAGATGGGAACAGCATGATTCAGGGACACAATGAGAAAGGGTGAAGAACTGTGAATCAAAGAAGTCAAAAAAAGACAAATCCAGCATTGGCCACAAGACGGTGATGGTGAAACCAGAATGTATCAGGACAGACTGCTGCACAAGTAGGCTGGAGGGGTGGAGAGGGAGCAAGGTAGAAGAATCAAGCAAAACAGGCAACACCTGTGTGCGAGAAGGGGCGCAAAAGGGAATACCATGGGGGGGACCAGAGGGGTGGGGATGGCCTGTGGGGACAGAGGGAGTAAACACATGTTGGTGCATACTTACCTGCTGTCTGAGCAGGGGTGTGGGCCCTGGACCCTCCTGGCCCAAACAGGTCCAATCAGAAATTGCCCTTTTCTTCGACTGCCCTTCACTTCGGACGCCTGGGCAAGAGACACCCTTGATCTAAGAGTTAAGAGCAGGAAGGAAGGAAGAGGAAGGGCTAAGAAGGTGGGCTCTGCTTAGGACAGGTGACCTAGATCCACTTGCACCTCGTCCCCATCTGCAAAGGAAAAGAGGCTGGAGGGCTCCTTAAGTAGGGAAAAATAGCGTCAACCAGGAAGGCACCTGGTGGGCAGGGCTTGCTAAGTGGAGAAAAAGAGCAGCTACCAGGAAGGCCCCAGGTGGGCGGGGCTAAGGCCAGGTGACCAAGATCCACTTGCACCTGCTCCCCATCTGCAAAGGAAAAGAGGCTGGAGGGCTCCTTAAGTAGGGAAAAAGAGTGACAACCAGGAAGGCACCAGGGTAAATTTGGAACAGTTGTCTGAGTGCATAACATCTTTTATTTCTTTGTTGCGGTATTGGTATGATACCAGGTGTCATGCACAGTGCTTTCTTGATGCTCTTCCAATATGATGGAGGTGAGAGGGTGGGCTCCATGAGTGACGTGTTCATCTGCTTCTCTACATTCCCCCCTCTTATCGAGTCCTCAACCACCTCCTCAATCTTTTTCACCTTCTCTTCACACTGTGGTTTCTTTGGATTCCATATCTCTGTCACCCCTCTCAGGTCACCTGCATTCTTTAAGTGTTCATCCACACTCTAGGTTATATGGCAACACTCCCCAGTTGGTTGACAGAATTCCCAACGTTCTACATAGTTCTTTTGATCCTTGGGATAATAAAACTTCATTCCTGAGGGTGCCAGGGAACTTACTTTCAGGTGTTCATGGGTGGTGCTTTCGGTCTTTGTGCTCTCATCAGTTAGAGCATTCACATCTATCATTATCTTCATTCTAATAGCTTTTTTTCGCTGTCTTCTTGCACTGTCCTATGATTCTTCTTCTTATAAAACAGAACCCTAGCAACATCAACATTAGTATTGCTCTCAATAGTTTGAAAGCATTTGCCATCCAGGTTGGAACCCATGTGAACAGGGATGGAAACCAATCTTCATTTTCGATCTCATCAACTTCTTCCACCATTTTCATATGCAGGTTCGACAGCATAGTTATTGCTTCTGTCAGGGTTCTATTTTTTCCATTGTGGGCAGGGTAGTAAGTACAGCAAGAAGGCCCGATCTTGGTGCACACGCCTCCTTCCATTGGTGTAATCAAGCCCAGGACATACCTATTCTGGAGGGTCATGAGGCTGATGGTCACCAATTCTCCTCTAATCTCATTAAATCCTTTTATTGTTGTGTCGGTTGTTTGTAGTAGTGCCCACCTTGTGATATGTAACCACTTGGGGTTTACTGCAGTTTGAATTCCTGGCATGAATATGACTGTAAATATCATTGCTGTTCAACTGAACAATTTGTGCTCATCTGGAATGTTCTTGTAGGCTTCTATTGATTTTGCAGAAGAACAGTTCTCTCTCTTCTGTCAGGTGAGGTTGAGTGACTTCTTCTTCCTCTGGTGTGGATCCATTTTCAGAAAGCTGCCTATGTGGAGATCACTTTGGGGAATCACCAATGTAGGAACATGTATGATTACTATAGAGCATATTCCTCTCCGTTGTTTAGGTAGCTGCATATAAGCGTTGGATCCACAGGCCCAGTAGTGGTCCATTAGCACATCAATTATTTGCTTGCATCCTTCATTTTCTCCAACTGTGGTCGGTCCCCTGTTTCTGAAACACAGTGTTGCATTCTTCATTGGTAGTATGGACACAGGTCCTGCTTCATTTTCAACCCATGTTAATAATTTCGAATACTTGCCCCATTCCTTTAGGCATTCATCATTCACTATTTGCACTATTTTTACTGGTGCTGTCATCAATAAATGTGCACTGCATGCTAACATTCCGTCTTCCCATCATGTATTGGTGGCAACTTATCTATATACCAATAGCTGAGGCATCTTCCAGCATCCTGGCAATCCTGGTATTTCCCATGCGTCTGCACAATCAGACTTATGTTCAACAGTGCTTATCTGTTCTCCAGTCATACCACTGAATGAATATAGGAACATTCTACTTTTCTGTTTTCTGCGTTTTTATGTAACAATCTTCATATGGAAATATTCTTTTTGACATCCATCGTAGGGTTGCGCATCTTCCTTCAAATTGTCCTCTTGTTGTGCATGCTGCTAGATGGCTGAGACACTTCGCATCATGCAAAGGTATTTTTCTTGCAATTAATGTTCTGGCTGCGCTCATGGCATAAGGGATGACAGAACACACATAGCAGCTCTCATCTGATGGTCTCCTCCCCACTTCCTTCATGTGACGGTACCACATGTTATTCTTTAAATGGGATGAATTATCAAGATATGCATGTATATCCTCATGCTCTTCCTCAGCATCTCTCTTAAGTCAAATAATTTGTTCGGAAATATCAGGCGAAATATATCTTGTGATTTTGTCAGGGATAGAAATAGATGTCCCATTACTAAACACTCCATCTGCATTATAAAACATAATTTTACAAATTGTTATAAGCATGAGAAAGTAAAGAAAACACATTGTGCAAAATGTAACTACAAGAAGTATTACAAGAATATCCATGTGTCAAATTATATCCTGTACAGTAGGCGGTTTTCTTGCTATCAATGTGTATCTTATATAATGGATGATTCCCATTCTCTCTAATTCAATCATTCAGTTTCTGTCCCTTTTATAAACCACACTTTTATAACAAAAATTGTAATATTATTGCAATGATGATCCTACAAATAATATGTTTTTAGGATTTCACAAAAATGTGACAACATCAATGTGTCATCTCACTAAGGCTGAATAGGATCGAAGTATGTATACCAAAACAGCATGTAGAAATGCATGTAACGTTTCAGGCAACATAAAGTGTCATGTGTAGTCTTTGTGTAATTCCGTGAACTCTACAAGGTTCAGTTATTTCCCTTTAAACTTGGGAATAGTCCATATTTCAAATCGTTTTTATTTCATGTTATTTGTTTTGGCTCTTGATAGCTGATCTTTTCTGCATGCACAGAACTTCTTCTCTTGCTTCACTGTCAGCGGGTGCAGGAGGGGTGAGGGTCTCTCCTTTGTAAAGCTTTACATCATTCAAGTGCAGCCAAGCTCTCTTTCTTCGAGTTTTACAGCAGTAGGAGTGACCCCCTCTACTAGGTACGTACGGTCCCTCAAAGCGGGGCTTATTTCAAGTGCGGACAAAACATTTTACAAGCACTTCGTCCTCTGGATACAAACTAGGTGCTTCGAGCATGTCAATTGGATCAACTGTTTGGCTGTCTTCATCAGTCTTCTTCGACCCTTCCCTCTGATTTTTGACAGATGAGAAATAAAAGAAACACTAGCGGTCATATTTGTCAAATAATCATGCATCTCATCCCTACTTTTTTTGCTACACTATTGTCTTCAGTTTTTATTCGGGTGGGAGGACCAGTCCAGTCCCTCTCAGACTTCAGCCAGACCTTCTGAAGCTCTGGAAATTGCTTAAAACTGCTGTTCTCTACCTCTGTCCTTCTTTCCCTTCTGTGCAAATCACCCCACTGCCACTGTGACTGTTGGCCTGATCCTCAAGAATCTAACAGGATTCCAGGCCCTCTTCCTAGTCGATACCACCTCCCCCCCACTGCACTGCCCTTGCGGGCCCCTGCTTGGTGGCTCTGCATCCCACCCTTGACAGTCACCTGCACTAGCATTTAGCCTGAGGTTCTCCACCTGGCTTCCCTTGGCACTTCCCTCCTGGGCCCTCCACCAGCACTTGCCCAATCGTCGACCCCATCTCCTGCACTTCTCTTCACTGCACCTGCACAGCCAAATGCCACAAGGCCTAGTAGGACCAATTTTAAGAGTAAAGTTCGGTCAAGTCAGGATTTGTTCCAGGGCGAGTCCTATGAGTCAAACATTTTGGTTTTTGGTTGTAGCTGTCTGCATGCTAGGGTTCAGTATATTGTGACCGTGGCAATAAATAGGACCATTTCACTGTTTTTGCTATTGTTATTTTCACCCTGTTACCTTCCCGTTTAGCCTTGTGGTGCTTTGAAACACTATTCAGTTGTATAAGCGCCTAACAAATGCTCAATAAAATGAAGGGGTACTCTCATACAGCATCCAGTTATCACCTCATGAGGAGTTAAGTGGTCATCTGAGTCAAGCTGGTTTCTCAGGGCAAACAGAGCAAGGGGTAGGATTTGTAGCCATCCCTTCTTTAAGGTCATTTTGATTTTGGCTATCCTTTCTTTAAGGAGTCTGATTAACCTCTCACAGATACCATTCACCTGAGTGATAGGGAGATGAACACTTGTGCTTTATGCCTAATAGAAGAGCTATCTGTTTGAACATCTCATTTACATTCCATAGGACTTTGCACACACCCCATCTACGAAACAACTCACACACGAGAAACCTGACAGCACCTGTGGCATTGGGTGGGTACATGGACTTGCCTCAATTGAATTGAATTAAATTTATGTTTTATTTATATAGCGCTCGTACACAAGTGTTTCAGAGCGCGGCAAGGGAGGGTTACAGGGGAGAACAAAAACAACGATCTTACTAGGCCCAGTGACATTGAGAACGAGCAAGTGCATGGAAAAGGGAAAAAGGGGAAAAGCGCATGGAGGGGGGAGAAGTGGAAAGTGCGGAGGAGAAATCAGAGTAATAATACATTTTCAAAACCATTAATTAAATAAATAAATAGAGGAAATAAGCAGTGGTAGTGCAGCCAGAAGGTGGCAATGCTGGATTTAGCAGATAAGGTATGTCAGATAAGTGCAGAAGAAAAGGGGGTGGGGGCTGTATGGGTACAGATACAGACCCCAGTGCAAGGGGTGGCCCGTGGTCAGTGCAGTAGGGTGGCAGGGTGAGCAGGTACCTGGGCCTGGAGGACAGAGGGTGGCCAAGTGCACAGTGCCGAGAGAGAAATAAATCAGCAAGGAAGAAGGGGAGCAAAGGCAGAAGCAAAGAAGAGGGTCTTGAGGTGCTTCCGGAACTGGAGTTTGGAGCCCGTGGTCAGTACAGTAGGGTGGCAGGGTGAGCAGGTACCTGGGCCTGGAGGACAGAGGGTGGAAAAGTGCACAGTGCCGAGAGAGAAATAAATCAGCAAGGAAGAAGGGGAGCAAAGGCAGAAGCAAAGAAGAGGGTCTTGGGGTGCTTCCGGAATTGGAGATGGTTCTCCTCATGGTTCAGAGTGGCTGGGAGGCTGTTCCAAAAGGAAGCCCCAGCCGAAGAGAGAGATCTACCCACAGCTTGTTTTTTTGAAAAACAACTGACACTGAGGGAGTTAGAGGTAGAAGAGCGAAGAGCTCGAGAGGGGAGGTATTTACGGAGGGATAGTTGAAGGTATTTTGGACCAATGCCCCAGAAAGCCTTGTGGACAATGCAAAGGGTTTTAAATGTAATCCTGGAATCCACTGGGAGCCAATGAAGGGATTTCAGAGCTGGAGAGGTACAATCCCAGGGCTTCAGGCTAAGGACAAGTCTTGCAGTCCTGTTCTGGGGTAGTTGTAAAGGGCAGATAGAGGAGGCAGGTAGATTTAGAAAGAGGCTGTTACAGAAGTCCAATCTAGAGAGAACCAGAGCTTGGGAGACAGTAAGCTTGTGGGGAAATGAGAGGAAAGGCAGAGTACCTCTGAGGAGGTGCAGTAGAATGTTTGACTTTTTAGAGACGTCACAGATGTGGGCAGAGAAGGAAAGTATGGAGTCAAAGATGACCCTGAGGTTCTTAGCCTCGCAGGTAGGGGTAGGAGGAGGGCAAAGGGAGGCTGGACAGAGAGTGAGTGGAAAGGATGCAAAGGTGTTCCAATGAGGAGGATCACAGTCTTGTTGGCATTTAAAGATTGTTTGCGGCACACCGACCTTGAATGGCAGTTAGGCAATCAGAGATGAGAGAAGGAAAGGAGGGGCTGAGGGCAGCCTGAAAATGAGTTGAGTGTTGTCAGCATAGCACTGCAAATTTGAGCAGAAAATGGCAATGCAGTGGGTGTGAGTTGCCAGGTATTGGTTAAATAGCCAGGGCGAGAGACTAGACCCCTGGGGAACACCACAGGTGGAGAGAGAGATAGATGATAGGAAGGATCCAATTTGGACCTGAGAGGGTCGATCAGAGAGGAAAGAGGTCAGCCAGGCCAGAGCCTGATCGGTGATACCCAGGTTATCACAGAGACGGTTGAGCAGGGTGATATGGGTGACCATGTCAAAGGCAGAGGAGAGATCCAGTAGGATGAGGACAGAGGAAATGTTAGAGTCATGGTTGGAGAGCAGATCTTCAGGGATGGGATGTTCAGGAGAGCAATTTCTGTGCTTCTTACAGCTCCAAAGCCAGACTGGTGATCATGGAGAGAGCCAACAGAATTGGCATGAATGTTAAGCTGAGAGATGGCCAGCTTTTCCAGGAGTTCGACCAAAAAGGAAGTAATGGAAATAGGGCGATATTTGGGCAGACAAGAAGGGTCAGCTGTGGGTTTCTAGAGAAGAGGATGCACAAGGAAGTGCTTCAGAGGGGGGGAGAGCATCCTGAGGAAAAGGAAAGGTTGCAAAAATCAGCAAGGGCCGCAGCAAGGGTATTGATGTGGTCCTTAATGGTTTTAGAGGAATAGGAATGAACCTGTTTTGACGAGGCTTTCATAGATCGGACTTGTCTATCGACCTCTTCAGGGGGGAAAAGAGGAACGGATGAGAAGGAGGGTGGGGGGTGACTGACGGAGGGTCAGAAAAATGCAGATGGAGAGGGGAGAGGAGAAGGAAGGGAGGAGAGGGTGGACAGTTGTCCTGGGCTTTAGAGATAAAGTGAGAGGCAAGGGCATTGCAAAGAGCCTGGGAGGCAAGAGGAGGGGTACAGAATGCAGCAAGGTTGGCCAGCTCCTTGCAGATTTTAAAGAGTTTGGCCGAGGTGTTCGGTGCCACGGAGACACAGGCTTCAATGTGGACTCTCTTCTTGGTGAGGACAGAGATTCGGTATTGCCTTTGGAGCAGGCGACAGGCCAGTTTGTCATAGGATGAACAAGAAGCCCTCAATTTCCTCTCAGCTGCCGTAGACTTTAGTTTAAGTGTAGCTAGGTCGGAGTCATACCAGGAATTGCACTTGGCTTTGGACTTCATTCAAACGGATCCTCATGACAGGGGCAAGAGCATCAAGTGGCCGGTCAAGTGGCCGGTCAAGTGGCACAGCGAGTAGAGCGCTCGCTTTGACATCCGTGCAGAGCCTGCTAACGCAGGTTCGAATCCCGGCAGGGCCAAACTCAGCCTTTCATCCTTCCGAGGTCGATAAATGAGCCCACACACCGTGGGTAATAATAAGCAGCGCTCAGATACCTCAGGGTTCGTAGCGCTATATAAATGCCAAATTATTATTATTATTAAGAGTAGTAGAAAAAGAAGAGTGGAGCAGGGACAGGACTGTGTCAGGTTGTGTGTCAGCCAGGGTGGAGGGGGAGGAGAGTAGGTGTCAGCTGACACGCACTTCATGGGCCGAATGTCCGAGGAGGTAGGTGGCAATCTTGTGGTATGCCTGGCTTGGGGGGAAGAGAGTGAAAGATAAGAGGAGAGGAGGCAGTGATCATTCCAGGACAGAAGAGTTGTCAGAGGAATAGAGTGGGGGAGGCTAGATGAGATCAAGACATCCAGTGTATGTCCTGCAGAGTGAGTCGGGCCAGAGGGGAGGATAGAGAGGGAGAGGGAATCGTAGAGGTCACAAAAGAGCACAGATGAGGAGCAAAGAGAATCGAGATGGATGTTGAGGTCACCAAGGAGTAGGAGTTGAGTGGTTGAGGCCAGGAGGGAAGATGAGAGGACTGCCCACTCAGAGGGAAATGAGGTGATTTGACCAGGGGGCCGGTAGAGAGT